>NC_140990.1:55602842-55968597 GCF_052327205.1 Somniosus microcephalus | reverse complement strand
AAACTCCTCCAGCCCTACAACCTCTGAGATCTCTGCACTCCTCCAATTCTGGCCTCTTGCACATCCCCGATTTTAATCGCTCCACCATTGGCGGCCGTGCCTTCAGCTGTCGAGGCCCCAAGCTCTGGAATTCCCTCCCTAAACCTCTCCGCCTCTCCACCTCTCGTTCCTCCTTTAAGACATTCCTTAAAATCTACCTCTTTAAACAAGCTTTTGGTCATCGGCCCGAATATCTCCTCATGTGGCTCAGAGTGAAATTTGGATCCTACCGCTACAGTGAAGCACCCTGGGATGTTTTACTAAGTTAAAGGCAGTATCTAAATGCAAGTTGTTGTTGTTGTTACACTCCAAACCCCCCCTCACCCCAACTCCTCTTTCACCCCTACTCTCCAACCCCGTCACCCCAACTCCTCTTTCACCCCCGACTCTCCAACCCCCCTCACCCCAACTCCTCTTTCACCCCAACTCCTCTTTCACCCCTACTCTCCAACCCCCTCACCCCAACTCCACTTTCACCCCTACTCTCCAACCCCCCTCACCCCAACTCCTCTTTCACCCCTACTCTCCAACACCCTCACCCCAACTCCTCTTTCACCCCTACTCTCCAACCCCCTCACCCCAACTCCTCTTACACCCCTACTCTCCAACACCCTCACCCCAACTCCTCTTTCACCCCTACTCTCCAACCCCCCTCACCCCAACTCCTCTTTCACCCCTACTCTCCAACCCCCCTCACCCCAACTCCTCTTTCACCCCTACTCTCCAACCCCCCTCACCCCAACTCCTCTTTCACCCCTACTCTCCAACACCCCTCACCCCAACTCCTCTTTCACCCCTAATCTCCAACCCCCCTCACCCCAACTCCTCCTTCACCCCTACTCTCCAAACCCCCTCACCCCAACTCCTCTTTCACCCCTACTCTCCAAACCCCCTCACCCCAACTCCTCTTTCACCCTACTCTCCAAACCCCCCTCATCCCAACTCCTCTTTCACCCCTACTCTCCAACACCCCCTCACCCCCAACTCCTCCTTCACCCCTACTCTCCAAACCCCCTCACCCCAACTCCTCTTTCACCCCTACTCTCCAACCCCCCTCACCCCAACTCCTCCTTCACCCCTACTCTCCAACCCCCCTCACCCCAACTCCTCTTTCACCCCTACTCTCCAACCCCCCTCACCCCAACTCCTCTTTCACCCCTACTCTCCAACCCCCCTCACCCCCAACTCCTCTTTCACCCCACTCTCCAACCCCCCTCACCCCAACTCCTCTCTCACCCCTACTCTCCAACCCCCCTCACCCAAACTCCTCTTTCACCCCTACTCTCCAACCCCCTTCACCCCAACTCCTCTTTCACCCCTACTCTCCAACCCCCCTCACCCCAACTCCTCTTTCACCCCTACTCTCCAACCCCCCTCACCCCAACTCCTCTTTCACCCCTACTCTCCAACCCCCCTCACCCCAACTCCTCTTTCACCCCTACTCTCCAACCCCCCTCACCCCAACTCCTCTTTCACCCCGACTCTCCAACCCCCCTCACCCCAACTCCTCTTTCACCCCTACTCTCCAACTCCCTCACCCCAACTTCTCTTTCACCCCTACTCTCCAACCCCCTCACCCCAACTCCTCTTTCACCCCTACTCTCCAACCCCCCTCACCCCAACTCCTTTCACCCCCAACTCCTCCTCTTCACCCCTACTCTCCAACCCCCCCTCACCCCAACTCCTCTTTCACCCCTACTCTCCAACCCCCTCTTACCCCAACTCCTCTTTCACCCCTACTCTCCAACCCCCCTCACCACAACCGCTCTCTCACCCCTACTCTCCAACCCCCCCTCACCCCAACTCCTCTTTCACCCCTACTCTCCAACCCCCTCACCCCGACTCCTCTTTCCCCCCCTACTGTCCAACCCCCTCACCCCCAACTCCTCTTTCACCCCTACTCTCCAAACCCCCCTCACCCCAACTCCTCTTTCACCCCTACTCTCCAACCCCCTCACCCCAACTCCTCTTTCACCCCAACTCTCCAACCCCCTCACCCCAACTCCACTTTCACCCCTACTCTCCAACCCCCCTCACCCCAACTCCTCTTTCACCCCTACTCTCCCAACCCCCTCACCCCAACTCCTCTTTCACCCCTACTTCTTCCAACCCCCTCATCCCAACTCCTCTTTCACCCCTACTCTCCAACCCCATCACCCAAACTCCTCTTTCACCCCTACTCACCAACCCCACTCACCCCAATTCCACTTTCACCCCTACTCTCCAACCCCCTCACCCCAACTCCTCTTCACCCCTACTCTCCAACCCCCCCTCACCCCAACTCCTCTCTCACCCCAACTCTCCAACCCCCCTCACCCCAACTTCTCTTTCACCCCTACTCTCCAACCCCCTCACCCCGACTCCTCTTTCCCCCCTACTCTCCAACCCCCTCACCCCAACTCCTCTTTCACCCCTACTCTCCAACCCCCTCACCCCAACTCCACTTTCACCCCTACTCTCCAACCCCCCTCACCCCAACTCCTCTTTCACCCCTACTCTCCAACCCCCTCACCCCAACTCCTCTTTCACCCCTACTCTCCAACCCCACTCACCCCAATTCCTCTTTCACCCCTACTCTCCAACCCCCTCACCCCAACTCCTCTTTCACCCCTACTCTCCAACACCCCCTCACCCCAACTCCACTTTCACCCCTACTCTCCAACCCCCCTCACCCCAACTCCTCTTTCACCCCTACTCTCCAACCCCCCTCACCCCAACTCCTCTTTCACCCCACTCTCTACCCCCCACCCCAACTCCTCTTTCACCCCAACTCCTTTCACCCCTACTCTCCAACCCCCTCACCCCAACTCCTCTTTCACCCCTACTCTCCAACCACCTCACCCCAACTCCTCTTTCACCCCTACTCTCCAACCCCCCTCACCCCAACTCCTCTTTCACCCCTACTCTCCAACCCCCCTCAACCCAACCTCTTTCACCCCTACTCTCTAACCCCCCTCACCCCAACCCCTCTTTCACCCCTACTCTACAACCCCCCTCACCCCAACTTCTCTTTCACCCCTACTCTCCAACCCCCTCACCCCAACTCCTCTTTCACCCCTTCTCTCCAACACCCCTCCCACCCCAACTCCTCTTTCACCCCTACTCTCCAACCCCCCTCACCCCAACTCCTCTTTCACCCCTACTCTCCAACACCCCTCACCCCAACTCCACTTTCACCCCTACTCTCCAACCCCCCTCACCCCAACTCCTCTTTCACCCCCACTCTCCAACCCCCCTCACCCCAACTCCTCCTTCACCCCTACTCTCCAACCCCCCTCACCCCAACTCCTCTTTCACCCCCCACTCTCCAACACCCCTCACCCCAACTCCACTTTCACCCCTACTCTCCAACTCCCCTCACCCCAACTCCTCTTTCACCCCCACTCTCCAACCCCCCTCACCCCAACTCCTCTTTCACCCCCACTCTCCAACACCCCTCACCCCAACTCCACTTTCACCCCTACTCTCCAACCCCCCTCACCCCAACTCCTCTTTCACCCCTACTCTCCAACCAACCTCACCCCAACTCCTCTTTCACCCCTACTCTCCAACCCCGTCACCCCAACTCTTTTTCACCCCTACTCTCCAACCCCCCTCACCCCAACTCCTCCTTCACCCCTACTCTCCAACACCCCTCACCCCAACTCCACTTTCACCCCTACCCTCCAACCCCCCTCACCCCAACTCCTCTTTCACCCCTACTCTCCAACCCCCCTCACCCCTACTCTCCAACCCCCCTCACCCCAACTCCTCTTTCACCCCTACTCTCCAACCCCCTCACCCCAACTCCTCTTTCACCCCTACTCTCCAACCCCCCTGACCCCAACTCCTCTTTCACCCCTACCCTCCAACCCCCCTCACCCCAACTCCTCTCACCCCTACTCTCCAACTCCCTCACCCCAACTTCTCTTTTACCCCTACTCTCCAACCCCCCTCACCCCAACTCCTCTTTCACCTATTCTCCAAACCCCCTCACCCCAACTCCTCTTTCACCCCTACTCTCCAACCCCCTCACCCCAACTCCTCTTTCACCCCTACTCTCCAACCACCTCACCCCAACTCCTCTTTCACCCCTACTCTCCAACCCCCTCACCCCAACTCCTCTTTCACCCCTACTCTCCAACCCCCCTGACCCCAACTCCTCTTTCACCCCTACCCTCCAACCCCCCTCACCCCAACTCCTCTCACCCCTACTCTCCAACTCCCTCACCCCAACTTCTCTTTTACCCCTACTCTCCAACCCCCCTCACCCCAACTCCTCTTTCACCTATTCTCCAAACCCCCTCACCCCAACTCCTCTTTCACCCCTACTCTCCAACCCCCTCACCCCAACTCCTCTTTCACCCCTACTCTCCAACCACCTCACCCCAACTCCTCTTTCACCCCTACTCTCCAACCCCCCTCACCCCAACTCCTCTTTCACCCCTACTCTCCAACCCCCCTCCCCCCAACTCCTCTTTCACCCCTACTCTCCAACCCCCTCTTACCCCAACTCCTCTTTCACCCCTACTCTTCAACCCCCCTCACCCCAACTCCTCTTTCACCTATTCTCCAAACCCCCTCACCCCAACTCCTCTTTCACCCCTACTCTCCAACCCCCTCTTACCCCAACTCCTCTTTCACCCCTACTCTCCAACCCCCCTCACCCCAACTCCTCTTTCACCCCTACTCTCCAACCCCCCTACCCCAACTCCTCTTTCACCCCTACTCTCCAACCCCCCTCACCCCAACTCCTCTTTCACCCCTACTCTCCAACCCCCCTACCCCAACTCCCCTTTCACCCCTTCTCCCCAACACCCCTCACCCCAACTCCTCTTCCACTCCTACTCTCCAACCCCCCTCACCCCAACTCCTCTTCCACCCCTACTCTCCAACCCCCTCACCCCAACTCCTTTAACCCCTGACCCCAACTCCTCTTCCACCCCTACTCCCCAACCCCCCTCACCCTAACTCCTCTTTCACCCCTACTCTGCAACCCCCTCACCCCAACTCCTCATTCACCCCTATTCTCCAACCCCCCTCACCCCAAGTCCTTTCACTCCTACTCTCCAACCCTCTCCCCCCAACTCCTCTTTCACCCCTACTCTCCAACCCACTCACTCCAACTCCCCTTTCACCCCTACTCCCCAACACCCCTCACACCCAACTCCTCTTTCACCCCTGCTCTCCAACCCCTCTCTCATCAGCCATTGACTTCAATGGAACGTACACTGACAATTGATATCAGTCAGGATTTGAAAGGTATTTACAAATGATTCTGGAGGTTCTTTGAGTTGGGATCATTCTTTATTATGTCCACTCGATGAGTGTGATAACAGACTTTCTCATGCGAATATAGAGCTGGAGTATTGGGCCGTGATGTGTTTACTGGTTCATCTTGTTGACTCTAAAATTTGAGTCTTGTGGTTTCAGACACCAGATAATCAAGCTCACAACAACAGATTGTCTTTCACTGACTTTATTAACAGCACTGCAAAGATACAGACAGAGTATAGTTACCTGATTCAAGAACAGGGATAATACAGTGGATTCAGAGCTCTCTTCTCCCCAGGTCTGTTCTAACAAGCTGCGACTACACTGGCGATATTTATATTTAACTTGTTTACTACATTATTGACCTGGCCCTGCCCAAACCATAACCACAAGGATATCTGTCATTGTTCTGACTGTGACCACAAGGCTGTGTCACTATCACACACACACACCGTTTCCTTGTTTCACATCTCCATACACAGACCATCTCTTTACACATCCTCTTTCTACACAATTACAGCCGACATGAGCAAGGACGTGAGGCTAATTCAAAGACACACTCATTTCATGACAGCAAAGGTTACACTGGGACTAATCTTCAGTTATTTTCATTACAGGCACAATGCAGAGTAAAGATGAGACTTGCATTTATACAGCCTCTTTCATGTCCTCGGGACGTCCCAAAACACTTTACAGCCAATGAAGTACTTTTGAAGCGTAGTCACTGTTGTAATGTAGAAAACGCGGCAGCCAATTTGTGCACAGCAAGCTCCCACAAACAGCAACGTGATAATGACCAGATAATCTGTTTTATTTTAGTGATAAATATTGGCCAGGACACCAGAGATCACTCCCATGCTCTTCTTCTCAATAGTGCCATGGGATCTTTTCCACCCGAGAGAGCAGACGGGGCCTCGGTTTAATGTTTCATCCAAAAGACGGCACTTCCGACAGTGCAGCACTCCCTCAGTACTGCACAGGAGTGTCAGCCTAGATTCTTGTGCTCAAGTCTCTGGGCTGGGACTTGAACCCACCACCTTCTGACTCAGAGGCGAGAGTGCTGCCCACTGAGCCAAGGCTGATACAGCAGCACCTCAACACTGCCTCATCACCCTGCAAGCTTCTGTTCAATAGATTTGCTGAATAAATTTAAAACCAGGTTTGCAGGCGTGCTGCTCTCTTCACACATCGAAGGTGAGAGAGATACTGTGGGGCACACACTAAGTCCAGTAGCTGAAAGTGATTAACAGACTGAGTTTGTATTCAGTGATCCCGGGTGTGTTACCGATACCTTCCCTGGATACCAAGGCTAGGAGAGGGACTCTGGAAGGTATGGGGAGCTGGGACTTGTCCATGAGAGTAACCGAAGGTATGAGAACTGAAATAATCTAGAGTTAGAAAGGAGAAAAGGTCCTAAAATGGACATCAATTAGTCCTTTATCTTGGAGAAATAACGAACACAACACAGCCCAGTTATCGGGGATAATAACATTGGTAGAAACAAACATACAATGTGATTAACAGCAGAATCCTACCCCTACAGTCACTTATGAACTTGCTGGTGTCTCACCATGTAAGATGATCGAGTGAATCCCTTCCCACACACGGAGCAGGTGAACGGCCTCTCCCCAGTGTGAACCCGTTGGTGTGTCTGGAGATTGGATGACTGTGTAAATCCCTTTCCACACACGGAGCAGGTGAATATCCTCTCCCCAGTGTGAACCCCTTGGTGCGTTCGAAGATTGGATGCATGAGTGAATCCCTTCCCACATACAGAACAGGTAAACGGCCTCTCCCCAGTGTGAACTCGCTGGTGTTGAATGAGGTGAGATGACTGCCTGAAGCTCTTCTCGCTGTGAGTACAACTGAATGGTCTCTCGTCGGTGTGAACAAGCTGATGTTTAATAAAATCTGCAGAGAGTTTAAAGCAGTTCCCACAGTCAGAACATTTAAAAGGTCTCTCATCAGTGTGAACTCGTTGGTGTAAATGGAGGCTGGACGACAGAGCGAATCCCTTCCCACACACGGAGCAGGTGAACGGCCTCTCCCCGGTGTGACTGCATCGATGAGTTTTCAGCTCAGATGGGTAATTGAATTGCTTCCCACAGTCCCCACATTTCCACAGTTTCTCCATGGTGCGGGTGTCCTTGTGTCTCTCCAGGTTGGACAATTAGTTGAAGCCTCGTCCACACACAGAACACGTGTACGGTTTCTCCCCGCTGTGAATGGTGCGATGATTTTTCAGGCTGTGTAACTGGTTAAAGCTCTTTCAACGGTCAGTGCTTCTTCTTCTTAGGCAGTCCCTCGGAACACTCTCACTCGGGTGTGTGTGTCTCAGTGCTTTTCCAGTCACACTGATGTTTGAAATCTTTTCCCACAGACAGAACAGACAAACATTTCTCCTTCCACATTCAAAGGCCGATGATATTCGGGTCCTGATGAATGGAGTGACTCTGTCAGACCTTGATGTGATGTTTGGTTTGAGTTTGCGATGTTTAAATGCTGCCCTTCTCACAGCCTGTAAAAGGAGTTTACAAAAGCCATCACTGTGAGTCCAGGATAGAAATTGACAAGATTCTCTCCTCCTGGTTCCTGGCCAAGGGGGCCGCGCATGCGCCCTGCTGCCCCCTGAACCTCTCAAGATGGCGGCCGTTAACCCGGGCCTGTCACCGGGAGAAAGCCCCGCAGCTGCCGCCCCGCTCGGGGCAAACGCCCGGCCCGGAGGCTCTTGTTCGGGGCCTGAGGCCCACCCCGGGTGTTTGTGAAGCGGATAATGTTGAGTATTTTAATAATGGGGCCTGGGGCCGCACTCAGGGTGTGAGCAGCCCGCGTCCCCCCGGGGTTCATGTTTTTTCTCTTTTATTTAAATCTGGTAGTACTTGTTACAACTCATCAATTACATGATAAATCCATTACATTCATTAACCATAATAAGGCTAAGCCTTAGAAGAAACAGCTTTAGGATTAACAGTACAAATACAATAATACATTTTTCCAGACAAAACCAATGTCAACAATACAGGTACCCATAGTAAAAAACAATACATACCAGTCCTACTGGCAATCTAGTAACTCTTCATTTTTGCTTGGTATAACCTGTTGTCCTTTTTTTTAAATTTTAACATTCAAGTACAACAGTACTTATACAACTCAACAGTTACATAGTAAATCCATTACATTGATTGACCAATTATGGTCAACAATATAAATACAACAATAAATTTTACAGGTAAATCAATAATGTTTACAGTACAAACTGCAACTATTTAATAAGCCAAGAATCCGTACACGCCAGTCCAACTGGCATCGTTCAATCATTCAGTCATTCATTCCTCCATTTGTCCGTTCGTTTGCTCAAGCGTAAGTTCTATAGAAACATAGAAGATAGGAGCAGGAGTAGGCCATTCGGCCCCTCGAGCCTGCTCCGCCATTCGATGAGATCATGGCTGATCATCCAAACTCAGTACCCCGTACCTGCCTTCTCCCCATACCCCTTGATACCTTTAGCTCTAAGAAATATATCTAACTCCTTCTTGAATATATTTAAAGACTTGGCCTCAACCGCCTTCTGTGGTAGAGAATTCCACAGGTTCACCACTCTCTAGGTGAAGAAATTCTTCCTCATCTCTGTCCTAAATGGCTTACCCCTTATCCTTAGACTATGACCCCTGGTTCTGGACTCTCCGACCATCGGGAACATTCTACCTGCATCTAGTTTGTCCAGACCTGTCAGAATTTTATAAGTTTCGATGAGATCCCCTCTCATTCTTCTAAACTCCAGTGAGTTTAAGCCCAATCGACCCAATCTCTCCTCATACGTCATTCCTGCCATCCCAGGTATCAGCCTTGTGAATCTTCGCTGAACTCCTTCCATGGCAAGAACATCCTTCCTCAGATAAGGTGACCAAAACTGCACACAGTACTCAAGGTGTGGTCTCACCAAGGCCCTGTACAATTGCAGCAGGACATCCTTGCTCCTGTACTCAAACCCTCTCGCTATGAAGGCCAACATACCATTTGCCTTCTTCACCACCTGCTGCACCTGCATGCTTACCTTCAGTGACTGGTGCACAAGGACACCCAGGTCTCGTTGCACTTCCCCTTCTCCCAATCTATTGCCATTCAGATAATAGTCTGCCTTTCTGTTTTTGACACCAAAGTGGATAACCTCGCACTTATCCACGTTATATTGCATCTGCCATGCTTCTGCCCAATCACCCAACCTGTCCAAATCATCCTGGAGTTTCTCGGTATCCTCCTCGCAGCACACACGCCCACCCAGCTTTGTGTCATCTGCAAACTTGGAGATATTACATCTAGTTCCCTTATCTAGATCATTAAAAACAGACAGAGCCCTAGAATGGCTGACCAAAACCCAATTAGGCTCCCCCCAACACATAATAATACACACCAGCACAAATGACCTAAGGGCCCAGCAGAAAAGGGTAGCAACATCGCTCGGATCAGTGATCGAGAAGGCAAGCGACACCTTCCCAAACACTAGAATCACGGTTTCCACACTATTGCCGAGAAGAAACTTCAACAACAAAATAATCCACGAGATAAACGCAAGCATAGCAAGAGACTGTGAATTAAAACATAACGTGCACCTGGCCCAACACCTCACCCTCGATGTGGAATGTCTTTGCGACCAAGTCCATATCCACAGGAACCGAATGTCGGTCTTTGCGAAGGACCTGAAGGACGTCGCTTTTAACTGGGTCCACACCCAGATCCCAAAAGGACCCCCACCCTGATCACCAAAGACCAACGGGATACAGACCAGGACTACTACAGAGACCACCACCACACCAACCGGGACCAGAGAGGATCCCCATGCACAACAACAATGTCGGACCTGCACCACTCATGTCCTACAGGGGAACAGGACCACCCCCAGCCAGGCAGAGGGAGAGGTGCTCAGAGCGTACGCAATACCACAGGCAGAGACAATCCATTAAGAGACATAATGCAGGTGATCAGCAGCATCCACTCCCACCTTATGGATCAGAAAAAATAAGGACTAGTTGTTAGAAAAAGTTGTAACCAATTATCCTCAGCATTTATAGACAATTGAAATGTTCTTTTTTCCCCATTTAGACACGACAAACACATATCACTATTTATCATATTTTAACCCATCACAGTAAAAGATCAATTTTAGCATGAAATCCTTATATATCTCAACCTGGAATATCCAAGGTCTACGCTCTTCTATGCTTGGCATGAAGAGTGTGACCCCAGAGTTCCTAGATGAGATTAAAGATCTAGATATTATCTTTTTACAGGAAACCTGGTGTAGAGGAGAAGGGCACACTGGCTGTCCCATTGGGTACACAGAGCTGGTGGTCCCCTCCAATAAATTGCCAGGAGTAACCCAGGGCAGAGAATCTGGAGGCATACTGATTTGGATTAAAGCAGAGCTTAGGAATTACATTAAATTTATAAAAAAGGGCGAAAACCACTTATGGCTCAAAATTAAGAGGGGCATCATCTCTAGCATAAAAGATGTTTTCATTTGCACACTCTATATCCCCCTGACAGAATCCCCGTACTTCAAAGAGGACACCTTCTCCAACATAGAGAGGGAGATTATCCAATTCCAGGCCAAGGGAAATGTGTTGATCTGTGGGGACCTCAACTCAAGAACTGGCGAAGAACCAGACTTCACCAATAATCATGGGAATAATTACATATTTGGGAATAACCACTTTGATCTCCCTTCCCATCCACACAAGCATAACTGCGACAAACAGACAAATGCTAACGGAAAACAGCTCCTGCAGCTCTGTCGAAGCCTGGGTCTGTACATTGTCAATGGTAGGTTATTGGGAGACTTCCTAGGAAGATCCACCTATTGCTCACCTCTTGGCTTCAGCACCATAGACTATATGATTATGGATCTAGACCCATCCTCTTTCAGAACATTCACAGTCAAACCACAAACAACACTGTCAGATCACAGTCAAATTACTGCATATCTTGAAAGGACAGAAACAACCAACACAGAAACACAACCCAGTAAACTGTACAACATTAAAAAATCTTACAGATGGGCCAAAAACAGCACGGAAAAATACCAGAAAGCAATTAGCAATCAAACAACTCAAGCTCTCTTGGACACCTTTCTGGAAAATACATATGCACACAATAAAGAAGGCGTAAACCGGGCAGTGAATAACCTAAATAATATTTTTGATAATTTGGCATCAATGTCAAACTTGAAAGTTCGAAAGAACAAACCCAAAACAAAAAACTACGAAAAATGGTTTGACTCCGATTGCCAGAACATGAGGAAAAAACTCAGAAAAATATCAAACCAAAAATACAGACAACCAGAAAATGAGGAATTACGCCTTACTTATTGTCAGGCACTAACACAATACAAAAACATACTCAGAACCAAGAAAGAGCAGTATATTAAGAATACACTCATCTCCACTGAGGAATCCATTGATTCCAATTGTTTCTGGGACAACTGGAATACATTACACAAAAAACAGCACGACGAATTGGTCATTCAAAACGGAGACACATGGGAAAACCATTTTGAAAAATTATACCAGAAAAACACACTAAGCCCAGAGCAATACCAAATATGCGAAAAACTGGCAAAGCTAGAATTTGCCATAAAAGATAACCAAAACCCGATAGACACCATAATATCTGAAAAAGAGCTAATTGAAAAACTCAAGGACCTGTGACCAGGAAAGGCTTGCGGGGCAGACGGCATCCTAAGAGAGATGATTAAACACACGGACGATAAAATGAAATTGGCTACACTGAAACTCTTCAACTTGGTTCTGAGTGTCGGTTACTTCCCTGATATCTGGAACAAAGGACTCATAACACCCATATACAAAAGTGGGGACAAAGTTGACCCAAATAACTATCGAGGCATCTGTGTAAACAGTAACCTGGGGAAGGTTTTCTGTAGTATCATAAACAAAAGACTTATAAACTTCCTTGAGGAGCACAATGTCTTGAGTAAAAGCCAAATTGGATTCCTACCAAACTATAGAACATCAGATCATATCTTCACCCTACAGACCCTAATTGACAAACATGTTCATCAAGACAAAAGCAAAATTTTTGCCTGCTTTATAGATTTCCAGAAGGCTTTCAATTCCATCTGGCACGACAGTCTATTCTTGAAACTTATTGAAAGTGGTGTAGGGGGAAAAACATATGATGTAATTAAATCAATGTATACAAACAATAAACGTGCAGTTAAAATTGGAGACAAACAAACAAAATACTTCCCACAGGGGCGTGGTGTGATGCAGGGCTCGCCCATCTCACCGACACTCTTTAATATTTACATAAATGAGTTGGCAAAACTACTTGAACAATCTACAGCACCCGGCCTCACCCTATATGAATCCAAGGTTAAATTCCTCCTCTATGCAGATGACCTGGTTCTGCTGTCACCAACTAAGGAGGGTCTACAGCAGAACCTGGATCTGCTGGAGTCATTCTGTCAGACCTGGGCCCTGACAATAAACCCCCAAAAAACCAAAGTCCTTGTGTTCCAGCAAAGATCCAGACATCAGGGACCCAGAATAAATTTCACACTAAGAACAACTAAAATCGAACAAACCACTAACTACACATACTTGGGCACAAAAATCAGCTCTACGGGAAATTTTCATCTGGCTGTGAATGAACTGAAAGAGAAAGCTAGAAGGGCTTTCTATGCCATTAAAAGATCAATCCAAATAGAAATCCCAATTAGCATTTGGCTCAAAATTTTTAAATCAGTAATTGAACCAATTGCACTCTATGGCAGTGAGGTGTGGGGACCGCTAACACAACAAGAATTTGCAAAATGGGACAAACACCCAATTGAGATCCTACATGCAGAATTCTGTAAAAGTATCCTCCGGACTCAAAGGAAAACCGTAAACAATGCATGCAGGGCAGAACTAGGCCAATATCCATTAATAATTACTATCCAAAAAAGAGCCACCAAATTTTGGAAACACCTAAAAATGAGCAACCCCCACTGCTATCATTACGAAGCCTTGAAATGCCAAGAGAGGACCATAAAGAAGAATACCCTCAGTCAACTAGTCCTGTGACTCAGTGAAGCAACCACTAACACTAGTAACAATAACCAGCCCCAGGACAGTGACATCGTAGCACAGAGAATTCGACCCAACACAATTGTCACTAAGCAAAAGGAAAAATACCTGTCATATTGGGCAGAAACAACAAAAACCCAAAACAAACTCAATTGCTACTTGGCCCTAAACAGACAATACAACATGGCTGAATACCTGACCATGGTAAAGGATAGCAAACTGAGAAAAACCTTGACAAGGTACAGACTTAGTGAACATAGCCTGGCGATCGAAAAAGGCAGACACAGACAGACCCGGCTGCCAAGAGAGGACAGGATATGCTCTCACTGCAGTCAGGGAGTGGTGGAGACAGAGATGCACTTCCTCACAGCTTGTGGAAAATATCAGGGCATCAGGGAGAATTTCTACCCAAAATTCACACAAATATGCCCTGAATTCAGAAATTTGAATGACGACCAAAAACTCCCATACCTACTAGGGGAACAGAGAAACTGTGTAACCTTAGCGGCACACTATGTTACAGCTTGCCATAAACAGAGGGACAACCAGTAAACCTAAGAAAAGAGTATATACAAATTATACGAATGTATATTTATACACTCAGGGATATATCTGTTTATACACTGTATGAATAGATCTGCGTTTATGTGTTCAACCATAAATGTTTTTCGATACTTTGGCAACATAAGATGTACCTTATCATGCCAATAAAGCGATTTGAATTGAATTGAATTGAATTAATGTATATTGTGAATAGCTGGGGTCCAAGGGCCGATCCCTGTGGTACCCCACTAGTCACTGCCTGCCACTCGGAAAAAGACCTGTTAATTCCTACTCTCTGCTTTCTGTCGCCAACCAGTTCTCTATCCAAGTCAATACCTTGCCCCCAATCCCATGTGCCTTAACTTTACACGCTAATCTCTTATGCGGGACCTTATCGAAAGCCTTTTGAAAGTCCAAATACACCACATCTACTGGTTCTCCCTTACCTATTTTCCCAGTTACATCCTCAAAAAATTCCAGTAGATTAGTCAAGCACGATTTACCTTTTGTAAATCCATGTTGACTTTGTCCGATCCTGTCACTGTTTTCCAAGTGCTCAGCTATTACATCCTTTATAATGGACTCTAGCATTTTCCCCACTACTGATGTGAGGCTTACTGGTCTGTAATTCCCCGCTTTCTCTCTACCACCCTTTTTGAATAGTGGGGTAACATTAGCTACCCTCCAATCCATGGGTACAGTTCCAGATTCCAGCGAATTTTGGAAGATGATCAGCAATGCATCTACTATTTCTAGGGCCACCTCCTTAAGTACTCTAGGATGTAGATTATCAGGCCCTGGAGATTTATCGGCCTTCAATCCCGTCAATTTCCCTAACACCATTTCCCTACAAATACTGATTTCTTTCAGTTCCTCCCTCTCATCAGACCCTATGTTCTCCAACATCTCTGGGAGGTTATTTGTGTCCTCCTTTGTGAAGACAGAACCAAAATATGCATTTAATTGGTCAGCCATTTCTTTGTTCCCCATTATAATTTCCCCTGCTTCTGACTGCAAGGGACCTACACTTGATTTCACTAATCTTTTTCGCTTCACATATCTATAAAAGCTCTTACAGTCAGTTTTTATGTTCCCTGCAAGCTTACTTCCATATTCTATTTTCCCCTTCTTAATTAATCCCTTTGTCCTCCTTTGTTGAATCCTAAACTGCTCCCAATCCTCAGGGTTACTGCTTTTTCTGGCCAATTTATATGCCCTCTCCTTGGATCTTATGTTATCCCTAATTTCCCTTGTTAGCCACAGTTGAGTCACCCTTTTTGTTTTATTCTTATCCCAAAGTGGGATGAACAACTTCTGTAGTTCATCCATGCTGTCTTTGAATGTTTGCCATTGCCTATCCACCGTCAACCCTTTGAGTGACATTCCCCAATCAATCCTACCCAATTCACGTCTCATACCATCGTAATTTCCTTTATTTAAATTCAGGACCCTAGTCTCCGAGTCAACTACTTCATTCTTCATCCTAATGAAGAATTCTATCATGTTATGATCGCTCTGACCCAAGGGGTCTCATACAACAAGATTGCTAATTAATCCTCTCTCATTACATAATACCCAGTCTAAGATGGCCTGATCTCTGGTTGGTTCCTCGACATATTGTTCCAGAAAACCATCCCGTAAACATTCTAGGAATTCCTCCTCCACAGTATTTTTACTAATTTGGTTAGCCCAATCTATATGTAAATTAAAGTCACCCATGATGACTGCTGTGCCCTTACTGCATGCTTCTCTAATTTCCCTTTTAATGCCATCCCCAACCTCCGTATTACTGTTTGGAGGTCTATATACCACTCCCACTAACGTTTTCTGCCCCTTGATATTTCTCAGTTCTACCCATACAGATTCCGCATCATCAGAGTTAATATCCTTCCTTTCAATTGTGTTAATCCCCTCTTTAACCAGCAATGCTACCCCACCTCCCTTTCTTTTTTGCCTATCCTTCCTAAATATTGAATACTCCTGGATGTTGAGTTCCCAGCCTTGGCCACCCTGGAGCCATGTTTCTGTAATCCCAATCAAATCATATTCATTTACCTCTATTTGCGCAGCTAATTCATCCACCTTGTTCCGAATGCTCCTTGCATTAAGACACAAAGCCTTCAGGCTTGTTTTTTTAACGCTCTCAGACCTATATGAATTATTATTTACTGTGACCATGTTTCATTTAAACCGTTGAGTTCTTTGCCATCTAATTTTGTTTTTCTCCTTCCTGTCTTTTGCTTTTTTCCTTGTTTCCCTTTCCTCTGTCACCCTGCTCAGGTTCCCAACCCCCTGCCACTTTAGTTTAAACCCTCCCCAACAACACTAGCAAACACTCCCCCCAGGACATCGGTCCCGGCCGTGCCCAGGTGCATACCGTCCCGTTTGTACTGGTCCCACCTCTCCCAGAACCGGTTCCAATGTCCAAGGAATTTGAATCCCTCCCCCTTGCACCATTCCTCTAGCCACATATTCATTTGAAATATCCTCCTATTTCTACTCTGACTAGCACGTGGCACTGGTAGCAATCCTGAGATTACTACCTTTGAGGTCCTATTTTTTAATTTCCCTCCTAACTCCCTATATTCTGCTTTTAGGACCTCATCCCGATTTTTACCTATATGGTTGGTGCCTATGTGCACCACGACAACTGGCTGTTTGCCCTCCCCCTCCAAAATGTTCTGCAGCCGCTCCGAGACGTCCTTGACCCTTGCACCAGGGAGGCAACACATCACCCTGGAGTCTCGATTGCGGCCGCAAAAACGCCTATCTATTCCCCTTACAATTGAGTCCCCTATCACTGATGTGCCATCAATAACTCAAAGACAAGGAGTTTAAAAGATTCAACTGAAGGCTTTTAATCACTAAGAACATTGCAGGTCTTTCCACATCGGGTTCGTCTGATAGAATGACTCATACAGCCCTTGAGACCTTTATATGATGAAAGACAGGGGCGGAGCCAATACACACAATAGGAAAAAGGGGGCGGTACACACAATACAAAGCAGGTAAAACACAGGGGCTGATGAAGGCATATATTTCATCACATTCACCCCTACTACAGATTTAGTCTGTCTGGGGGTGTGATAGTCCTTCCTGAACGTCGCAACAGTACCTCGGGTTCCGACCGGGAGTCCGTGGTGCCCTCCTGGGCATACCCATGTGTTGGGGGTGTTGCAGGTACTTCTGGGGGTGGTGAGCCTGGGGATGGTGGAGGTTCTTCTGGGGGTGGTGGTGATGGGTCGTCGTCGCTTCCTGCCGAGGCGAGGACCTTTATGGACACGGTGTCCTCACGCCCGTCGGCGTGCTTGACGTACGCGTACTGTGGGTTTGCGTGGAGTAGGTGTACTGCCTCCATGAGGGGATCTGTTTTGTGGCCCCTCACATGCTTCCGTAATAGGACTGTCCCTGGGGTGGAGAGCCACGAGGGTAGGGACACTCCTGAGGTTGATTTGTGGGGAAAAACAAACATCTTCTCGTGAGGAGTGGCGTTAGTAGCAGTACACAGTAGTGACCTTATCGAGTGGAGTACGTCTGGGAGGACCTCTTGCCAGCGGGAGGTGGGGAGGCCTTTAGACCTTAGTGCTAAGGTGGCCGCCTTCCACACTGTCGCGGTCTCCCTCTCCACTTGCCCATTACCCCGGGGGTTATAACTAGTGGTCCGACTCATGGCTATCCCCTTCAACAGCAAGTATTGGCGCAGTTCGTCGCTCATGAACGACGCCCCCCTGTCAGTGTGGATGTAGTTAGGCATGCCGAACGTGCAAAACAGGTTGCCGAGGCACTTGATGACCGTGGCACTGGTCATGTCTGGGCAGGGGTAGGCGAATGGGAAGCGGGAGTACTCGTCCACAATGTTGAGAAAGTACACATTGCGGTCGGTGGAGGGGAGTGGTCCCTTGAAATCTAACCTCAGGCGCTCGAATGGCCGCGTAGCTTTGATCAGGTGGGCTTGGTCGGGCCTGAAAAAGCGGGGCTTGCATTCCGCACAGGTGCGGCAGTACCTGGTCATCGACCGGACCTCCTCGATGGAATAGGGGAGGTTACGGGATTTTATAAAGTGGAATAGCCGGGTGACCCCCGGGTGGCAGAGGCCATTGTGGAGGCCCTGAAGCCTGTCCCCCTGGATGCTGGCACACATCCCTCATGATAGGGCGTCGGGGGATTCGTTGAGGGCCCCTGGCCTATATATTATGTCGTACTCAAACGTGGAGAGTTCGATCCGCCACCTGAGAATTTTGTCGTTCTTGATCTTCCCCCTCTGTTTGTTGTTAAACATGAAGGCTACCGACCGCTGGTCGGTAAGCAGGGTGAAGCGTTTGCCGGCTAGGTAGTGCCTCCAGTGCCACACTGCCTCCACTATGGCCTGGGCCTCCTACCGAGGAGTGCCTGATCTCGGGCCCTTGGAGGGTTCTTGAGAAAAAGGCTACGGGCCGCCCATCCTGGTTGAGGGTGGCTGATAAAGCGAAGTCGGACGCATCGCTTTCGACCTGGAAAGGGATGTTTTCGTCCACTCCCTGCAGCGCGGCCTTCTCAATGTCGTGTTTAATGCTGTTGAAGGCGGCGTGGGCCTCAGCCGTGAGTGCGAAGGACGTTGATTTCAGGAGGGGACGGGCCTTGTCGGAATAATTGGGGACCCATTGGGCGTAATAGGAGAAGAACCCCAGGCACCTTTTCAGGGCCTTGGGAGTGTTTGGTAGGGGTAGCTCCCGTAGGGGGCGCAATCGGTCGGGGTCCAGACCGATTTCCCCGTTTTCCACCACGCAGCCCAGGATACAGAGGCGCGTGGTGCTAAAGACACACTTATCCTCGTTGTAGGTGAGATTGAGTCTGAGGGCGGTTTTCAGAAATCTCGCGAGGTTCGAGTCGTGGTCTTGCTGGTCGTGGCCGCAGATGGTGACGTTGTCTAGGTATGGGTAGGTGGCTGTTAACTGGTTCTCATTGACCATGCGGTCCATCTCCCGCTGGAAGACCGAGACCCCATTCGTTACCCCAAAGGGGACTCTGAGGAAGTGGTAGAGGCGTCCGTTCGCCTCGAAGGCGGTGTATGGACGGTCCTCCGGCCTAATGGGGAGCTGGTGGTATGCCGACTTTAGGTCAATGGTGGAAAACACCCGGTATTGCGCAATTTGGTTAACCATATCCGCTATGCGGGGCAGAGGGTAGGCGTCTAGCTGGGTGTATAGATTAACCGTCTGGCTATAATCTATCACCATCCGCTTCTTTTCGCTACCCTTAACTACTACTACCTGGGCGCGCCACGGGCTGGTACTGCATTCAATGATACCCTCCCACTTGAGTCTTTCTACTTCCGACGCAATGAACCGTCTGTCCTCCCAGCTGTACCGCCTACTCTTGGTCGCTATGGGTCGACAGTTGGGTGCGAGGTTGTCGAACAGAGAGGGCGGCTTGACCTTCAGGGAAGCCAGACCGCACACTGTGAGGGGCGGCTGGGACCCACCGTAGGTAAGCGTGATACTTTGGTGGTGGCACTGGAAGTCCAGACCCAAGATCACGCTCACACAGAGATCTGGCATTATCAATAGTTTAAAATCTCTGTAATCAGTGCCTTTTCCCGACAACATAACCGCGCAGAAACCTGTAATTTTTGAGGTATGAGTCTTATCAGCCATGGTGATTTTGCCCTGTGTGGGGACTATCGTTAGTGAAAGTCATTTTACCAGGCTAGGATGAATAAAGCTTTCGGTGCTCCTGCAGTCAATCAAGCATTTAACCTTGTTCCCGTTTACCTCTATGTCCATCATCGATTTAGACAACGGATGCGGCCTGGATTGATCCACTGTGATCCAGGCCACCAGTGGGTCCTGGAGGTCTGTGTAGTCGGGGCAAGATGGTGGACTCCATGAGGGTGGACAAGATGGCGTCCAAGATGGCCGCCCCCATGGCGCGCACGCGGCGGTGGCGGAGTTGGAGGCGGGGTTCCCTCTGCAGACTTTGCTGAAATGTCCTTTCTTCCCGCATTTAAAACAGGTGGTGCCCTTCACTGGGCACAGATGCCTGGAGTGTTTGTCCTGGCCGCAGAAGTAGCATTTCGGGCCCCGATGCATCGCGGCAGTAGTGGGGCTCCTGCGTGGGGGCTGGGGCTCCGATGGTGCTGGGCTGGCCTGAGACCTGGGAGGTGAAGATGGCTTCCAAGATGGCAGCCCCCACGGCGCGCACGAGGCGGAGTGGGCCGCATGGCCTGAGGAACAGGATTCAGAGTTCCTCTGGGCCATATCCAGCGATCGCGCTATGCCCATAGCCTGTTTTAAGTCCAGTCCCTCCTTTTCAAACAGTTTCTGCCGAATGTAATTTGAACTGAGGCCCACAATAAAGGAGTCTCGGATCAGCTCCTCCGTGTACACGATGGCAGACATGGCCTTACAGTTACAGTCTCTGCCCAGTACTTTTAGGCTTAGCATGAAGTCCTCTAGTGACTCACCAGGCCGCTGCGTGCGAGTAGTCAGAAGATGCCTGGCGTACACCTCGTTTATTGGCCGCACGTAGTGGGCCTTCAGAATGGTGCAGGCATCCCTGTAGCTGGTGGCATCTTGGATGAGAGGGGAGACCCGATGGCTCACCCAGTTTCGCAGGATTCCCAGTTTCACGTCTCCGGTGGCGGTTGCGGCTGCTATGGCGGTGGATGAGTTTGCGATGAAAAATTCGAAGCATTGGAACCAGTGTCCGAACTGTGTGGCTGCGTCTGAGGCATGGGGGTCCAGATCCAAGCGCTCTGGAGTCTCGATTGCGGCCGCAAAAACGCCTATCTATTCCCCTTACAATTGAGTCCCCTATCACTGATGTGCCATCAATAACTCAAAGACAAGGAGTTTAAAAGATTCAACTGAAGGCTTTTAATCACTAAGAACATTGCAGGTCTTTCCACATCGGGTTCGTCTGATAGAATGACTCATACAGCTCTTGAGACCTTTATATGACAAAAGACAGGGGCGTAGCCAATACACACAATAGGAAAAAGGGGGCGGTACACACAATACAAAGCAGGTAAAACACAGGGGCTGATGAAGGCATATATTTCATCACAATCACTATAGCTCTTCCACTCTTTTTCCTCCCAGCCTGTGCAGTAGAGCCACCCATGGTGCCAGGAAGTTGGCTGCTGCTGCCTCCTCCTGATGAGTCATCCCCCCCAACAGTATTCAAAGTGGTATATCTGTTTGAGAGGGGGATGGCCACAGGGGATTCCTGCACTACTTGCCTGTGCCTCTTACTCTGCCTGCTGGTCACCCATTCCCTTCCTGCCTGTACACCCTTTACCTGCAGTGTGACCAACTCGCTGTGATATTCACGACGTCCTCAGCATCGCAAACGCTCCAAAATGAATCCATCCACAGCTCCAGTGCTGCAATACGGTCTGTCAGTAGCTGCAGCTGGGCACACTTCCCGCACACATGGTCGTCAGGGACGCAGGAAGCGTCCCTGATTTCCCACATAGAGCAGGAGGAGCATACTACGGGGCTGGGCTGTCCTGCCATGAATTACCCTTTAATTAATTAATTAAAATGAAATGAATCCCACCAATTTCACATCAATTAAATGATATACGCAAAGGCCCTTGTTTAATAGTAGTCCCCACTACACAAGAGAGACCTTAAGTTTTGAAAAATTTAGAAAGAAAATACTCACCAACCAATCACTTACCTGCTTCTTGGTGACGTCACACTTCGATTACTTTTTGCTTCCCTCTCCCGGAACCTGGATTGGTAAGCTCCTTAAATACCGCCGCCGCCTCTGGTGCTCCCTCGCAGGTCCGCCGCCTCTCCGCTCTCTCGGGGCTCTGGGCCTCGCTGCTCGCTGCCGCTCCTTAAATACCACCGCCGCCTCTGGTGCTCCCTCGCAGGTCCGCCGCCTCTCCGCTCTCTCGGGGCTCTGGGCCTCGCTGCCGCTCCTTAAATACCGCCGCCGCCTCTGGTGCTCCCTCACAGGTCCGCCGCCTCTCCGCTCTCTCGGGGCTCTGGGCATGACTGCGTACATGTGTGCCATTTCTATCTGCGTGCATGCGTGCGTTCGTTCATCCGTCCAGCAGGCTTCACGCTCACGAAGCGGGCCTTCATCCTGGGGAGCGAGGGCCCTTCATTCGGTCGAACGTAAGTTCCATTGTGTATGCATGCGTGCATATATCTATATCCGCACGCGTGCGTTCACTAGAGCATTCGTTCGTTCGATTAAGGAAGGCTTTAACACTAAATAACACCACAATATAGAAAATCCCACAACCATAGCAAAAAACCACTTAAGACTTCAAGTAAACTACTTTTAACCAGAACCCAAAACTTCTTCAAAAACAAGTAATACCAGTTCAACGCCAGTCCTATTGGCACTCTAATAACTCCTCGTCTTCACTTGATGTTATCCAACCATATAATGTCATAATCCTTATCCACAGTCTTCAACCTTTCCACAGAAAAGAAGCCGACCACTTTCTCAAATCCCGTAAAAGAAGAAAACGATGTCTCAAATTCCCTTCTTCTTGCTTTTATCACTCACAGGACCCAGCCATCAAGACATTCATTATTCCTTGCTGATATTACTTTGTTTTGTCTTTTATTTTCCTTTTTTACTTTTATCCCGTTCTCTTTTCCCATCCTATGGCTGTTCAAGCACCATACTATAGATAGGAACAGTCTGTCTTTCCTCCACCAAATGGCGGCGCACAAACCCGATCCCATCACCGAAACAAAGCCTCACAGCTGCCACCAGATGGAGCACAGGCGGGACCGCTGGAACTCATTCGGGCCGGAGACCGTTCTTCACCTTTAGAAACCGTGCAGCATGCTCACGCACAGCATCTCCCGACTCCGCTTCTGTCGACCAGCCGCTCCGCCCTAGGCCCCCCGTCTGGGGTCCTCCGTGCTGGGCCTCCCGCCTAGGACACTCTCCTCTGGGTCTTCCACCCTGGGCCTTCTGCACTGGGCCCTCCGCACTGGCATTCCCCATGAGCAGCCGGGGTGTGGAGCAGCCCATTCACACAGCACTGAGCAGAGCTGAGCTGCTGAGTCTCGCAGCCTCCCCCGGGGTTCATGAACCAGCTCCCTGAGCTCGGGGTGTGAGCAGCCCGCGTCCCCCCGGGGTTCATGAACCCGCTCCCTGAGCTCGGGGTGTGAGCGTCCCGCGTCCCCCCGGGGTTCATGAACCCGCTCCCTGAGCTCGGGGTGTGAGCGTCCCGCGTCCCCCCGGGGTTCATGAACACGCTCCCTGAGCTCGGGGTGTGAGCGTCCCGCGTCCCCCCGGGGTTCATGAACCCGCTCCCTGAGCTCGGGGTGTGAGCGGGCCGCGTCCCCCCGGGGTTCATGAACCCGCTCCCTGAGCTCGGGGTGTGAGCAGCCCGCGCTCCCCCGGGGTTCATGAACCCACTCCCTGAGCTCGGGGTGTGAGCGTCCCGCGTCCCCCTGGGGTTCATGAACCCGCTCCCTGAGCTCGGGGTGTGAGCGTCCCGCGTCCCCCCGGGGTTCATGAACCCGCTCCCTGAGCTCGGGCCAGGTCACCAACAACGATGAGTCAGCCTACAGGGAGGAGGTCCAGCATCTCGTGAAGTGGTGCGCCGATAACAACCTGGCCCTTAACACCAAGAAAACAAAAGAAATCATTGTGGACTTCAGGAAGTCCAAAGACGGAAGTCACACACCCATCCACATCAATGAGGCTGTGGTGGAAAGGGTGGACAGCTTTAAGTTCCTCGGAGTCCACATCACGGAAGACCTCTCCTGGTCCCTCAACACCTCCTCTCTGGTGAAGAAGGCCCAGCAGCGCCTATATTTCTTAAGGAGGCTGAAGGGATGTAATCTGTCACCCCTGATCCTCTCTAACTTTTACCGCTGCACTATAGAGAGCATCCTGACAAACTGTATCACAGTATGGTATGGCAGCTTTAGCTACTATGACCGGAAAGCCCTGCAGCGGGTAGTCAAAACTGCCCAACGCATTACCGGCACCCGGCTACCGACCATAGAGCACATATACCAGAAACGCTGTCTACGGAGGTCACGGTCCATCATCAAAGACCCTACCCACCCCAGCCACAGTCTGTTCGCCCTCCTACCATCTGGGAGACGCTACAGATGCATTCGCACCCGTACGACCAGATTTAGGAACAGCTTATTTCCCAGGGCTGTCATCCTACTGAACTCCACAAATAAACTCTAAAGCCTGCACATCTGCCAATGCACTTTATTATGGTCATATTTATGTTAATATACTACAAGCCAAATGTATGTTGAATGTTTAAATGTCTTAATCCAAATGTACACTCTCGGGAGCTGCAAGCCTACATTTCGTTGTACTGCACTTGTGCACTAACAATGACAAAAGTTGATTTGATTTGATTTTGATTTGGGTGTGAGCGGCCCGCGCCCCCCCGGGGTTCATGAACCCGCTCCCTGAGCTCGGGGTGTGAGCGTCCTGCGTCCCCCCGGGGTTCATGAACCCGCTCCCTCAGCTCGGGGTGTGAGCGTCCCACGTCCCCCCGGGGTTCATGAACCCGCTCCCTGAGCTCGGGGTGTGAGCGTCCCGCGTCCCCCCGGGGTTCATGAACCCGTTCCCTGACCTCTCACCTGATGTGTCAGCGGCTGCTGCCAAGCTCCGCGCATGCTCAGCTCACACTGCCCGGGTGATTGACGGGAGCTCCGGACCAATAGGAAGAGGGGGGCGGGGCTGTAGGACCGAGCGGGCGGCGGGTCCTCCAACCAATCAGAGTGTGAGAGGGGCGGGGCTTGACCTTTAAACCGGAATAACTGATGTTGAGCTGAGCATGCGCGGACCTTGCCAGCAGCTGGTGAGAGAGCTCAGGGAGCGGGTTCATGAACCCCGGGGGGACGCGGGCCGCTCACACCCCGAGCTCAGGGAGCGGGTTCATGAACCCCGGGGGACGCGGGCCGCTTACACCCCGAGCTCAGGGAGCGGGTTAAATTATTACACCGAGAAAGCAGTGTGAGTGTCGGAGCGCACTGTGGACAGGCTCTGCCCAGTGCTCATGGTAAAATAGTGAAATCTTTGCTTTTCCGATCTTCTGCTTGATCGGCCCTTCCCTCAGACTGCTCAAGCAGGGCAGAGAGAAACAGAAATCTCCTGACAGAAGCAGCACTTGAAGTTACATTGAGTGAAACACAGTCTGCCCACAAGGTCCACACACAGGCTTCGTTGCTATAGAAACGATCACAACATTTATATCGGACCCAATGAAAGGTCTAATCAGAAACTGGGCTCGGGCTCCTTTTACCAAACTGCCGCCAATGACCTTCTCACAGACAGGCAGCAAATTCAACTGAAACTATTGTATTGGCAAACAGCTGACTGAATGCTCGTGTATTTCAACTGCTATATTCCAGGATATGTGAAATATATCTGAGTTTATATGAAGGTTTATACAGGGATCTCAAATTATTTTCCCAATGCAATCGAGGGTAATCTTCAGGTAACTAGTGTATCTCTTGTTAAGTCTGTGTGTTCTAGTTATTGTTCATAAGAATCACTGCACACAGACCACAAGAATAAATTCAACAGGTCTTTACTAGTCGAAGGTCAGGCTGAACTGCCCAATAAATCATTACACAGCACTTATATACCGGTGTGGTCACCACCGGTATTACAGCATACAGCAGCCAAGATAAAGTAGTGCATCTCTTAAAATAGTTCTCTTAAAGGTGGAACGGTTACATACACCACAATCCTCCCTTTTTAGCTTAACAGTATATACTCCCCATTTAACATAATATAATAACATATATACACAACTTCATGTAAAAACAGTTCACAGATTCAGTCTCTGAGGAGGCCTCCTGATCCGAGACGGATAACGCCTTTCAGGGGTCTCTGGTTCTCGTTGCTGGGGTGACTCATCTAGTTGATCCCCTATGGATAGGACATCATCATCAGGTATATTCACTTCTGAGGTAGATGCTTCAGGTTCACTAACTTCCTCCACAGTTGTCTCTGTCGTAACCATGGGCTCGACCCTTGTTCTCGATCCCACCAGTTGGTCAGCATGACGTCGCATTACGTTTTCACCAACATCTACCGTGTACATCAAGGGTCCTTGTCTGGCCCGAATTGTTCCAGATTGCCATTTCTCGTTTTTATAGTCCCTGGCTAACACCGGTTGTCCTATTTCAAAACTCCGAGTGGGCTTGTTATTGATATGCTGGAACTGTTTGTTTTCGACTTCCCTCCGCACATTTGGTTTTAACAAGTCCAACCTGGACCGCAACCTCCTGTTATAGAACATCATGGCAGGACTTTGGTTTGTTGTTGCATGGGTGGTGTTTCGATATGCCAGTAGGAAATTGTCCACCTTGTGTTGCAGTGGAATCTGATCTTCGCTCATGGCCTTTATTGCCTTTTTGAACGTCTGTACAAACCTCTCGGCCAGCCCATTCGTAGCTGGATGATATGGGGCAGAGGTATAATGTTTCACCCCATTCTTCTTCAGGAATTTCTGGAATTCCTCTGACACGAACTGTGGTCCGTTGTCTGAACATATTTGCTCTGGCAATCCATTTCTTGCAAATATCGTTCTTAGCACCGCGATCGTCTTCTCCGAGGTAGTGGTAGTCATTTTAATCACTTCTGGCCATTTAGAATGTGCGTCCACCGCAATTAAAAACATGGGCCTAGAAATTCGGTGGGGTTAGCGCCCAATTAGAGGCGTTAGAGGGTCTTGCGCCGGAATTATAGCTGGTAACGAAATTGCGTTGGGCCCTACCATCGGCGTTAGCCGGTAGCGCTGCGCCGGCACCGATGACGTCATCGGTGTGCGCAGCGTCCCGGTTGCCGTGGTAACCCGGCCCCAAGCCCAAATTCAGTTGCGGCCGCCTCGCCCGTGGCAGCCGCAACCAACGATTGTTGAAAGGGATGTTACACACCTTTGCGCCGGCGCATAAAGGTGGAGCGGCGGCTGGCCGCTTTCCCGGCGGCCGCCTGCCCGCACCTCCCTCCCCGGACTCCTCCACCACCCCCCCGCGGCACTGATGTGTGTGGCCCGCGAGCCCGGCTCTTCCCCGAGGTGCCGGGCTCATTTGTCGGGCGAATCGACCGGCCAGCGGTCGGCTGCAGGCAGCTCCTCCTGAACAGAAGGAGGAGGCCTGCAGTACCCCAGCCTGCCGCACCGCCTCGGGTGCCGCAGCGGGGGATTAGCGCCTGAAAACTGCACTGAACGCCCATAGTGAGGCGCAAAAACCGTCCATTAGCGCCCGCCGCCGTCTGGGCCCGGGGCAACCGAATTTTCGTCGGGCGCAGCGGCATTAACGCCGGCGCAAAACTTCGGGCGCTAAAGCCCTGGCGGACCCGCAACCGAATTTCTAGGCCATGGAGTCCATGAATGGACCAGCAAAGTCAATATGTACACGTTGCCATGGGGTTGAAGGCCATTCCCATGGATGCAGCGGTGCAATTGGAGGTGCATTTTGGACTTTTTGGCACCCTGAGCAGCTTTTCGTCAGATCCTCTATCTGTTGGTCGATACCCGGCCACCACACATAAGCCCTAGCAAGGCTTTTCATCTTGACTCCCCCCAGATGACCTTCATGTAGTTCTTTTAGAACTCTCTCTCTTAACTTAGGAGGGATAATCACCCTTGTTCCATACATCAATGTTCCCTGACAGATGGACAGCTGTTCTCGTCTTGCTGAGAATGCTGGTAACAGTGGATCACCATGGGCTGGCCATCCCTTTACTGTCAATTCGTAGACCCGGGACAGTGTCGGGTCATTCCTAGTCTCCCTTTCAATATTTGCATTGGTGACAGGTAAACATTCGATGATGGTCGAGTGAAATAACTCCACCGGGTCAACCGTCGGTGCCTCCTCCTCAGTAGGTAGTGGCAGGCACGACAGCCCAACAGCATTACCATACTGCTTTGTACCTTTGAATTCTATCTGATATTGATGTGCCCCTAGGAAAAGGGACCATCTCTGGAGCCTCTGTGCTGTCATCACCGAAACACCCTTCTTAGGGTTAAAAATGGATACCAACGGCTGGTGGTCTGTCAGCAGTGTAAACTTCTGGCCCTGCAGGTAATGATTAAACTTCTTTACTCCCCACACAAGGCTGAGAGCCTCCCTATCTATCTGAGCATAGTTGCGCTCAGCGGAGGTCAATGATCTGGATGCAAATGCGACTGGCCTTTCCAAGCCATTTGGCAACTTGTGTGAGAGTACTGCTCCAATACCAAAAGGAGAAGCATCACAAGCTAAACGAATAGGTAGCGTTGGGTTGAAGTGAGCCAACACTTCCTCTGAGGTGATCAATGCCTTGCTTTTGCGAAAGGCCTTCTTACAGTCCTCGCTCCACTTCCATGGTACTTCTTTCTGCAAAAGAGCATTCAGCGGGTGCAGCACCGTGGATAGATTTGGCAGAAACTTATGGTAATAGTTAATCAACCCTAGGAACGACCTCAACTGGGATACATTTTCCGGAGCGGGAGCCTTCACAACAGCTTCGATCTTGTCAGGTGACTTGTGCAGCCCCTCCTGGTCAATGACATGACCACAGTACGAGATCCGTTTCTGAAAGAACTCACATTTCTGGCGATTAACTCGAAGTCCATATTCCTTCAATCTGGTGAGCACCAGTTTCAAATTTGCAAGGTGTTCCTCATCGTCATCTCCTGTAATCAGGATATCGTCCAAGTAACATTGAGTGCTTGGAATTCCCTGTAATACCTGCTCCATGGCCCTCTGCCAAATTGCTGGAGCCGAAGCCACTCCAAAAACCAGTCTATTATATCGATACAAGCCTCTGTGCGTGTTGATTGTGAGATACTGGCGCGACTCTTCCTCAACTTCCATCTGTAAGTACGCTTGCGCCAGGTCTATCTTGGTGAAGTGTTTCCCGCCAGACAATGAAGCAAAGATACCCTCAATCCGCGGAAGCGGATATTGCGCCGTGTGAAGCACCGGATTAACCGTGATCTTGAAGTCTCCACAGATGCGGACCTTCCCCGGTTCCCCTGGCTTGTTACTCGATGAACGCTTCATGACGGGAACAATGGGCGTGGCCCACTCACTCCAGTCCACCTTAGACAGTACTCCTGAACGTTCTAGCCCTTCCAGCTCAGCTTCCACAGCAGGTCGTATCGCATAAGGTACCGGTCTGGCTTTGAAAAATTTTGGGTTTGCATGTTCTGCAATCTTGATTTTTGCCGTAATTCCTCTCAGTGTTCCCAGTCCCTGTTGGAACACCTCTTTAGCCTCATCCAATATTCTGGACAATCGTTCAGGTTTGACATCTTTTTTTCCGGAATCTACCGTTATTGCTTTTAGGGAGTGCCAGTCCATATTTATTTTCCTGATCCACTCCCGTCCCAGAAGTGGTGGACCTCCCTCAGGTAGTACATATAAGTCCATTCCTTGGTGTTCTTTGCCCTTGTGTACCACCTTGACTTTTATCTTTCCGATGGGGTATACTCTTTGCCCCGTGTACGTCTGCAATACTATCTCCGTATCCCGTAGGGGAATATGTGTGAATAACCTTTTGTAATCTTGCTTATTCATGACCGTCAACGCCGATCCGGTGTCCAATTCCATCTTCACTTGGACTCCTGCTATCTGAAGCGTGACCCAGATAGTTTGTAGGTCAGCTTCCTTACTCACATTGTGAATTCTCAGACTACCCAGTTCCTTGCTGTTGGAGTCTGAATCCGAATTCTGTTCATCCGAACTCTTCTCAGCCACCTTATGTACCTTTCTGCACTTTTCCTGCAGTGACTTTTTGTTGCTGGTCTTCTTTCCTGACCGGTATACTTTAACTATGTGACCAAGCTTGCCACATTTTCTACATTCCTGATTTTTAAACCAGCATTGGTTCTGATCGTGTGTTGTCTTTCCAACGATAACATTTCGCTGTACCCAAAGCCATTTGATCTACGCTGAGTACCGCTGCCTTCAGCTGCATTTCCGCAGTGCCTCTCGCTGTGGCTTCGTGCGATGCTGCAATAGTGACAGCCTTATCAAGTGTAAGATCATTCTCTTCAAGCAGCCGCTTTTGTGTTCCTTCTTTCGACAATCCACACACGAATTTGTCTCTCAGTGCCTCTGTCAGTCTTTCCCCAAACTGACAGTATTTCGCTAGCTTACGCAGTTCAATTAAATACTCCGTGTTGCTTTCCTCTTTCAGTTGCGTTCTCGCATAAAATTTTAATTGTTCCGCTAACATCAGCGGTGTGGGGTTCAAATGGTTTCTCAGGACAGCAACAATATTAGCGAAAGCCTGATCCGCCGGTTTAGCTGGTGATAGAAGATGCTTCAATAGCCCGTATGTCTGCGCACCCATTGAGTTTAGTAAGGTTAGTGCTTTATCTTCATCTGATATTTTATTTGCCTTACAATAAATCTCTATGCGTTCTACATACGTGGCCCAATCTTCAACATCGGCATCGAAATCGTTGATGTTACCACGCTTAGGCATCCTCGCAATCTTCTTGAGAAACAAAAAGAAATTTTTCTTTTATTTTTTTTTCAAAATGGCGGTTTCCCGCGCTTGTCTTCTTCCCCCGCCTATGAAAATGGTGGCTTCCCGCGTTTGCCTTTCTCCCCCGCTGGCTGTAATGGCGATTGCCGTATTGCTGCGTTTGCCCTCCCCAGCGGTTCTCAAATCGTGCCTCCCAGCCCCTCTTGCAGTCCGGTCCTTTCCCCCGGCTGCGGCTGAGTTCTCCGCGGTTTTTAAAAAAAAATTATTTTTATTTTCTCCCGCGCCTCACGGCCTCGGTAGCTGCCCGGCCTTTTTCCCCGGTCGCGGTCGAGCTCTCTCTCGATGCTGTTGCGTCTCCCAGCCCGCTTGCAGCCCGGTCTTTTACACCGGCTGCGTTTGCATTCACCGCGGCTCCCGTGCCTTACGCTGCCCCAGTCTCAGCGCCTCTGGCCCCAACTTCTGTCTGGCTCTTTTCCCCGGCCGTGGTCGAGTTCTCCGCCCTTATATCCTCCGTTTTTCCCTCCCCTACTTCACAGCCAACGTGGCCGACTTGCTGCTCGTCGCTGATCGGCTTACCCACCACCGTGATAGAAGGGATGATCACTGCCTGTTGCTGATGGAAGGCTTCGTGTCAGGATTCTTCCTTGCTCTTCAGACCCGAGTCTTTTCTCAGCAGGATGATGAGGGCAGATGCCTCTTCTCGACGCCCGTTAAACTGCCTTGGATAATCTCTGCCGCAGGGTAAGATCGTCATCGTCGCCACTGTTAAGTCTGTGTGTTCTAGTTATTGTTAATAAGAATCACTGCACACAGACCACAAGAATAAATTCAACAGGTCTTTACTAGTCGAAGGTCAGGCTGAACTGCCCAATAAATCATTACACAGCACTTATATACCGGTGTGGTCACCACCGGTATTACAGTATACAGCAGCCAAGATAAAGTAGTGCATCTCTTAAAATAGTTCTCTTAAAGGTGGAATGGTTACATACACCACATCTCTCATGGCATTGCTCAGGGTGAATACAATCTGGTGTGGGGGTCAATGATTACTGTGATTGAAAAATGTTAAATGGTGATTTTATTATACACCATTATAGGAGTGTTAATATTATAGGGCTCAAATTCTATGAGCATGTGCAGATTTGCATAGAAGCTGTAATCAGTGGCCTTGATTATAATTAAAAGTGTGGATGAGGGTAGTGCAGTTGATGTAGTCTACATGGACTTCAGTAAGGCTTTTGACAAAGTCCAGCATGGGAGACTGGTCAAGAAGGTAAGAGCCCATGGGATCCAGGGCAATTTGGCACATTGGATCCAAAATTGGCTTAGTGGCAGGAGGCAGAGGGTGATTGTCAAAGGTTGTTTTTGTGACTGGAAGCCTGTGTCCAGTGTTGTACTGCAGGGATCGGTGCTGGGTCCTTTGCTCTTTGTAGTGTACATTAATGATTTAGATATGAATGTAGGAGGTATGATCAGTAAGTTCGCAGATGACACGAAAATTGGTGGAGTGGTAAATAGCGAGGAGGGAAGCCTCAGGCTACAGCACTATATAGACGGGTTGGTTAGATGGGCAGAACAGTGGCAAATGGAATTTAACCCTGAAAAGTGAGAGGTGATGCCTTTTGGGAGGACTAACAAGCCAAGGGAATACACAATGAATGGTAGGACCCTAGGAAGGACAGAGGATCAGAGGGATCTTGGTGTGCATGTACATAGATTCCTGAAGGCAGCAGGTCAGTTAGATAAGCTGGTTAAAAGGCATATGGGATACTTGCCTTCATTAGCCGAGGCATAGAATATAAGAGCAGGGAGGTTATGATGGAGCTGTACAAAATCCTAGTTAGGCCACAGCTGGAATACTGTGTGCAGTTCTGGTTGCCACACTATAGGAAGGATGTGATTGCTTTGGAGAGGGTGCAGAGGAGATTCACCAGGATGTTACCTGGGCTGGAGCGCTTCAGCTATGAAGAGAAACTGGACAGACTGGAGTTGTTTTCCTTAGAGCAGAGAAGGCTGAGGGGGGACCTGATTGAGGTGTACAAAATTATGAGGGGCATAGATAGGGTAGATAGAAAGGAACTTTTCCCCTTAGTAGAGGGGTCAATAACCAGGGGGCATAGTTTCAAGGTAAGGGGTAGGAGGTTTAGAGGGGGATTTGAGGAAAAACTTTTTCACACAGAGGGTGGTTGGAATCTGGAACTCACTGCCTGAAAGGGTGGTAGAGGCAGGAACCCTCACAACATTCAAGAAACATTCAGATGAGCACTTGAAATGCCATAACATACAAGGCTACGGACCAAGTGCTGGAAAATGGGATTAGAATAGACAGGGCTTGATGGCCGGCGCGGACACGATGGGCCAAAGGGCCTCTTTCTGTGCTGTATGACTCTATGAGAAATGGGGACTGGTCAGGGAGCATCTGCAAATGGAGGAGAAATGGTGACTGGTCAGGGAGCATCTGTAAATGGAGGAGAAATGGTGGCTGGTCAGGGAGCATCTGTAAATGGAGAAGAAAGGGAGACTAGTCAGGGAGCGTCTGTAAATGAAGGGTAAAGGGAGATTGTTCAGGGAGCATCTGTAAATGAAGGAGAAATGGTGACTGGTCAGGGAGCATCTGTAAATGAAGGAGAAATGATGATTGGTCAGGGAGCGTCTGCAAATGGAGGAGAAATGGTGACTGGTCAGGGAGCGTCTGTAAATGAAGGAGAAATGGTGACAGGTCAAGGAGTGCCCCTCACCAAAATTGTGAGATATATTACAGAAGAAAAGCTTATAAGGAAGGATTAGAGGGTTAGAGCCAGAATCAGCACCTTCAGGGGAGGAGAGGGAGGGGAACCAGTGAGTGTAGAACTGAACCCAGCCAGAGTCAGCACCTTCAGGGGAGGAGAGGGAGGGGAACCAGTGAGTGTAGAACTGAACCCAGCCAGAGTCAGCACCTTCAGGGGAGGAGAGTGAGGGGAACCAGTGAGTGTAGAACTGAACCCAGCCAGAGTCAGCACCTTCAGGGGAGGAGAGGGAGGGGAACCAGTGAGTGTAGAACTGAACCCAGCCAGAGTCAGCACCTTCAGGGAAGGGAGGAAAGTCGACCGAAAGGAAAAATGTTGGAGATGGTGCGATGGGTTTGAATTTCAGCACAGAGAGGAGGGAGAGTGTGTGGGATGGGGATTTACAGGTTTGGGGGAACAAGAGAGGAAAGAATGTTCCATAGAAACTAGAATTGTCTGTTCTTAATTTCTATCCTACATAGAATGATGACTTTTGTAAACTCCTTTTTACAGGGTATTGGAAGGGGAGGATTTGCAGACTGGAAACTCAAACCAAACATCACGTCAAGATCTGACAGAGTCACTCGATTCATCAGGACCTGACTATCATCGGCCTTTGACTGTGGAAGGAGAAATGTTTGTCTGTTCTTTCTGTGGGAAAAGATTTCAAACATCAGTGTGACTGGAAAAGCACCGAGACACACACACCCGAGTGAGAGTGTTCCAGTGCACTGACTGTGTGGTGCACTATCAATTGCTACAAAAGACTGAAGTTGAGAAAGTAACAGACAGGCTTTTATTACCAAAGAACAGAGCATGCCTCTTGTGGTTGCCTGGTATCCAAAAGGGCCGGGGGCTGCCGAGCAGCCACCTTTATATCCAGCCATGAGGGTGGAGCCAGGGGCGGAGTCAGCTGAGGCATGCACAGACAAGTACAACAATATGCAAGAGTGAACAACAGTACTAACAGTGAACAACCGTACTAACAACAGTGGTGAACAACAATACTAACAACAGTGGTTTACCACATTCACCCCTTGTTTAGAATTGAGTCCGGCGGGGCGAAGTGCACTAAAAATTCGTGTACTGAAGTCTATCAGGAGGCCTTGTAAGCCGTCCTGAGCGTCGCAGCAGCGGCGGTGATGGTGCAGCATCCAACGGTGAACCCGGTGTCTCGTTCAGAGGAGGTGTAGCAGGTGGCGGACCCTGGGGCTGCTGCATGCCGTCTACAGGGGTCAGAGCGCGGGTAATGGGAGGTAGCGATGGTGGTCTCTCAGAGGCACCCGAAGGTGCGAGGTCTCGTGCGGGGACTGTGTCCTGGGGGTAGGCAGGAGTAGCGGTGGGTGGCGAAGAGGGTGTTTCAGGAGCACCCGCAGGTGCGAGGTCTCGAATGGAGACTGTGTCCTCCCGCCCATCCGGGTACACCACGTAAGCATACTGCGGGTTGGCGTGGAGGAGGCTCACCCTCTCGACCAGGGTGTCCGCCTTATGGGTCCTCACGTGCTTCCGCAGTAGGACGGGTCCTGGAGAAGTCAGCCATGTTGGTAGCGAAATCCCCGACGTGGACTTCCTGGGGAAGGAGAACATTCTCTCGTGAGGAGTGGCATTGGTGGGTGTACAGAGCAGCGACCGAATGGAATGGAGCGCCGCAGGGAGGACCTCCTGCCAGCGGGAGGTCGGATGGCCCTTAGATTTTAAGTTTAAAAGGACTGCCTTCCAGACTGTCGCATTCTCCCTTTCCACCTGGCCGTTACCCCGGGGGTTGTAGCTGGTGGTCCTGCTTGTAGCAATGCCTCTCGCGAGCAGGTACTGCCGAAGTTCGTCGCTCATAAAAGATGAGCCCCTGTCGCTATGGATATAGCTAGGGAAACCGAACAATGCGAAGAGGTCATTCAGACATTTAATGACCGTGGTACTGGCCATGTCCGAGCAAGGGATGGCAAACGGGAAACGGGAGTACTCATCAATTATATTGAGGAAGTACACATTGCGGTCAGAGGAGGGGAGGGGCCCTTTAAAATCGATGCTCAGCCGCTCGAAGGGGCGCGTGGCTTTGATCAGGCTCGCTCTGTCTGGCCTATAAAAATGCGGCTTGCACTCGGCACAGATCTGGCAGTTCCTGGTCATGGTCCTGACCTCCTCGATGGAGTAGGGCAGGTTACGGGATTTGATAAAATGGAAGAACCTGGTGACCCCCAGGTGGCAGAGGTCATTGTGGAGGGTCTGTAATCTATCAACCTGCGCGTTGGCGCACGTACCACGTGATAGGGCATCTGGGGGCTCATTGAGTTTCCCGGGCCGGTACAAGATATCGTAATTGTAGGTGGAGAGTTCGATTCTCCACCTTAATATCTTGTCGTTCTTGATTTTGCCCCGCTGCTTATTATGAAACATAAAAGCTGCTGAACGCTGGTCAGTGAGCAGGGTAAATCGTTTTCCGGCCAGGTAATGCCGCCAATGTCGCACGGCTTCCACAATGGCCTGGGCCTCCTTTTCGACAGAGGAGTGTTGAATCTCGGGGCCCTGGAGGGTCCTTGAGAAAAAGGCCACGGGTCTCCCCGCCTGGTTAAGGGTTGCCGCTAGGGCAAAGTCGGATGCGTCGCTCTCCACTTGAAAAGGGAGGGACTCATCCACAGCGTGCATCGTGGCCTTCGCAATATCGCTTTTTATGAGAGTGAAGGCTGCACAGGCCTCTGCTGTCAGGGGGAAGGAGGCGGACTTGATGAGGGGTCGGGCTTTATCCGCATAGTTGGGCACCCACTGAGCATAGTAAGAGAAAAACCCCAGGCATCTCTTCAGTGCTTTCTGGCAGTGGGGGAGGGGGAGCTCCATAAGAGGGCGCATTCTATCGGGGTCTGGGCCGATGACTCCGTCCTCCACTACGCAGCCAAGAATAGCAAGGCGCTTAGTACGAAACATACATTTGTCTTTGTTGTATGTGAGATTCAGCCGCTGGGCCATCCGGAGGAATTTCCCTAGATTAACGTTGTGGTCCTGCTGGTCGTGGCCGCAGATGGTGACGTTGTCTAGATATGGGAAAGTGGCCTGGAGCGCGTTCTGGTCAACCATCCGGTCCATCTCCCGTTGGAAGACAGAAACTCCGTTGGTGACGCCGAAGGGAACTCTGAGAAAGTGATAGAGCCGACCGTCAGCTTCAAAAGCTGTGTACTGGTGGTCCTCAGCCCTGATGGGGAGCTGGTGGTATGCCGACTTCAGATCAATCGTCGAGAACACCCGGTATTGTGCTATCTGATTGACCATGTCAGATATGCGGGGGAGTGGGTATGCATCCAACTGGGTGTAGCGATTGATCGTCTGGCTGTAGTCAATAACTAGGCGCTGTTTTCCGCCAGTCTTCACCACCACCACTTGTGCTCGCCATGGGCTATTGCTGCTCTCGATAATCCCTTCCTTCAGGAGTCTTGCTACCTCGGATTTAATGAAACCCCTATCCCCGGCACTGTAACGCCTACTTCTGGTAGCGATGGGTTTACAGTCGCGGGTGAGGTTAGCGAACAAGGAGGGGGGGGGGACTTTAAGGGTGGAGAGGCTGCAAATGGCACGCGGCGGGCGATTTAAAAACTGCTGGCTGCAGACTGTGAGAGGGGGGAGGGGTCCACCGTACGCTAAAGTGACACTCTTAAGGTGGCACTGAAAATCCAACCCCAGTAGGACGGCAGCGCAGAGATCGGGCAGGACCAGAAGTTTAAAATTTTTGTATTCAGTACCCCGCACTGAAAGAGTCACCATACAGTAGCCACCGACTTCCGCTGACTGGGCTTTGGAAGCCATAGAGATCCGATGACGCGTCGGCAGGACCGGGAGAGAGTAACTGCGCACCGTGTCGGGGTGTATAAAACTCTCCGTGCTCCCGCTGTCAAAAAGGCAGGTAGTGGCGCAGCCGTTTACCGTAATGTCCATCATGGACCTGGACAGTTGATGCGGGAGAGATTGATCCAGCGTCACGGAAGCCAGCGTATGTTCAAGCGCGTCGATGCGGTCGTCCGATGAGGCGGTGGTGGAGTCCGGGTCCCCCGTAACCGAAGTCGGAGGCGTCCAAGATGGCGGACAAAATGGCAGCGCCCACGGTCCCCATCCCCACGCGGCTGGGGGAGCCCAAGATGGCGGGCAAGATGGCTGCGCCCACGGTTCGCACACGGCGCTGCTGGTGTTAGCAGTCTTCCCTTTGCAGGCGCTAACGTAGTACCTTTCTTCCCGCAGCCGGAGCAGGTAGCATTCTTCGCGGGGCAGCGTGCTCTAGGGTGTTTAGCTTGGCCACAAAAATAGCATTTTTGTGCCTTGGACATCGCTGCAGCAGTCGGAGGTGGCGGTCCCATGGCCCAAGATTGCGGCGTCCACGGCGCGGGGCGATTAGGGGAGAAAGCGTCCATATTTCTGTGGGCCGCGTCGAGCGAGAGCGCGAGGGACACTGCCTTTGTCAGGTCTATTTCACCCTTCTCCAGCAGCCTCTGCCGGGAGTAGTCGGACCTTAGACCCGCAATGAAAGCGTCTCGTATCAGTCCCTCCGCATGTGCCGCGGCCGATACTTCCTTGCAGTCGCAGCCGCGTCCGAGTACCCGCAGTGCCCGTAGGAAGGCCTCCACCGATTCCCCGGGCTGCTGTCTGCGAGATCTTAAAAGGTGCCTGGCATAGACCGTGTTAACCGGGCGTGCATACTGCCCTTTCAGTAGGTCGATAGCCGCCGCGTAGGCCGTTGCATCTTGGATTAAAGTATAGACTTGGTGGCTCACCTTCGAGGCCAGGATTTTCAGTTTATTTTCATCAAGAGTCACGGTCGAGGCTTCCAGATACGCCTCAAAGCAACGCAGCCATTGTGCGAATTTAGTCGATGAACCCGCTTCTTGGGGGTCTAGGTCCAGGCATGTTGGTCTGAGGGCTTGCAGCAGCGCCTGCTGCTCAGCGTTTTGCTCGGCGTTTTGCGCCATCGGTTGTTCAGCATTCGCAGCCAACATTTAACTTTGGTAATAAAATTGATGCACTATCAATTGCTACAAAAGACTGAAGTTGAGAAAGTAACAGACAGGCTTTTATTACCAAAGAACAGAGCATGCCTCTTGTGGTTGCCTGGTATCCAAAAGGGCCGGGGGCTGCCGAGCAGCCACCTTTATATCCAGCCATGAGGGTGGAGCCAGGGGCGGAGTCAGCTGAGGCATGCACAGACAAGTACAACAATATGCAAGAGTGAACAACAGTACTAACAGTGAACAACAGTACTAACAACAGTGGTGAACAACAATACTAACAACAGTGGTTTACCACACTGTGGAAAGAGCTTTAACCAGTTACACAGCCTGAAAAAACATCACACCATTCACAGCGGGGAGAAACCATACACATGTTCTGTCTGGAGGCTTCAACTGATCGTCCAACCTGGAGAGACACAAGGACACCCGCACCATGGAGAAACCGTGGAAATGTGGGGACTGTGGGAAGAAATTCAATTACCCGTGAGCTGGAAACGCATCGACGCCTTCACACCGGGGAGAGGCCATTCACCTGCTTCGTGTGTGGTAAGGGATTCATTGATTCATCCAACCTGCTGACACACCAGTGAATTCACACTGGGGAGAGGCCGTTCATCTGCTCCGTGTGTGGGCAAAGTTTTGCTCATTCATCCAACCTGCTGACACACCAACGAGTTCACACTGATAAGAAACCTTATAAATGTTCAGACTGTGAAAAGAGCTTTAAAAGAACAAAGGATCTGCCGACACGCCAACGCACTCACACTGGGGAGAGGCCATTCACTTGCTCTATGTGGAGAGGGATTCACTCGTTCATCCAACCTGCTGACACACCAGCGAGTTCACACTGGGGAGAGGCCGTTCACCTGCTCCGTGTGTGGGAAAGGATTTTTTCATTCATCCAACCTGTTGAGACACCAGCTTGTTCACACTGATAAGAGACCTTTTAAATGTTCTGACTGTGAGAAGAGCTTTAAAAGCACAAAAGATCTGCTGACACACCAACGCACTCCCACTGGGGAGAGGCCGGTCCCCTGCTCTGTGTGTGGGAAGGGATTCACTCGTTCATCCAACCTGCAGACACACCAACGCGTGCACATGTGACTGCGGGGGTTGGATTCTGCTGTTAATCACATCCAGGACTGAACCATGTTCATTCTGACAGTTGGGGTTTGTTTCTGCTGATGTCAATAACCTGGGCTGAAGTTTAATATTCTGGATGAATGTCAAATAAACCAGCTTTGTTTTAAACACATTGTTGTAGATTTTCTTCTTTCCCACCTGAGTGTTTAGTATCACCTGGCTGGAGCTCAGAAAGGACAATCTGGGGGGAGGATCGTACGGTGGGAACATAACTCCAGCCTGGACACAGTCCTTCAGGGCCACACTGAGAGGGGCAAACGGCACTTTAGTCTTTCTCGTCTCTCTTCACTGACAGCAAAGTCGCCGTGTGGGTTAATCTCGAGGTGTGTGAGAAACGTGTCACAGCTGCTCTCTGCCATGGTTCAGAGCTCCTAGGCACGGAACAGAAGGCTCCTTTACAACTGTGTTGAGAGTCGGGAAGAATAACGGTGAATGCTGGAAACGTGCTGTCAAATCAGAGATTGGTGTAAAACTGCGATCTGTTCCTGACTGAAAGTGAAACGGCAGGTTTAAGTTTCCAGTCTAAAAATGACTGGCAATTATTCTATGAACATTTAACGTGTTTGTGGGACAGTCCTGAGTCTACCATTTTAAGGCAGGCATTAATTTGATTAAAGTAAGTTGACTAAAGCCTACATTAAAATAGCAGAGGGAGGAATTCACAGGAGCCTGTTAACTGCTGGTACAATTATACAACAGGCATTTGATCTCCCGATAAAGAAGGACCTGCAGCGTGTTTCCAGGAATTCCCTGTTTTATTGATGTGTGTGTTAGACACCAGGATAACTAAAAATACACGACCCGGAACATCCACGGGGGTGCGATCCCGACAGTTACTCTGGGATCACTCCCGCTGTGGAACTCCAGCACTGACCCTGCTGAAGGTTGTAGGCTCAGGGAGTGGGGCCTCCAGGAGTGGACGGTAAGAAAGCTGGGCTTCAGTATCCTGACAAATATATGGTGAGGAACCAGAGGAATCCTTACTGAGGAACCGTCTGGGGTTTTACCGGCCAGCATAGGTCTAGGAGAGAATGATGTCTGACTCCCCGAACTCTCTTACATTGAACCCAGTTCAGATCAAGGTGAGTTCAGTTTATAGGAGAATAGGGACAAATATCACCCACAATTGAGGGAGACAAAAGCAGCTATTAGAGAGGCTCAGAGATCTTTGGAAAAGACTGTGCACAATTGTGGTAATAATAGTAAAAGCTTTTCCAACTACGTCAGGAGGCAGAAGGCACAGTCAGAGTTACTACAACAACAACAACTTGTATTCTATCTCTCTAATCTCCTCCAGCCCCACAACCCCCTGAGATATCAGCGCTCCTCTAATTCTGCCCTCTTGAGGATCCCTGATTTTAATCACTCCACCTTTGGCAGCCGTGCCTTCAGCTGTCAAGGCCCGAAGCTCTGGAATTCCCTCTCTAAACCTCTCCACCTCGCTACCTCTCTTTCCTCCTTTAAGATGCTCCTTAAAATCTACCTCTTTGAATAAGCTTTTGGTCACCTGCCCTAATTTATCCTTATGTGGCTCGATGTAAACATTTTTGTCTTAAAATATTCCCGTGCAGCGCTTTGGAACATTTTACTACATTAAAGGCACTATATAAATACAAGTTGTTGTTGTTTTACAGCACATTTAACAGTAAAACAACCCAAGGAGATTCACAGGGGCGTTATAAATTTAAATTTGACACCGAGCCACATAAGGAGGTTTTAGGGCAGGTGACTGTAAAGTCTGTGGGTTGTGCAGTTAATAAATACACAGACTTCAGAAATAACAACAAACAGGTCTTTACTATTCGAAGGTCCGGGCGAATCTGCCCCAGCAATCATGCCACAACACTTATATACTGGTGTGGTCACTATCGGTATTACAGTATACAGAAGCCAAACAAATAGTGCCACACCTAAAGTAGTTCCCTTAAAGGTGAACGGTTACATTCAATAGTTCCCTTAAAGGTAGACGGGTACATACACTACAATCCTCCCTTTTTAGCTTATTACTTACAGAGTCCCCGTTAAACATACATATCTTCAAATTTCTATAAAACAAATTACAGATATAATCTCGGTGGAGTCAATGTCATATAAAACAATTTACAAATATAATCTCGGTGGAAACAGTTCACAGGTTCAGTCTCTGTGGAAACAGTTCATAGATTCAGTCTCTGATCTTGACTCGTTCCGAACAACATTTCTTTGGTGTAGCCGGTTCACCTGGCTAGCGTGACTCCTCCATAGCCTTTTTCTTGACGTAACAGCTTGAACTTTCGTCCTGTTGAACCAGCAGTGCGGACTTTTACAACCAACTGGCTGTCTTGACATTTTCCAGTTTTTCAACTAATTTAGCTCCTTTCGTAATGTCCCGCCTGGAATGGTAGAAGTGCTAATATTTTAGACAGTTATTATCTTCTGCTTCTTCTTTTTCTTTTCTGCCTTTTTGGAACTCTCGGAGCTCCTTTCTCGGCTGCCAGCTGTAGCGCCACCAACTCTCTATGTTCCTTAGACCTTAAGTGCTTCATCCGGATTTCAGCACTTTGAGAGTTTTCATCACAAGCTGGGCAGACCACATCCTCGTAATATTCAGTGTCACTCAACAGGTCATGGTAATATTCAGGTTCGTCCTGAGTTAGGCCAGCGAGAGAGACTTCTTCTTCCTCCTCACCCGTCTGGACGTTAGCTGACGGTGGTTCCTTCCCTAAACATCTTTCTTGAAAAGCCTTCTTCATGCATTCATATTCATCCCGCTCTTCCTGGGTTATCTGCCATTCCTTCACGACGGACCTCATTTGTGAGTTCAATACCCTCCTTCCATCGGTAATTGCGTTATCAGGCTATTTAACCCTTCTACTGAAATAACGGTTTCCACATTCTTCTGTTCACCTTGACGTGATTCAATGTACTTTTGGCATCCTTGTAAAATTTGTGTTGCCACCTCAGCTATCTCCGTGACTTTTGAGAGCTCCGAACTCGTTCCCCCTGAAGATTGAAGCTCGTGTTCAGATTGTTCCCCTTGCCGAGTCTTGTCCTTCGGCATATGAAGGAGTTGGCCGACCATTAACTCTTCCCTGGGAACACGGTGGATCAGAGTCTTCTCCATTTCATCCACCTCTTTCTCCAATACTTCCACCTTACGTTCCTCTTGAACTTTGGCTTTCAGCGCTCGGCAAAGTTGCGCCCTGATGCTCTCTAGTTCATGTTCAGGGACCATTCTTACAGTGTCCTGTTCTTCCACTGAAAGGATTCCCAGTTGAATCTGTTCTTCAAGTTGTTGCACCTCGGTCATTGCCGCCTCATACTTGTCTTGGGTGTCCTTCAATGTTTTTATAAGTTCTTGGACATCCTGTCTTTCATGCTCTGCCATGATTTTCACCTCTAATTGCTCATCTATGGATGGAGCTTCTATCGATGAGTTCATCAAGAATTTCCTGCAGCCTTTGGACTTCTTGCTCATGTTCAACCTTTAGTTGTTCATATGCTTCTACTGAAACTAGCTTTTCGGAGGCTGCCGAGTTAACCCCCTCCAGAATTGTAGCCTGGGCCTGTTCATACTGTTCTTTCAACTTCTCACACTCTGCTTGTAAGGAGTCGTAGAGAAGAACTGGAATAAAATCCTGGCTCCCTGAAGATTCCTCTTCCTTTGGTTCATTCTGTAAATATTCTAGTTCCTGAACAGCATCAGGGGAATGTGATTGGTATTTGACCATGATGGCTCTATGGTCGCTCTCTGCTTGAGCTAGCTGTCTCTGTAGTCTTTCCAGGTTCCCCCATTCGGTGTCCCAGAACTTTTCCATATTTTTCATCTCCTGTACGAGACGGTCACTCAACTGTTCTAATTGTTGTCGTACTTTGACATAAGTTTGCGTCCGAGCTCGGTGTTCTTCCGTCATGGATGAATCCTTTGCTTGAACAGGCTCAGAATTCTCTGTCAACCTGGAGTTCTGCTCTGCAGCTTTATTCTTCTTGGTACCATAAGTCCTTCTGCATGTCTTCGTTTTCTTTCCCATCGTCGGCAAGTCCCTTTTAGCCTTGTCTTCCATTTCCGACTTGGTCTTATCATCATCCATTTCAGAATCTGAGCTAATAGCTTGCACCGAGTCCTCCCTCATTATGGCTTTTAGGTAATGCCATTCCATGTCTATTTTCTTAATCCACTCCCGTCCTAGAAGTGGTGGTCCTCCCTCAGATAATACGTACAAGTTCATTCTTGGGTGTTCTTTACCCCTATCTCTCACCTTGACTCTTATTTTCCCCACGGGGTATACGTTATGCCCCGTGTATGTCTGTAATACGAACTTGGTATTTCTTAAAGGTATGTGAGAGAATAGCCGGTGGTAGTCCCTTCGGTTGATGACTGATAGAGCTGATCCAGTGTCCAGCTCCATTCTTACTTGAACTCCAGCTATTTTTAGTATGACCCAGATGGCCTGTAGATCCGTTGCTTTACCCACATTGTGGATTCTCAGACTACCCAGCTCCTGGTTGTTTGGGTCTGAGTCTGAATTCTGTTCGTCTGAACTCTTCTCAGCCACCTTGTGTACCTTGTTGTACTTTTCTGGTGGTGGCTTCCTTTGATTATTGGTCTTTTTCCCGGACCGGCATACCTTCGCGATGTGACCCAGTTTGCCACACTTCCTACACTCTTGGTTCTTAAACCAGCATTGATTCTGGTCATGCGTTGTCTTCCCACAACGGTAGCATTTTGTTGTGCTTGAAGTAATTTGGTCCACCCCGAGTGCCGCCGCCCTTAGTTGCATTTCCGCCGTTCCTTTCGCTGCGGCTTCATGCGATGCAGCTATAAGGACAGCCCTGTCCAGTGTGAGGTCGTTCTCTTCCAGTAGTCGCTTCTGCGTCCCTTCTTTGGACAATCCGCATACGAACTTGTCCCGCAGCGCTTCTGTCAGATTCCCTCCGAACTGGCAGTACTTCGCTAGCCTACGCAGTTCGACCAAGTATTCCGCATTGCTTTCGTCTTTCTTCTGCGTTCTTGCGTAGAATTTGAATCGTTCAGCCAGCATCAGCGGTGTGGGGTTCAAGTGGTCCTTCAGCACAGCCACAATCTCTTCGAAGGTCTGATCCGCTGGTTTATTTGGTGCTATTAGATGCTTCAAGAGCCCGTATGTTTTGGCCCCCATCGAGTTTAGCAATGTTATCGCCTTGTCGTCTTCCTCTATTTTGTTGGCTTCGCAATAGATCTCTATGCGTTCCACGTACGTGGCCCAGTCTTCTATTTCAGAATTAAAGTCGTTAATATTCCCTCGCTTAGGCATTTTTCTTCCCTTGGGAGCAGCACCAGTATTTCTTTAAGTATTCTTATTTATTTGTTTGTTTCTAAGATGGCGGTTTTCCCGCGAAATCGGCGGTTTCCCGCTCTTTCCTTCTCTCCCCGCCCACTTCAATGGCGGTATGTCAATCAAGATGGCGGTTTTCCCGCGAAAATGGCGGTTTCTCGCTCTTCCTTTCTCACCCCGCCCACTTCAATGGCGGTTTCCCGCTTCTGGCGTCTTCTCCGCCTAATGGCGGCTTCCCGCGTTTCTTCCCGGTGGAAGGGGTACGCTTCCCCCACAGCGGACAGGTTCAGCCGCTGGCTGGCTTCCGCACAGCTCCCCTTACTCGGCTATGTCTTTTCCTCCCGCCCGCACGGCCCAACCGGCGCTGGGTACACCCCGTTAACGGAGGACAGTTCAGCCGCTGGACTGGCTCTCGCGCAGTCTCTCTCTCCGTACCCGGCTCTGTCGCTCTCTCACCCGCACGTTCGGTGCTACCGGCCCTGGGTACCCCGTTGGTGGAGAACAGTTCAGCCGCTGGACTGGCTCTCGCGCAGTCTCTCACCCCGTTTTCGGCTGTGTCTCTCACCCACTCCCGCACGTTCGGTTTTGCTGGCTCTGAGTACCCCGTTGGTGGAGAACAGCTCAGCCGCTGGACTGGCTCCTCGCAGTCTCTCTCTCCGCACCCGGCTCTCACCCGCACGGTTCCCGTTCGCCTCCCCAGCCCTCTCGCCGACCGGTGTTTCCCTCCCCGGCTGCGGCTGGGTTTCTCTTCCCGCGCCTACTCGCAGGCTCAGCGCTTCGTGGCTGCGGTCGCTGCCCGGATTTTTCCTGCCGATCGCGGTCCGGCTGTCACCCGACGCCGTTGGACCCGACTTTTGACTGGCTCAGCTCCCCCTCGACCGAGGTCGAGTGCTCTGCCCTTATCCTCCGGATATTCTCTACACCTTCCCCTACTCACAGTCTCTTCGGCCGCCTTGTTCCCTGCTGATCGGCTCACTCTGCACCGTGGTAGAAGGGTAGTCAGTGCCTGTTGCAGACGGAAGCTTTTGTTGCTAAAGTCTTCCACCTTTCTCCTGCTGCAGCCTCGTGTTTTCTTCCAGCAGCACGACGAGGGCGGTTGCCTCTCTTCGACGCTCTTCTTGCTTTGGTAATCTTGCCGCAGGGTACGATCGGACTCGTCGCCACTGCAAAGTCTGTGGGTTGTGCAGTTAATAAATACACAGACTTCAGAAATAACAACAAACAGGTCTTTACTATTCGAAGGTCCGGGCGAATCTGCCCCAGCAATCATGCCACAACACTTATATACTGGTGTGGTCACTATCGGTATTACAGTATACAGAAGCCAAACAAATAGTGCCACACCTAAAGTAGTTCCCTTAAAGGTGAACGGTTACATTCAATAGTTCCCTTAAAGATAGACGGGTACATACACTACAGTGACCAAAAGCTCGGGCAAAGAGGTAGGTTTTAAGGAGCCTCTTAAGAGAGGCAGAGCAGTTTAGGGAGGGAATTCCAGAGGTTAGGGCCCAGGCAGCTGAAGGCACGGCCACCAATGGTTGAGCGATTAAAACCGGGGATGCTCAAAAGGCCTGAATTAGAGAAGTGCAGATATCTCGGATGGTTGTGGGGCTGGAGGAGATGATAGAGTTAGGGAGAGGCGAGGCCATTCTTGTTCAGCCTTTCCTGGTAAGCATATCCTGTTAGGTCATAACATAAGATGTAGGAGCAGGAGTCGGTCATTTGGCCCCTCAAGCCTGCTCCGCCATTCAATAAGATCATGGCTGATCTGATCTTGGCCACGACTCCATTTCCCTGCCCGCTCCCCATAACCCTTCACTCCCTTATCGTTCAAAAATCTGTCTATCTCCACCTTAAATATATTCAATGACCCAGCCTCCACAGCTCTCTGGGGAAGAAAATTCCACAGATTCACGACCCTCAGAGAAGAAATTCTTCCTCAATTCCGATTTAAAAGGGTGACCCCTTATTCTGAAATTATGTCCCCAAGTTCTAGATTCCCCCATGAGGGGAAACATCCTCTCTGCATCTACCTTGTCGAGCCCCCTCAGTATCTTATATGTTTCAATAAGATCACCTCTCATTCTTCTAAACTCCAATGAGTACAGGCCCAGCCTGCTCAACCTTTCTTCATAAGTCAACCCTTTCATCTCAAGAATCAACCTCGTGAACCTTCTCTGAACTGCCTCCAATGCAAGTATATCCCTCCTTAAATAAGGAGCTCAAAACTGTACGCAGTACTCCAAGTGTGGTCTCACCAATACCCTGTACAGTTGTAGCAGGATTTCCCTACTTTTATACTCCAGCCCCCTTTGCAATAAAGGCCAACACTCCATTTGCCTTCCTGATTACTTGCTGTACCTACATGCTAACTTTTTGCGTTTCATGTACAAGGTCCCCCAGGTCCCTCTGAACTGCAGCATTTTGTAATCTCTCTCCATTTAAATAATAATTTGCCTTTTTATTTTTCCTACCAAAGTGGATAGCCTCGCATTTTCCCACATTATACTCCATCTGCCACATTCCTGCCCACTCACTTAGCCTGTCTGTATCCATTTGGAGATTCTTTGCATTCTCCACACAATTTGCTTTCCCACCTATATTTGTGTCATCAGCAAATTTGGCTACAATACACTTGGTCCCTTCATCCAAGTCATCAATATAGATTGTAAATAATTGAGGACCCGGCACTGATCCCTGTGGCACCCCACTAGTTACAGTTTGCCAACCTGAAAAGACCCATTTATCCCGACTCTCTGTTTTCTGTTAGTTAGCCAATCCTCTATCCATGCTAATATACTACCCCCAACCCCGTGAGCTCTTATCGTGTGTAGTAACCTTTTATGTGGCACCTTATCGAATGCCTTCTGGAAATCCAAATACACTACATCTACTGGTTCCCCTTTATCCACCCTGCTCGTTACATCCTCAAAGAATTCCAGCAAATTTGTCAAACATGATTTCCCCTTCATAAAACCATGCGGACTCTGCTTGACTCTATTATGATTTTTTAAATGTCCTGCTACCACTTCCTTAATGAAGATCAAAATCAATGCATCCACTATCTCTGCAGCCACCTCTTTTAAGACTCTAGGATGCAGGCCATCGGGTCCAGGAGACTTGTCCACCTTTAGTCCCATTAGTTTGCCTAGTACTTTCTCTCTAGTGATAGTGATGTTTTAAATCCCCCCCCCCACCCCTATTGCCCCTTGACTATACATTATTGGGATGCTTTTAGTGCCTTCTACCGTGAAGACCGATACAAAATATTTGTTCAAAGTCTCCGCTATTTCCCTGTTTCCCATTATTAATTCCCCAGACTCTTCCTCTAGGGGACCAATGTTTACTTTAGCTACACTCTTCCTTTTTATATACCTGTAGAAGCTCTTACTGTCTGCTTTTATATTTCTTGCTAGCTTACTCTCATAAGCTATCTTCTCTCTCTTTATCATTTTTTTAGTCATCCTTTGCTGGTTTAAAAAAATTTCCCCATCCTAGGCCTTCCACTATTCTTCACAACATTGTATGCTTTAGTTTTCAATTTGATACCATCCTTTACTTCCTTAGTTAGCCACGGATGGTTCAGCCTTCTCTTAGAGTCTTTCTTTCTCTCTGGAATATATCTTTGCTGAGAGTTATGAAATATCTCCTTAAATGTTTGCCACTGCTTTTCTACAGTCTTACCCTGTAATATATTTTCCCAGTCCACTTTAACCAAGTCTGCCTTCATACCTTTGTAATTACCTTTGTTTAAGTTCAGGACACTAGTTTGAGACCTAGCTTTCTCACCCTCAAACTGAATTTGAAATTCTACCATGCTATGATCACTCTTCCCAAGAGGATCCTTCACTTTGAGGTCATTAATTAATCCAGCCTCGTTACACATTACCAGATCTGAAATAGTCTTCTCCCTGGTTGGTTCCATAACGTATTTGTAATGAAATCTGTTTGTCTTGCCTGTATCCGTTTTGCACTCATGTATATTACCCTCCCCCAACGAGTTCACAAGTGACGGCAGGGTTGGATTCTGCTGTTATTGCTGCTGTTAATCACGTCCAGGACTGAACCACGTTCATTCTGACAGTTGGGGTTTGTTTCAGCTGATGTTAGTAACCCCTATAACTGGGCTGGAGTTTAATCTGTAGCAATGTCAAATAAATTAGCTTTGTTTCACACACACGCAGTGTGTCGGGTCCTTGATATCTCGACAATAAGACGAGCTGATTGAGGACTTGTTACAAACTGAGTGGAATCCACCTGAGAACTGAGATTCCACAACTTGTTAAAAGATGGATCTACAAGATGTCCAAGTCTGACAGGACAGAAAATTCTATTATATCACAGGGTCCACTTCAACCATCCAGGGCAGTGAGTCCCTGTAATATTGGATTTTAACCTATGGGAAATATTCTGATAATCTGTTATTGTCACGGAACAAAGCAGCCTTGTTACCTTAACATCAGTTTAATCAGACTCAATGGACAAACCGATCTCCAAAGGGAAACGTCTCCTTAAAGCTGACGGTGTCGGCAGTTCTGCAGCTCATTTCTCAGTGTGAGCGTGTCAGAATGAAAAGCTTTAACAACAGCCGATGTTTCACAAAGGGAGACCTCACCAGACCAAAGGTGGAGTTTAATGGGCTGTTTGTGTCACTGGGCTACAGGAGGCCATTTTTAACTGAAGGAAAACTGGTCACAGCAAACAGAGAGTTTAACAGACTGTCCCTGGTCCACTCGAACTCCCACCTTCTCTCTCTCTCACTATTTATGGGCACTGCTGCAGTAATTGCTCCTCTGACCTTTCCTCTCTTGTCCCTCCTACACCCCTAATACACGGCCCGACACAATCTCCCTCCCCCGACATCCTCACTGTGCTGGAATCCACACCAGTCTCCCCATCTGCTCCTTGTTCTCTCCCTGGATCCTAAAACTACTGAACTCACTCTTCCCCTCCTGAAGTCTACAGGCTCTAAAACTGAAGCTTGGTGTCCCTCAGTCCCGACTCCTTGATTTACCTCCCCTTCTCCCCTCCTCTTTCCCCCTTGGTTGTGTTCCACACTCTGGGCCTTGGGCCTTCCCCGGGGATTCTCAGTATGAACAGGTGGGATGTGTTTGGAGACAGGGTGTCCCGGCTCTCCACCTTTAAAGGGACAAGGAGACGACCAGCTGGGCTGAATGGCCCTGCTTTATGACATCACTGCAGTGCCTAGCAACCAGCCTCCCTGAGCCCTGCTCATTATGGGCTGGGTTTAGCTCAGTGCTGTTACAGGAAGGGAAACAGGAGCAGGATTCGCCCCGTGTGGAGCCCAGGATTAATGGGGAGAGGTACAGGATCAATTTATACCTTATTGAGTGAGAAATGTCATTGTCCCGGACACTCCCTGTCCCTCGGTATCTGTGTCGGGGAGTGGCTGATGGGTTTACTCTGTATCTAACCCGTGTCTAAGCTTTTGACACCATCCACCGCCAGACTTTATGGCATATCTTGTCTAAGCTTGGTTGCCCCGATAAACTCATCTTAGTTCTGAGGCTGCTACATGACAACATGTACGCAGCAGTTCTCAGCAGCAGCGGTTCTATTTCAGAGCCCTTTACTGTTGAGACAGGAGTAAAACAGGGCTGCATCATTGCTCCAACCCTTTTTGCAGTGTTCATCTCAGTTATCCTCCATCTCATTGGTAATGATCTGCCTTCCGGAATTCAAATCCTTTACTGTACTGATGGCCGACTTTTCAATCTCAACAGGCTTAAGGCCAAGAGCAAAGTCTCCATCACTACCATTATGGAGTTACAGAATGCAGATGATAACGCCATCACAGCTCTTTCCGAGCATGATCTACAAAACACCTTGAATGCTTTTTCCAGAGCCTACAAACTTCTGGGCCTCACCATGAATATAAAGAAAACCCAGGTGCTCCACCAGCCATCACCTAACCAGCTTGCAACTCCTCCCTCTATAAAGATTGATAATGACACCCTTGAAAATGTCAACACCTTTCCATATCTTGGTAGCCATTTATCCTCCAAAGCTGACATTGATTCTGAAATCCATCACCGCCTGAGTTGTGCAAGTGCAGCCTTTTCTAAACTGAGGAGGAGAGTCTTTGAAAATCATGACCACCAAGTCCAAACTAAAATTCTTGTATACAAAGCCATCATCCTTCCCACCCGTTTATATAGAGCTGAAACCTGGACTACGTACAGTAGACACCTCAAAGCCTTAGAGCAATACCACCAACGCACTCTACGCAAAATCTTGAGGTTCAGCTGGGAGGACAAGTGTACCAACTGGAGTATACTTGAAGAGGCCAATATCTACAGCATCACTACGCTCATCATGCAGCATCAACCCCGATGGATTGGACATGTCATTCGCATGTCAGACTCACGTCTCCCAAAACAGGTTCTGTACTCCCAGTTGAAGGAAGGGCAGAGGTCACCTGGTGGTCAAAAGAAGCGTTACAAAGATAACATCAAAGTAATCCTTAAAAAGTTCCATATCGATATTAATAACTGGGAGGAAATCGCACTGGACAGAGACAATTGGAGAAAATGCATCCACAACGGTGCCGCACTACATGAAAAGAATCTCCAGCGTGCCGCTGAGGATAAACGCCAGCGCCGTACGGAGAAACAACAACTTGAGAAGACCCATACTCCAGTCACTACCAACAGTCTTACATGCCCACACTGTAGTAGAGTCTGTGGATCTCGGATTGGCCTCCACAGCCACCTGAAGACCCACAAGTAGATGACTGATGAAGGACATACCATACTCGAATTCGAGTGGTCGCCGATGATGATGATGATGTACTCGACTGGAGAGTGTCTGATGCTGACACTAGGGGCTCAGCTCCACGAGCACAACATTTAACCCAAAGATGATCTGATAAACCCATCAGCTTCTCCCCTGGACACAGGTCCTGAAGGACAGGGAGTGTCTCTGATATTTTGGTCGGTGTCGTTGATCAAGTTTAAACACCTCGCTCACATCTCCTCTCACCCTGCTTTGTTCTAATGAGAAGTGCCCCAGTTTCTCTCGTCTCTCCTCCTGGGAAAGAGAAGTTCACCTCAGTTAGAAACTCAAACAGGCGCTTCACTGCAGACAGGTCATCATGAGGAAAGATTTCTTTACCCAGCGAGTCATTATGATCTGAAATGCACTGCCTGAAAGGGTGGAGGAAGCAGATTCAAGAGTAACTTTCAAAATGGAATTGGATAAATATTTCAAGGGAAAACATTTACCGGGATATGGAGAAAGAGCAAGGGAGTGGGATTAATTGGATAGCTCTCCCAAAGAGCTGGCACAAGCATGATGGGCCGAATGGCCACCTTTTGTGCTGTATCATTCTCTGATTCTCTGATAATTAAAGCCTCTCATCCGTGGTATAACCTCAGTGAATTTATTCTGCAGCCTCTCTGTGGCCCCGACATCCTTCCCAGTGTAAGATGCCCAAAACTTATTCTAACTGCAGCCGAACCGATGGTTTTGTTTTCTACGCCCCATTTATAAAAAACCTCGGGTAACATTTTTAAACCACTTTATAAACTTGTCCTCCAACTTTTAAAGATTTGTGTATCTGATCTCTCTGTAGATTTTGCGCCTGCGCTCACTCGGAGGTCGAACTCCAAACATTCGTTAACACCGTCACCGAAGCATACGAGAGCATGGGCCTTATACTAAACATCCGTAAGACAAAAGTCTTCTACCAATCTGCCCCCGCCACACAGTACTGCCCCCCGATTATCAAAATCCATGACAAGGCCTTGGACAACGTGGACCACTTTCCATACCTCAAGAGCCTACTGTCAACAAGGGCAGACGATGATGAAGTCCAACACCGCCTTCAGTGTGCCAGTGCAGCCTTTGGTCGCCTGAGGAAGAGAGTGTTTGAAGACCTCAAACCCGGCACCAAGCTCATGGTCTACAGAGCAGTAGTAATACCCGCCCTCCTGTATGCCTCAGAGACATGGACCATGTACAACCGGCACCTCAAAGCACTGGAGAGGTACCACCAACACTGCCTCCGCAAGATCCTGCAAATCCATTGGCAAGATAGGCGCACCAACGCCAGTGTTCTCGTTCAGGCCAACATCCCTAGAATATATCCTCTGGTTCTTGACTGTTCCGCCAATGGGAACAGTTTCTCTCTCTCTACTCTGTCTGGACCCCTCATGATTTTGAACACTTCTATCAGATCTCCTCCCAACCTTCTCTGCTCAAAGGAGAACAACCCCAGCTTCTCCAGTCTATCCACGTAACTGAAATCCCTCATCCCTGGAACCATTCTTGTAAATCTTTTCTGCACCCTCTCTGAGGCTTTCACATCCTTTCTAAAGTGTGGTGCCCAGAATTGGACACAATACTCCAGTTGAGGCCGAACCAGTGTTTTATGAAGATTCATCATAACTTCTCTGCTTTTGTACTCTGTGCCTTCCTTGCTTTTGTTGCCTCTTGTTGCTGGCTCCAGGCACTGGAGCGGTTCCTGTGTGTTCAGCTCTCAGCTGCAGTCAATACCTGGGCCGGGCTCAGCACTTTACCCAGCACATCTCTGTCCACGTTGTCATACTTGACACGGAGGGGCTGCGCAGGCTTCTCATCCACCTCGGTCAGGGCGAGAGGTCCCGACCACTCGTGAGCTACAGTGTAGAAAGTTGAGATACCAAAAATAGTGGGGAACCAAGGGGCTAATGAGAGTGAGAAACTTAAAGTAATTAATATCAGTCACGAAAAAGTACTTGAGAAAGTAATGGGACTAAAAGCCGACAAATCCCCTGGACCTGACGGCCTACATCCGAGGGTTCTAAAAGAGGTGGCTGTGGAGATAGTGGATGCATTGGTCGTGATCTTCCAAAATTCACTAGATTCTGGAAAGGTCCTTGTGGAATGGAAGGTAGACTGGATACAGAGAGAATGATTCCACTTGTGGGGAAGAGCATAACTAGAGGCCATCAATATAAGACAGACACCAAGAAATCCAATAGGGAATTCAGAAGAAACGTCTTTACCCAGCGAGTGGTGAGAATGTGGGACTCGCTACCACAGGGAGTGGTTGAAGCGAACAGAATCGATGCATTTAAGGGGAGGCTGGACAAGCAGATGAGGGAGAAGGGAATAGAGGGTTATGCTGATAGATTTAGATGAGGAAAGACGGTACGAGGCTCGTGTGGAGCATAAACGCCGGCATGGACTGGTTGGGCCGAATGGCCTGTTTCTGTGCCGTATATCCTGTGTAATTCTAACAATCTCAGTTTTGCAATTTTCAATTCACTATTCCCTGTAAACCGATTGTTAAACTCTGAGCCAGTGTGTTGTGAGACAAAGAGCCTTGTGTCCAATAAGGGGAATAAAGGCCACTGACCAGTCACCATTTCTCCTCCATTTACAAACGCTCCCTGACCAGTCACCATTTCTCCTCCATTTACAGACACTCCCTGACCAGTCACCATTTCTCCTCCATTTACAAACGCTCCCTGACCAGTCACCATTTCTCCTCCATTTACAAACGCTCCCTGACCAGTCACCATTTCTCCTCCATTTACAGACACTCCCTGCCCAGTCACCATTTCTCCTCCATTTACAGACACTCCCTGACCAGTCTCCATTTCTCCTCCATTTACAAACGCTCCCTGACCAGTCACCATTTCTCCTCCATTTACAGACACTCCCTGACCAGTCTCCATTTCTCCTCCATTTACAGACGCTCCCTGACCAGTCTCCATTTCTCCTCCATTTACAGACGCTCCTTGACCAGTCACCATTTCTCCTCCATTTACAGACACTCCCTGACCAGTCTCCATTTCTCCTCCATTTACAGACGCGCCTTGACCAGTCACCATTTCTCCTCCATTTACAGACGCTCCCTGACCAGTCACCATTTCTCCTCCATTTACAGACGCTCCCTGACCAGTCACCATTTCTCCTCCATTTACAGACGCTCCCTGACCAGTCTCCATTTCTCCTCCACTTACAGATGCTCCCTGACTTCCTGTCTGTCCCGGAGTTTGGTGCGGGGGCCCCTTTGCTGAGGGAACAGGCGGGTGGATAATGTTCACTGTTTTTATAATCGGGCCTGGGGCCGCACTCGGTGCAGTGAGGGAGGAAATGCAGTGGGTGTTGTGGAGATGGATTGTCAAAAGGTGCTTGATAAGGTGCCGGACAGGAGGCTTGTTGATCAAATTAAGGCTCATGGTATTAAAGGGAGTGGGGCAGCGTGGATAGGAAGTTGGGTAAAGGACAGAAAACAGAGAGTAGTGGTTAATGGATGTTCTTCAGACTGGAGATGTGTGAGGTGATAGATATAGGAGGATGAAAAACATAGGAAATGTACATGAAATGGTAAAACTTTGAAAGGAGTGCAGGAGCAGAGAGACTTAGGGTGTAAGTTTCTAGCTAATGCCTCGTCTTATTAACTTGCAGGTTCAAACACTCCCAGAGCAGGTACAGCACGGGCTAGATACAGAGTAAAGCTCCCTCTACACTGTCCCATCAAACACTCCCGGGGCAGGTACAGCACGGGTTAGATACAGAGTAAAGCTCCCTCTACACTGTCCCATCAAACACTCCCGGGGCAGGTACAGCATTGGTTAGATACAGAGTAAAGCTCCCTCTACACTGTCCCATCAAACATCCCCAGGGCTGGTACAGCACGGGTTAGATGCAGAGTAAAGCTCCCTCTACACTGTCCCATCAAACATCCCCAGGGCTGGTACAGCACGTGTTAGATACAGAGTAAAGCTCCCTCTTCACTGTCCCATCAAACACCCCCAGAGCAGGTACAACACGGGTTAGATCCAGAGTAAAGCTCCCTCTACACTGTCCCATCAAACACTCCCAGGGCAGGTACAACACGGGTTAGATCCAGAGTAAAGCTCCCTCTACACTGTCCCATCAAACACTCCCGGGGCAGGTACAGCACGTGTTAGATACAGAGTAAAGCTCCCTCTTCACTGTACCATCAAACACCCCCAGAGCAGGTACAACACGGGTTAGATACAGAGTAAAGCTCCCTCTACACTGTCCCATCAAACACTCCCGGGGCAGGTACAGCACGTGTTAGATACAGAGTAAAGCTCCCTCTACACTGTCCCATCAAACACTCCCAGGGCAGGTACAGCACGTGTTAGACCCAGAGTAAAGCTCCCTCTACACTGTCCCATCAAACACTCCCAGGGCAGGTACAGCACGTGTTAGATACAGAGTAAAGCTCCCTCTACACTGTCCCATCAAACACTCCCAGGGCAGGTACAGCACGTGTTAGATACAGAGTAAAGCTCCCTCTATACTGTCCCATCAAACACTCCCAGGGCAGGTACAGCACGTGTTAGATACACAGTAAAGCTCCCTCTACACTGTCCCATCAAACACTCCCAGGGCAGGTACAGCACGGGTTACAGTCCGAGTAAAGATCCCTCTGTGATTCTGCAATTATTTACACAGGAGATCCCCAGTACCCACATTCCTGATTATACAGCAGAATTTTCACAGGGATAAACCCTGCAAGAGACTTCACTGCATTGACACTAATCTCCTGTGTGATATACTCTCTGGAGTTTAGAAGAATGAGAGGTGATCTCATTGAAACATACAAGATTCTGATGGGGATTGACAGGGTAGATGCTGAGAGGTTGTTTCCCCTGGCTGGACTGTCTAGAACTAGGACTCATAGTCTCAGTATAAAGGGTAGGCGATTTAAGACTGAGATGTGGAGGAATTTCTTCACTCAGAGGGTTATGAATCTTTGGAATTCTCTGCCCCAGAGGGCTGTGAATGCTGAGTCTTTGAGTATATTCAGGACTGAGATCGATAGATTTTTGGACTCTAGGGGAATCAAGGGATATGGAGATCGGGCGGGAAAGTGGAGTTAGAAACATAGAAACATAGAAGATAAGAGCAGGAGTGGGCCATTCGGCCCCTCGAGCCTGCTCCGCCATTCAATGAGATCATGGCTGATCATCCAAACTCAGTCCCCTGTCCCTGCCTTCTCCCCATATCCCTTGATCCCTTTAGCCTTAAGCAATATATCTAACTCCTTCTTGAATATATTTAATGAATTGGCTTCTGTGGCAGAGAATTCCACAGGTTCACCACTCTCTGGGTGAAGAAATTCCTCCTCATCTCTGTCCTAAATGGCTTTCACCTTATCTTTAGACTGTGACCCCTGGTCCTGGACTCTCCGACCATCGGGAACATCCTTCCTGCATCTAGTCTGTCTAGTCCTGTTAGAATTTTATAAGTTTCAATGAGATCCTCTCTCATTCTTCTAAACTCCAGTGAGTATAAGCCCAGTCGACACAATCTCTCCTCATCCTTCATTCCTGCCATCCCAGGTATCAGTCTGATGAATCTCCGCTGCACTCCCTGTGGTAAACCACTGTTTGTATTCCTGTTTGTCCTGTTTGTATTCCACTGTGTACATGCCTGGACATGCCTCGGCTGACCCCTCCCACAGGTCCTAGTATAAAGGTGACTGCTCCCCAGCCCTTTGTATCCTGGACCGGTCGACCACGCGAGGCAGACCTCCATTCTGTTGTTAATAAAAGCCTTTAGCTACTCTTCTAACTCTCAGTCTTTTATGAGTAATTGATAGCGCATCAATTTTATTAACAACATTTTTATAATGGAGAAGATCCTCACACCAGCATGCCTGGACTTAGATCATCGGGAGGCGGACTCATCCACCAAGTTTACTCACTGGCTTAAGTGTTTCGAAAAATTCCTGACCGCCTCCGAAGCAATCAAATCGGACGAGGACAAACTGGATGTCCTGACCTCCAAAGTGAACCACCGAGTGTACTCGGTCATCCAAGACGCGACCTCGTACGCGGACGCTATCAAGCTCCTCAAGGACCAGTACACGCGCCCAGTGAACGAAGTGTACGCCAGGCACCTCCTGGGGAGTCGTAAACAACAACCTGGGGAATCGACCGTGGAATACCTTCAGGCACTGTCTGTGCTTGGCCGGGCCTGTGGTTGTAAGGATGTAAAGGCCGCCGTGTACACAGAGGAACTTATCCGGGACGCTTTTGTAGCGGGCCACAGATCCAATTACACCCGACAGCGACTGTTGGAGCAGAGTAACCTCGACCTCAACAAGGCCTCTGAACTCGCACTATCGTTGGATGCAGCCTACCAGGGCATGGATGCCTACTCCTCTGCACCGTGGACGCCGCGGGGAATGACAGCCTGGGACACGGTAGGACTGCCTCATAGCGCCGTGCCACCCCAGCCACACCCCAACAACGGCCCAACTACCGCAGCAGTGTCCCAAGGCCAGTCAGCAGTGCCCCAAGGCCAGAAATGCTACTTCTGTGGCCAGGCAAAACACCCCAGAGCGCGCTGCCCGGCGAAAAACGCGATCTGCTCGGGCTGCGGGAAGAAGGGACACTACGCTAGCGCCTGCAGGGCCAAAGCCACCCCGAACCCCTGCAGCGCCGCGTGTGGGCCATGCGGGCCGCCATCTTGGACATCCCCGGCCATGTGCGAATCACCGGTACAGCAGCCATTTTGGACGCCTCCAGCCACATGGGGATCATGGACGCCGCCATCTTGGATGACAGCCGGGACGCAGCAGGCCCCCGACACCGCCTCATCTGATACCCGCAGCGACACACCGACCCCTACGCTGGCATCCGTTACACTGGACCAAGCGAGACCGCACCAACTGGCCAGTTCCACAATGGACATTAAGGTAAATGGTCACGATACAATCTGCCTTTTTGACTCTGGGAGCACGGAGAGCTTCATCCACCCCGACACGGTGCGGCGTTGCTCTCTCCCAGTCCTGCCTGCGCAACAGCGGATTTCTATGGCCTCCGAGTCCCAGTCGGCGGACATCGGCGGCTACTGCGTGGTGACACTCGTAGTAGACGGGACCGTGTACGATCATTTTAAACTTCTGGTCCTGCCTGACCTCTGCGCTGCCGTCCTGCTGGGGTTAGATTTTCAGTGCCACCTTAAAAGTGTTACGATGGCGTACAGTGGACCCCTACCCCCACTCACAGTCCGCAGCCAGCAGCTTCCAAACTGCCCGCCGCGCACCAGGTGCAACCTCTCCACACTCAGAGTCACCCCCCCCTCACTGTTTGCTAACCTCACCCCCGACTGTAAGCCCATCGCCACAAAGAGCAGACGATACAGTGCCGGGGACAGGGTTTTCATTAAAACCGAAGTGGAGCGGCTCCTGAAAGAAGGGATTATTGAGGGCAGCACCAGCCCCTGGCGAGCCCAGGTTGTGGTCGTTAAGACCGGCGAGAAGCAGCGCCTGGTCATCGACTACAGCCAGACAATAAATCGCTACACCCTGCTGGACGCCTACCCACTCCCCCGTATAGCTGATATGGTCAACCAGATCGCGCAGTACCGCGTCTTCTCGACCATTGACCTGAAATCAGCGTACCACCAGCTCCCCATCTGCCCTGAGGACCGCCAGTACACTGCCTTTGAGGCAAACGGCCGCCTCTATCACTTCCTTAGGGTTCCCTTTGGCGTCACCAACGGGGTCTCCGTCTTCCAAAGGGAGATGGACCGGATGGTAGATCAAAATGCGTTGCAGGCCACTTTCCCATATCTGGACAATGTGACCATCTGCGGCCGTGACTTGCAGGACCATGACGCAAACCTCGAAAAATTCCTCCGCACCGCCCAACTCCTAAACCTGACACATAACAAGGAGAAGTGCATATTCCGCACAAACCGCCTCGCCATCCTTGGCTGTGTTGTGGAACACGGAGTCATCGGCCCCGACCCCGACCGGATGCGTCCCCTTATGGAACTTCCACTGCCCCACTGCCTCAAGGCCCTGAAGAGGTGCCTAGGGTTTTTCTCCTATTACGCCCAGTGGGTCCCCTACTATGCGGACAAGGCCCGTCCGCTGATCAAGTCCACCTCTTTTCCCTTGACGGCAGAGGCCCGCTTAGCCTTCCACCGTATCAAGGAGGACATTGCCAAAGCCACCATGTACGCAGTGGACGAATCCATCCCCTTCCAGGTGGAAAGCGACGCGTCTGACTTTGCCCTGGCCGCTACCCTCAATCAGGCGGGGAGACCCGTGGCCTTCTTTTCACGAACCCTCCAAGGCCCGGAGACCAGACACTCCGCTGTTGAGAAGGAGGCCCAGGCGATTGTGGAGGCTGTGCGTCATTGGAGGCACTACCTGGCTGGAAAACGATTTACCCTGCTCACTGACCAGCGTTCAGTTGCTTTTATGTTTAACAACAAGCAGAGGGGCAAAATCAAAAATGACAAGATCTTGAGGTGGAGAATCGAACTTTCCACCTACAACTACGAGATCTTGTACCAGCCCGGGAAGCTAAATGAACCCCCGGATGCGCTATCGCGTGGCACCTGCGCCAGCGCGCAGATCGATAGACTGCGGGCCCTCCACAATGACCTCTGCCACCCGGGGGTCACCAGGTTCTTCCACTTCATCAAGGCCCGCAACCTGCCTTACTCTATTGAGGAGGTCAGGACCATGACCAGGAACTGCCAAGTCTGCGCTGAGTGCAAACCGCACTTTTATAGACCAGACAGGGCCCACCTGATAAAAGCCACTCGCCCCTTCGAGCGCCTGAGCGTCGATTTTAAAGGGCCTCTCCCCTCCTCCGACCGCAATGTGTACTTCCTCAATATTATTGATGAGTACTCCCGTTTCCCGTTCGCCTTCCCCTGCCCGGACATGACCAGTGCCACGGTCATTAAATGTCTGAACAACCTCTTCACCCTGTTCGGCTTCCCCAGCTATATCCATAGCGACCGGGGCTCATCGTTTATGAGCGACGAACTCCGTCAGTACCTGCTAACTAGGGGTATTGCCACAAGCAGGACCACCAGTTACAACCCCCGGGGGAACGGACAGGTGGAAAGAGAAAATGCGACAGTTTGGAAGGCCGTCCTGCTAGCCTTAAAGTCTAGGGGCCTTCCAACCTCCCGCTGGCAGGATGTGCTCCCCGATGCGCTCCACTCTATTCGGTCACTGCTCTGCACTGCCACTAACGCCACCCCTCATGAGAAAATGTTTGTCTTCCCAAGGAAGTCCACATCGGGGACATCGCTACCGCCATGGCTGACGTCCCCAGGGCCGGTCCTACTGAGAAGACACGTGAGGACCCATAAAATGGACCCCCTGGTCGAGAGGGTCGACCTCCTCCACGCCAACCCCCAGTATGCTTACATCGCATACCCGGACGGGCGGGAGGACACAGTCTCCATAAGAGACCTTGCACCCTCGGGGGCCGCAGTAACTCACTACCCACTACCACCCCCCCCCACAATCCGATATCCAGCCCCAGCAGACGGCAGGCCTGGGCCCCGCGACCCGCTCGACATCTACGAGGACGACACGCCTGTGCCACAGCCTACGCTGGACTCGACGCCGGAAGCTTCACTACCCCTGCCGTCGCCACGCAGATCACAGCGGCAGACAAGACCTCCGGAGAGACTCCAATACACTAACTTTTAATACACTTCACCCCGCCGGACTCAATTTTAAACAAGGGGTGAATGTGGCAAACCACTGTTTGTATTCCTGTTTGTCCTGTTTGTATTCCACTGTGTACATGCCTGGACATGCCTCGGCTGACTCCTCCCACAGGTCCTAGTATAAAGGTGACTGCTCCCCAGCCCTTTGTATCCTGGACCGGTCGACCACGCGAGGCAGACCTCCATTCTGTTGTTAATAAAAGCCTTTAGTTACTCTTCTAACTCTCAGTCTTTTATGAGTAATTGATAGCGCATCACTCCCTCCATGGCAAGAACATCCTCCCTCAGATAAGGCGACCAAAACTGCACACAATACTCAAGGTGTCATCTCACCAAGGCCCTGTACAACTGCAGCAAGAGATCCTTGTTCCTGTACTCAAACCCTCTCGCTACGAAGGCCAACATACCATTTGCCTTCTTAACCGTCTGCTGCACCCGCATGTTTACCTTCAGTGACTGGTGCACAAGGTCTCATTGCACTTTCCCTTCTCCCAATCTATTGCAGTTCAGATAATAATCTGCCTTCCTGTTTTTGCCACCAAAGTGGATAACCTCGCATTTATCCACATTATACTGCATCTGCCATGCATCTGCCCAACCACCCAACCTGTCCAAATCATACTGGAGTTTCTCGGCATTCTCCTCACAGCACACATGCCCACCCAGCTTTGTGTCGTCTGCAAACTTGGAGATATTACATCTAGTTCCCTCGTCTAGATCATTAATATATATTGTGACTAGCTGGGGTCCTAGGACCAATCCCTGCGGTACCCCACAACTCACTGCCTGCCACTCGGAAAAATACCCGTTTGTTCCAACTCTTTGCTTCCTGTCTGCTAACCAGTTCTCTATCCAAGTCAGTACCTTGCCCCCAATCTCTTATGCGGGACCTTATCGAAAGCTTTCTGAAAGTCCAAATACACCACATCCACTGGTTCTCCCTTATCTATTCTACCAGTTACATCCTCAAAAAATTCCAGATTAGTCAAGCACGAGTTGAGGTCGATGATCAGCCATGATCTTATTGAAGGCTTGAGGGGCCCAATTGCCCACTCCTGCTTCTATTTTTTATGTTCTTAACCCCACAGTCACTGACACCAATCTCCTCCTGTCTGATATAAACCAACCCCACAGTCACAGGCACCAATCTCCTCCTGTCTGATATAAACCAACCCCACAGTCACTGACACCAATCTCCTCCTGTCTGATATAAACCAGCCCCAGTCACTGACACCAATCTCCTCCTGTCTGATATAAACCAGCCCCAGTCACTGACACCAATCTCCTCCTGTCTGATATAAACCAACCCCACAGTCACTGACACCAATCTCCTCCTGTCTGATATAAACCAACCCCAGTCACTGACACCAATCTCCTCCTGTCTGATATAAACCACACCCACAGTCACTGACACCAATCTCCTCCTGTCTGATATAAACCAACCCCACAGTCACTGACACCAATCTCCTCCTGTCTGATATAAACCAACCTCACAGTCACTGACACCAATCTCCTCCTGTCTGATATAAACCAGCCCCAGTCACTGACACCAATCTCCTCCTGTCTGATATAAACCAGCCCCACAGTCACTGACACCAATCTCCTCCTGTCTGATATAAACCAACCCCACAGTCACTGACACCAATCTCCTCCTGTCTGATATAAACCAACCCCAGTCACTGACACCAATCTCCTCCTGTCTGATATAAACCAACCCCACAGTCACTGACTCCAATCTCCAGTGTATGTCAAACTGAAGTTGTTTACAATCCTGATGAGCTTTTACGCTATTCCTAGTTGAGTTCGAGATCTCCAATGAAACACTCCACACACCTTAATCCCCCTGAGCACAGGCTTTATTTTAATATGTAGATTCTACAGTAATACAACTCCTATACTAAATCAGTGCAAAATATTTACATGGGAGATTCTACAAAGGAATATTTATTGTAATATTTACAATACTGTAGTTATATAGTAAGACTCATAATCTAAGAAGCTGTATCCATCAACTCAGACTTTGATAATTGCCAAGCCTGGGAGGCACGAAAGGATGTTCGACTCTTTTAAAAGGCCAATTAGAATGACATTGTCTTCAATCGATGTCACATTACCGAGAGGGCCCCCTTTTTAAAGTGGCACAAACAATCAACTCCCAATTATAAATAAATCAGACCCGAATACTGTTGCTGATGTTGACAATTGACTCCAGTCCCTCCGGTGCCCACTGGTCACGGAAGGCCTCCAGCGTCCCGGCGGACACCGCGTGCTCCCTCTCCAGGGACAGCCCGAAGGATGTTCCACCTTGGCTGTAGCCATCAGCTTTCTTCTTCCCGGGGTGCTCTCTGACCTGAGCTGCAAACTGTCCCTGTATTTAAATCCCAATCAGGTACAGCCCATGTGACCCTGGTTACCTCGGCCAATCAAACCATTGAGCTGAAAGACATTTATCAAACAAAGCATTCCATTGGATGGCTGTTTAGGGTTCATCGAGTAACTGCTTCCTGTTCATTGGAGCTACGAGGAATCTGCGAGTCAGAACAATATCAGAGTTGGCTTTTACTGGGGCATTTCAAGAAACAAATGGCCTTCACGGTTCCACTCAGTCCACACAGGCAGAGTTCTCAGCTCTGCTGGTTCTGTTCACACGAGGTCTGTTTCAGCTTAAAAGGGATAATTAGAGCCTGTTCTGTCTGAGGTGATTACAAGCTAATAGTTCACTAGACACGGGTCTTTAATACAAAGTTTACTCATATTAAACATACATGTACATAAAACTAGGAATATTATGTTCATTAATAAATAGACATTCTTATTATGAACACAGCTAGCTTTTGCTAGACACTTTATTGAGCACATGTGGACTAGGTACAGTATCTGTAGAGGCATCCATCTTGACTGCTGCCTTGTGGGTAGCCTAGTGCCTCATGGGTAATGTAGTCTTAATATACATACAGCTGGGTAGTGTAGTCTTATAGACATACAGCTATATACAGCTCTGCACAGCTCTACGGCTCCACCTAGTGTCCACTATGGAATGACATGTTATTGATCATTACATCCCCCTTTCTTTGAGGTTTAACAAAATCAATATCAATCAACTTTCAAGAAAACAATAAAGATAATATCAGTAACACTTTTGTTAGTGCTCTATAAACATAAACATTTTCAAAACAGTCAACACATTTTGAAAGCTTTACATTGTACTCAAAGATTAAGTCTATCAGGCTTTTTTACTTCACGTGTGGATCTTCTCAACACGGGTAAGTCTGATGTGTCTTCATGAGATTGTTCTGGCGGTGAATGACACGATGCAGTTGCGGCATTGTCATCAATCTGGTCTTGAATAGTCTCTTGTGTTTTTAGGAGGGAACGGCGGTTCCTCCTGAGAATGTGTCCTTCCTCAGTTCTAACAGTGTATGACCTTGGTCCTACTTCCTCAAGAACTGTAGCTTTCCTGTTCCATGCGTCTGGATCCTCAATCCTGACAACATCATCCCTTGTCAATGGTTTTAGAGTTTTGGATGACTTGTCATAGTATGATTTCTGTTTCAGCTTTAACAGTTGAAGTCTCTGTCTCAGTTCCTCACTTTGCTGTTCTTTTGCACAGCAGGGTAGCGTGGTGCACAACTTGCGACCCATTAGTAGTTCAGCAGGTGAAGAACCACAGTCTAAAGGTGAGGCTCGGTAGCTCAGCAGGGCGAGATAAGGATCAGACTTGCTTTCTGTCGCTTTCTTCAGTAGCTGCTTGAGAACTTGAACACCTTTCTCTGCCTTACCATTTGACTGAGCATACAAAGGACTGGATGTGATGTGCTGAAAGTCATAATGTGCTGCAAACTGTTGCCACTCCTTACAGTTGAAGCACGGACCATTGTCGCTAACGGCAATCCTGGGAATTCCATGTCTGGCGAAGATGGATTTCACATGCATTATGACACTGCTTGCTGTGGTGCTTGAGAGCAGTGCCATCTCAGGATAGTTAGAATAGTAGTCAATCACTATTAGATAGTCTTTACCATTTAAATGAAAAAGGTCCACACCAACCTTTTGCCATGGTGCTGTTGGTATGTCAGCTACTATCATTGGTTCCTTTTCTTGTTTGTTTTGGTGTTTCTGACATGTCTCACATTTGCCTATCATGTTCTCAATGTCCTTATTTATGCCAGGCCAATAAACAGTGTCTTTTGCCCTCCATTTGCATTTTTCAATTCCGAGGTGTCCCTCATGAATCCTTTTGAGCATGTCTTGACGTAGAGCCTGTGGAATGACTATTCTGTTCTGTTTTAGTAATAGTCCACTTGCGACACTCAATTCTGACCTTATGTGAAAATATTTTGGACAGGAACCTTTTGGCCAACCATGATGAATGTTCTCTATTACTGTTTGTAATACTGTATCTTTTACTGTTTCTTCTGCTATTTGCTTTGATTTTGTGTCTGACACGGGCAGCGCAGCAGTGACCATACTCACATGAACATCCACGTCTTCTTCAGTAGAGCTCACATGACTCATTGTGGGTGCTCGGGATAGTGCATCTGCTAACACGATGTATTTGCCTGGTGTGTAGATCAGTTCAAAGTCATATCTTTGCAGCTTCATCATGAGTCGTTGAATCCTTGGAGACATCTCATTCAGGTTTTTTTTTATGATGGCAACCAGAGGGCTGTGGTCTGTCTCAACTGTGAAGGTGGGAAGTCCATATATGTAGCCATGAAACTTTTCTAGTCCAACTACCAAGCCTAGACATTCCTTTTCAATCTGGGCGTATCGACACTCAGTATCAGTCATAGACCTGGAGGCATAGGCAACAGGTTTCCAATCTTCATCCTCTGCTTGTAGCATGACCGCACCTAGGCCATCTTTTGATGCATCCGTTGACACTTTGATTCTCTTTGTTGGGTCAAAGAAGGTGAGTACAGGTGTGGTTGTCAGCACTGTTTTGAGGTTTATCCACTCTTGTTCATGTCTTTCTGTCCATGCGAACTCATTTGTTTTATGTAGCAGGTCTCGCAGACAGGCTGTCTTGGCTGACAAGTTAGGAATGAACTTTCCAATGAAGTTTATCATCCCCATGATGCGTAGCACTCCTTTTTTGTCAGTGGGTCGGGGCATTTTGAGTATGACGTTTACTTTTTCCATATCTGGCTCTATTCCTTTACCAGATAGATTATCTCCTAGGAAAGTGACTTCCTGGACGCCAAACTGACACTTGGCTTTGTTGAGCTTCAGTCCATTCCGGCGTATGCTCTGTAGCACTTTAGTCAGTCTCTCATTGTGTTCTTTCAGTGTGGAGCCCCAGATGATGATGTCATCAACATAGACCCGAACTCCTTCCAGACCTTCAATTATGTGTTCCATCGCTCTATGAAAGATTTCAGATGCAGATATTATCCCGAAAGGCATTCTGAGGAAACAATACCTGCCAAATGGTGTGTTGAAGGTACAGTATTTGGTGCTCTCTTCATCCAGTTTTAGTTGCCAAAATCCTTGTGAGGCATCGAGCTTTGTAAAGTATCTGGCACCTGACATTTCACTGGTGATTTCTTCTCGCTTGGGAATCTGGTAGTGTTCACGTTTTATGTTTGTATTTAAGTCCTTTGGATCCATGCATATTCTCAGATCATTGTTCTTTTTCTTTACACATACCATGGAGTTAACCCAGTCTGTTGGCTCTTCGACTTTCCTGATGACTGTGGTCATTCTGTCCAGTTCATTCTTGAGCCGGTCACGCAGGGGTGCTGGAACTCTTCGTGGAGCATGTACCACTGGCTGAGCATCCTCCTTTAGCTGGATCTTGTAAGTGAATGGTAGAACTCCAAATCCTTTGAACACATCCTGGAAATTATTCACTACAGAATCCACCGAGTCATCTGGTCTGCTTATGGCACAGTTTATACGGTAGACTCTCTTGACCAGTTCTAAGTCCTCACAAGCTTTGTCACCTAGTAGTGAATCAAGTCCTTCAGCCACAACAAAACATGAGATGATGCACTTTGTCTTTGACAGGGCAGCACGGTGGCATAGTGGTTAGCACTGTTGCCTCACAGCGCCAGGGACCCGGGTTCGAATCCGGCCTCGGGTGACTGTCTGTGTGGAGTTTGCACATTCTCCCCGTGTTTGCGTGGGTTTCCTCCGGGTGCTCCGGTTTCCTCCCACAGTCCAAAGATGTGCAGGTTAGGTTGATTGGCTGTGACAAATTGACCCTTAGTGTGTTAGGGGGATTAAATACATGGGGTTACGGGGATAGGGTGGGATATGTGTCGGTGCAGGCTCGATGGGCCGAAATGGCCTCTATCTGCACTGTGGGGATTCTGTGATTCTGTGATTCTGTAACTGTCACTTTAAGTCTGCATACACCTAAGCTATCTATTTTCTGTCCATTATAGTCCTTCAGTAGTACTGACTTTTTCTGTATTTTGGGCTTTTCTTTCATATTGTTAATGTCACTCATACTGATTAAGTTTGCTTTTGCCCTAGTGTTTAGTTTCAAGGTAACTAATGCTCCATTTACCTGCAGTGGGATCATCCATTTGTCCTCTTTTACTGCATTAACTTTATGTTCAGCATTGTCCATTTCTGAGGGCTGCACATTTTCTGTATCCTTTTTGATATTGTCACATGACACCATTCCTACAAAAAATGTCTCACTTAAATCAGTGTCCTCAATTACATTTACTCGTTGCCCTTTCTTAGTTTTTACTTTTGAAAAGCATTGTTTGTCAAAGTGATTCTTTCCATTACACTTTGTGCACATTTTTCCAAATGCTGGGCATTGTCTTAACTGGTGTTTGTAACCACAGCGTTTACAATTAAAAATGTCATCCTCCGATTGCTTTTCATTTCTGTTCTGCCCACGTTTCTTCCCCTTGTAGGACACAGCACCGACAGCAGCATTATCACTCATTACAATCGCATCATTATTGATTTCACTGAAAGTCTTCGCGTGCTTTCGAGCTAGCTCGCTGGCTTGGCATATTTTCACAGCATTTTCCAAATTTAGTTCGGTTTCTCTCAACAGACGCTCCCTGAATTTTTTATCATGAATACCAAACACAATCTGGTCACAAATCATGGATGCTTTGAGCTGAGAGAAATTACATATCTGTGCTTTCAGTTTCAGATCAGTTATAAAGCTATCAACAGTCTCATTTTGCTGCTGTGTCCGAGAACGGATCTTTCATAGGTCTCATTCTTTTTGGGAGAGCAATGTGCATCAAATTTTTTTAGCACATCTTCTAATTTTTCTCTGTTCTCCTCTGGATTAAATACAAATGTATTAAATACCTCTATCGCCTGTGTGCCTGCAACCGTAAGCAGCAACGCTATCTTCCTTGCGTCTGGCTTCGTACCGAATCCGATGGCTGCAATGTAGAGTTCGAATTGTTGTTTAAAAGTCTGCCAATTGTAGTCGATATTTTCTGTGAGTTTCAAAAGCTCTGGTGGCTTCAAATTCTCCATGTCGCTTTTCACAATTTTCAGCAGATCTTCACCAATCCTAGTACCATATTATGTTCATTAATAAATAGACATTCTTATTATGAACACAGCTAGCTTTTGCTAGACACTTTATTGAGCACATGTGGACTAGGTACAGTATCTGTAGAGGCATCCATCTTGACTGCTGCCTTGTGGGTAGCCTAGTGCCTCATGGGTAATGTAGTCTTAATATACATACAGCTGGGTAGTGTAGTCTTATATACATACAACTCTACACAGCTCTACGGCTCCACCTAGTGTCCACTATAGAATGACATGTTATTGATCATTACAAGGAAGACTTTACTTTTATGACTCTATTTCATATTAAATCTGATCTTCTAATAAAACCCAGCTTTCTTACCGTCCACTCCTGGAGGCCCCACTCCCTGAGCCTACAACCTTCAGCAGGGTCAGTGGTGGAGTTCCACAGCGGGAGTGATCCCAGAGTAACTGTCGGGATCGCACCCCCGTGGATGTTCTGGTCATGTATTTTTAGTTATCCTGGTGTCTAACACACACATCAATAAAACAGTGTAGGGTTTGAAAATCCACAACCACGTTTTATTGGAGCCCTCTAAGGGCAAGGTGACCAAAATTGGATTGCCCTGCAGTGGTCCCGAAAAGCAGACTGGGATATCTGATTACAGGGGACTGTGGCTCAGAAGCGAGCCATAGAGGTCAGCCAATCGAAACAAAGTGCATTCTCAAAGGCCAATCAGGGGACTGAGTCGGGCCTGAAGCAAGGAAATCCCCGGCCAATGGGGACGACCCGGCCCAGGTTTGAATATGTGACTCACCCCTAATCAAGCTATGAGTACAGGCCATCATCACCTTAATCAACTCGGACTAGGGACAATAGTTTTGGGATCACTACAGTTAAGAGGTGGCCCAAAATAATCAAGTCCCAGGACTGACACAATGGGACACCAGACTTGGAGGAGCCGCTGTGCACTCAAAACAATACCCCTGCCCTCGAACTTGTAAACACCAATTTAATTGGGCGCAAAGAGGCCGAAATGGAATTGGGTATAAAATACAGAACCAAGAGATTATTAAAAAGAGAAAAAAGACCAGAAGAAAGAGCAGGAGAGCGAGTTAAGAAGCTGAGGGAGAGACGAGCTGGGGCGAACTACCATCTAAAGAACTCCAACCACGCTGATGAGAAGATCCACCATCAGGCCCCAGACTCAATCGGCATACTGAAAGTTTAAACCGCACCGTATACCGACTCCCATCCCGGGGACATCAACAAGAAGACACCAACGACTGAAGTGGCTGTGGAAGACGGCATTCACTCCCGCTATTTCAGGAGCCTTTTCCATCAAGCACAAACCAACCAACAACAGCAACAACCCAACAACCGCACTCAAAGTAGGCTGTGAGTATAATCCAAGGGCCTGCAACTGTCAGTCTAGTCTAGGTAGGAAAGTGGGTTGGTGGGATTGGACTTGGTAAAGTTAAAACAGTGTAAAACATTCTCGTTATGTCCGTTCTCTCCCATATTGTATTTATAGTTATAGAGTGTGTGTGTTTATTACGTTCGTGGTAGAACCAAATAAAATAGGTTGTCACCTTTTTTTTCAAGGACTACTTGTCTCCGAGTGTCTATTTAAAGTGCATCGTTCTCCATCCAAATTCTGGAGTTAGAACCAGATAGGGGCATTAGGGCGCTTCGAACCCGCCAAACAAGGGAACAGCAGGCTAGGGAAAAAGAGAGAGGACTATAGGAGCCCTTGGGTTCAGGAGTACCCCGCAGATTAGGTATAAACTGTGCGGGTTGTCACCGTATTCTAGTCCTCCTCTATAAGCTGTTGTTCTCTATCTCCTTAGAGGGTGTTTAGTGACACCCGACCTGCAGGCTAACATAAGCTGCAAGGGTATAAAGGAGACAGAGGCCCAATACATTAACAGGCACTAAAGACCCCTGTAATTGGGCAGAGCAAAACCCCCTACACAATGGAGACCGCGGCAGGACTCCAGTGGGAGAATGAATGCACAACCTCGGAAACAGTGGTTTTTGGTAAATCTAAGATGGAGAAGAGAATCTCCGCCTATGCTATTTCCAAGGTAAACTTCACAAAGGAATGGGTACAGAGCCTAAGCAGGGCGCCACGTCCCGTGGACGCGGCGGCCCAGTGGACGGCAGGATCAAAGCATAATAAGAAGATAGAAAAGGCAATTTGGCTCATATGTCTGACAAGGCAGGTCCGGGCATCGGACTGCGAGATAGCCAGGCTTAGCGAGGAGCTGCGAGAGGCGCTGCTCACCTCAGAAGCTAGGGAGGCTACAGGGCAGAGGATCATGTTAGAGCTGTTTGAGGAAAGGGAAATAAGGGCCAAAGAGGAGGAAGCCTCCCGCAGCCAGCAACAGTACCTGCAGGGGCAGGTGACCGAGGCTAAGGCTGGGGAGCGCAAGGTTAAGAAGTTGAACGTTACCTATGCGCAGAAAATCGAAGAGCTGGAAGGCCAGCTGAAAGATTTGCAGGCGGCATATAGAGTTAACTGCAAGGAGGGTTTTGAGAAAACAGATCACGGGCCTTGCAGAGAACGGGTTCAGTCGCTGCTCCAATCTCTTGCCCAGGCGAAGGGCACGATCTGTTTGTTAGAGCCAAAGAGGGCTGACAACAGATCGGAGTATTGGGGAATAGTAGAGGACCCGGCTGCGAAGGACAGCCAACCGCTTCCCGAAGCACCGGTAGGTCCGGTTGAGCCACGGGAGGATACAAGGGTGCAGACCAGGGAGCCCACAGGACGGGGGACCGGACAGGGAGGTCCGGCCCAGCCCAAGGGGTATGGGTCACCCACAGAAGGAGTTGGGTCTGTAGGATCGGAATCCGAGGCAGAGGAAGAGGAGGTAGAGGAAATAGGGACCCCAGCTACGGAGTCTGCCGCGGGACCGATGTGTCCAGTGGTCCAGAAAAAGTACGGGCCTCCACATGGGGCACAGGCCCGTGGGCCACTGGACAGTGAGTTTGTAGTCCCGCACGCAGCTCCAGCTCTGAAGGCCATGATTGCACATATCCCCACGCTCACCAGAGGGGGGGGAGATCCATCTGTACATTTCTCTAACATCGCACAGGCGGTAGAAATGAACAATTGTGACGACCAAGAAGCAGTAAAGATGCTGCTATTCTCAATAGAGGGGAGGGTGTACCAGGCCCTCCCAACAGCCTGTAGAAAGGGGCAGGTCACCCCAGAGCGGTTACAACGGGCCATCTTAGAAGCCCTGGGGTGTAACGATGGGAACCCCCTTGACAGGCTCAACAAGACCAGCCAGTTACCTGGGGAAGCCCCGCAGGTATACGTGGACAGGCTGTGGACGGTGTACCGTGCAGCCTGTGGCAATATCCTGGATAGAGAGGCTCTTACAGCGGACCAGCGTGAAGCGTGGTTCCGGATGATTATCGCAAACAGTCTGCCCTGTATTAAGACCCGGGCAGATCTCTGGTTCAACCCCAGAGACCCTAACCTCACCGAAGAGGCGGTGGCGGAAAGGATGTCGGTTACCCAGCGTAACGCGGAAACCCCAGGTGAAAAGCTGGATAAACCCACAAAGGGGCGAGTGCACGAAGTGCACTCAAACCCTAATCCAAAAAGGGAATGGTATCAGGAGGGCAAGCACCCGTCCATTAAGAGGGGAGTGTGTTACGGGTGTGGGAAGCCCGGCCACTACCGAAGTAGTTATAGGAGCAATCCACCCCAGGCGCAGGAAGGAAGGAACCCTCCCGCGACGGTCCCGTCCGGAGGAAAGAAAGGACAGGCAAACGAAGTTTTTGAAAACGCAGTGGTAGCACTCCGACAGCTGATGGCAGGGACGGGACGCATAGATGTAGCCGTAGGAAAGGAAATCCCCACGGCACCACAACCACAGGAACAATGACTAGAGCCCACACAGCCTGCTTACTTGTGCCCACTAGATTATGACTCATGGGGTAGACCGTGGGTGAAGATGGAGGTAGAGGGAGCACGGGGTACCTACCTGATGGACACAGGTGCCTCCAGCACCATCGTCCATGCGGAGGATCCGGGGGCTTCACCTCTATCCAGCGGGGTGCCCTATGATCTAGTGGGATTCACGGGGAATGAGAAGACAGGGTACTTCTCACTCCCACTTACGCTTCAGTTAGGCACACTTACTGCGAAGTGGAAGTGTGTCCTGATGAAGTGGGAGCAGGCTGACAAGGGGATACTGGGGGCTGACTTTGTAATCGCCCACCAGATCCTGGTGGACTTGCGGAACAATTGTCTGTGGGGAACCGTAGACCCGGGGACCAAGAAGGGAGTTATGATGATTGACAAGGTGCAGGATAAGGGGACTCTGTACAGTGAAGCCAAAGTGGGGCTACGACCTGGAGCTTCTGGCCAGTGGCACCCCAGCCGAGTACAGGGCCTATGTGCGAGCCAATCTCGCAGCATTTGCCACCCACAAGCACGACTGTGGGAGAGTCACAGGGGTGGAGGTCAGAATAGATGGGGATCCCATGTCTAGGCCCCAAAGACAATACAACTTCCCGAGAGAGGCGGAAGCCGATTTAGAGGAGGCGCTGGGTTCGCTAGTCGAGCAGGGTGTTCTGAGGCCCATAGACACCCACGTAAACTCCCCCTTTGGCCGGTCAGGAAACCGGACAACTCGTGGAGAGCCACGGTGGACTATCGGGTGCTCAATAAGAACATCCCGGCTTGCGCTCCCACGGTGGCAGCGGTTGCAGACCTGATCCGAGAGATCCCTGCTTCAGCCACCACGTTTACGGTGCTAGACATTTCAAACGGCTTCTGGTCGATCCCTGTGAGGAGAGAGGACCAATACAAGTTTGCTTTCACGTTCAAGGAGCAACAGTATACTTGGACCTGCCTCCCACAGGGATTCCACAATAGCCCTAGCATCTTCCACCAGAGCATGGCCAATTGTCTAAAGGGTTTCAGCCAGCCAGGACAGCTGGTGCAGTACGTGGACGACCTGCTGCTCTTCACAGAGAGCAGGGAACAACGCGGTCCACTGCTGGCTGAGCTGTTGGCTGTGCTGAAAGACGGCGGGTTTAAAATAAACCCCAAGAAGGCCCAGATAGGGTTGAGGGAAGTCAAGTTCCTGGGTTTAACCTTAAGGGCAGGAGAAAGGGGCATTGATGAGGCCCAAAGGCGGACAGTGCAGGAACTCCCGATACCGACCAACGTGTCTGGAGTTCGATCCTTTCTGGGGATCACGGGCTATTGCAGGGACTTCATCGAGGATTATGCAGCCACGGCAGCCCCCCTACTCAGACTCCTCCACAAGGGGGTTGAGTGGCAATGGGACGACGGCTGTCAGGCTGCATTCCTTCGATTGAAGCAAGATTTGCAAAAAGCACCTGCACTGGGGGCAATTGATGGGGGTGAGGATTTCCTTTTGGAGGTGGCAGCCAGCGGGGACAGCCTGAGTGCCGTGCTTTTACAGGAAAGGCACGGATGGCTGAGACCGGTGGTGTACTCCTCCAGGGTCCTCACGGATGTGGAGAAGGGGTACTCGAACTGTGAGAGACATCTGTTGGCTACTCACTGGGCAGTGAAGAGGTCACAAGTCTTCACAGGAGTATCCCCTATCACACTCCTCACCCATCATACCCCGACCCAGATGCTGCTTGATGGGAGGATAAAAGATGGGACGGTCAGCAGTGCAAGGATCACTCGCTGGACCCTCCTTCTCTCCCAGATGGCGATCAGGATCAGAGGCCTCTGTGAGCCAAAGCTCGCAGCCAACCTTACTTATGCAGGGGAACTGCACAGATGCTCAGTAGAGGGGGTGTGGGACATCGACTTCGGATTTCGGGCAGGGATACATCCCACAGGCCGCGAGATCTACGTCGATGGGTCAAGTTCAGTGTCCGCGGGTACAAGACTCACGGGCTGCGGAGTTTGGGACCCCAAGGCAGGCATAGCCTTGGCACTTAAACTCCCCAGCACCCTGAGCGCCCAGCGGGCTAAACTCTCGGCGGTGATGTATGTGGTCACTCACCCCGAGGAATTCCCCACCCCGTACACGATTTGCTCGGACAGTGTGGTCACATGCAATTCGTGTACGGAGTATCTGGCGATTTGGTCCCGCAGGGGGTACACCTCCGCGGATGGGAGACCCCTGGTCACCAAGCCCCTGCTAGTGAGGATAGTGGCAGCCCCAGAGAGTAGTAGGAACGTCTACATCCATAAAGTAAAAGCCCACTCTAAGACTGAGCCACTGGCAGAGGGTAACCAGCGAACCGACCTGCTATTCAGAGAGGGAGCACAGACCGGTCGCTTCTGGGACCCGTACGAGAAAGGCAGTGTAGTAGCTGTCAGAGGCCAGCCGAGGACACCAGGGAGCGCAGGGGTAGGATTGGCCCCAGACCTGAGAATGGTCCAGGCGCAGGATCCCGTCCTCAAGGCGGCCATAACAACCATCCTCGGTGGAGGAAAAGCAGAGGGCCCGTATGATACTGTGGACGTAGCTGTGAAGGAAGGGATGCTGTTTAAGGGGGACAAGTGGGTGGTCCCAGTGCAACACCAGCGGGAGTTCCTACAACTGGCCCATGAGGGCCCAAGTGCAGGACATCCCGGGCCAGAGTCCACCTGGCAGAAGGTGGAACAGGCAGCGTGGTGGCCAGATCTCCGGACCGACGTCCGCGACTTCTGTGCAGCCTGCCTGGTGTGTGCAGCAAACAACCCAGACCCCCAGAAAAGAAAGGCATCCATGGGGCACATAAGGCGGGTAGAGGGACCATGGCAGTCGATCCAGGTCGACTACATAGGACCCCTACCGACCGCCCAGGGAGGATACAAGTACTGCCTGGTGTTGGTAGACGTATTCTCCAAGTGGGTGGAGGCCTTCCCTTGCTGAACAGCCACTGCAATAGGGACGGCCAGGATCCTGGTCAGGGAGGTGTTTTCAAGGTGGGGACTGCCACAGTTTGTGGAGTCCGACCAGGGGAGGCACTTCACTGGCCAGGTGATGCAGGCCACCCTAAAGGTACTAGGAATTAGGGCAAAATGGCATGTTGCTTACAACCCCCAGTCCTCAGGTCTAGTGGAACGCCTGAACCGCACCATTAAAGAAAGACTCCGCAAGGAGACTGGGGACTCACCGAACAAATGGGTAGAGGTCTTGCCTCTGGTCCTCATGGGAATTCGGGCCAGTCAGTCGAAGAGCACAGGGTACTCGCCCCATGAGCTGATGACTGGACGGCCCATGAGGACCCCGGTACACGTGTTGGTGCCCGGCCTCACCGAAGGTCAGCTTCGGGAAACAGACCGGGACCGCTTTGCTGGGAATCTGCTGGAACGACTGCAGCAGATTCACTGGCAAGCGGCCACCAATATGGGGAAACAGCACCGCAGCAACAAACTGCTGCTGGAACCCCGCAAGCAGCAGGACTGGGAAGTCGGCGACCAGGTCATGGTCCGCAGCTTCGCCAGAGTGGGGGTGTTTGAACCACTGTACATGGGTCCTTATAGTATCGTCGATAAGGTCAGCCCAATGGTTTATGCGGTCCAACTACCCCGCCGGGTGAAGTGGTACCACATTAACCAATGGTGTGGAGATGCCGGAGTTGGACTGGGGTGGACAAATGTAAGAAGTCACACAACACCAGGTTATAGTCCAACAGCTTTATTTGAAATCACAAGCTTTCGGAGCGCTGCTCCTTCTTCAGGTGAAGTGGAGAAATGCATAAAGACACAGCTTATATAGTCAGAGAATCATGTCAGATGTTTACAGGTAACCTTTCCAACTGCCATTTATCACACCTCGGCAGAGAGATAATCACAGCAGTCAAAGGTGTGAATGGTGTCCAAACAGGTCAGTCAGTCCCTGGTGTACGTGTGTTCCGGGGGCAGGGCGCCAACCGTAACCACGGGAGAAGGGATCATGGAGGCAGAAGACCAGGCCACCTACTTCCACGAGGGAAGATGGCCTGGGTGGTTGGGCTCGAATTCCACCCGGTATTCGAGCCACAAGAGCTTTACTTATGGAGAGGCCTCCATCCCCTGTCCGAACATCGAGGTGGCCACTTCCCGGGTTAGGGTGACAGAGGGGAAAAGGGTGTGTTTGACGTGTAAGGGGGACGTACCTTTAGGACACTGGTGGTGGCTCAGGAAATTGAGCACGGACATCGAGGACAGGAGCTCAGACTGGGAACGTCTGAGCAACGATACCTACCGGACCATCACGGGGTCACCGGGGGAAGTCACAGTGTGTTGGGAAAAATGGTGGGCCTACGACGAAGGGATGTACGTATGCCTATGGGGATCAGCCCAAGTATGCCCAGCGGGGCTGTCCATCGCCTTTGTCAGGTGGTGGCAGGACACAGGGTACGGGTTGGAGTGGGATAGAAGCGGGGAAGCTTGCGTCACCCCTCGCATCCGAGTGCCCATCAATGCCACCGAGCTCCTGGCTCAGGTGAGGAAACCCCTACCCACGCCCAAACACACTGACGCCCACGGAAGTCCGACCACCACTAGGGGACCTGGGAATGGGTTGGTATTAGTACCGACGGGTAAGTTAGTGTACCAGGGAGTGCACTATGCAGTTGCATCTGTGGTCCTTAACCTAACAGAAGTTCGCCTACCTGCGTTCTGCCCCCGGAAAACCAAATTGTTGTATCAGGCTCTGCTGAGGGAGATGTTCCGAAGCTTCTATGAGCTGGACTTCGGGGACATCAGTGTGGCAGACCTGTACACAAAAGAAGACACGACCGAGAGGGGCAGACAGCGCAGGGGGTTTTGAACGATGTTTTCACTGGGTTTAATACCGGGGCCTCAGTTATGAACAGCCTGGATGATGTGCAGCTGGCCCTACAGATTAATGGGCTAAAGTCTCAGCTGCGCAGCATCCTAGGGAAGGAGAATGATGTTTTGGGCTCCGCGCTTCACGAGGGGGTGGCTATGACAGTGCACCTGAAGGAGATTGTCGCCCAGCTAGAGGCTCATGCTCGGACAATAAACACCTTGATTAAGGAGGACCGGCTGGTCTCCGATCAGGCGGCACAGAATGAGGTGTGTGTGCTCTATGGGGCCTGGTTGCTGGGAGAGGGCCGCAGTAACTTGGAAGACCTTAGGCAAGGTCGGGTCCCCTCCTGGATCAGCAACCAGCACCTGGAGGCACTGCACCCCTATAGCCACACCTTCAGCCCATGCCAGCTCCGAGTGGCGTCGGAGGCCTATCCTGTCCCGGTTGACTGTGGGAAATCCAACCACACTATTATGGGTGTGGTTGTGCGAATGCCAGTGATGGGGTCATCCGCCAAACCAGCACCCCTGTATTGTGTGGAGAATGTCGGGGTCATTTGTGGGGGGGTACACGTCCATTTCACAACGGTCCCACCCTATGTCATTGTGTGGGAGCACACAGTGACGGGTACTGACCTGTCTGGTTGCCGTAGCCGGGGAGCACAGGTGATACTGTGTCCCCAGCACTTGAACGCCTTCAGGAGGTCACAATGAGGGTTTAGCACTCCTGGGGCAGAACCTATAAATTGCACGATGGAGGTAATGGCACCTGGCCATGTACCTCCACAGATAGCATATGTGGGTGGTGGGACATATTGTGTTGCCACGACTGCCCGCCGGTATAGGCACGGCCCGAGTGAGTGGTGTGATATACCGGACGGCAGCGTTTGCTTTAAACCTAGGGCAGAAGTTCAAGTGGCCCAGGAAAGGATCATTCCAATCCCGGAACCCTCCACAATTCACCTCACGGTACAGCACAATGTAAGTGACTTGCAGAACTATGTTGCCCGGTTTGGGTACTCTATACCACTCTTACCTGAGAAACTCACTGCCTTATTGAAGGCAGTGGACCTCAGTCAAAAACATTACTTCACCCTTGAACAGAAAAACAAAAACATAGCTCTTGGGATCGCAGACATACAGTCACCCGCGTGGTGGGAATGGGGAACGAGAGTAGATATCCCTGTCGGGCTTTGCATGGCCTCCCATACGCTGGTAATTGTACAACTGGTCATTGTAGTGTATCTCATGATAAACACCTGCAAAGCCAGAAGAGCCCTCAAAGCACACCGGTATCTGAAATTATTCAACAAGCAGCAACAGAAGGACAGCCCAGTTAAACCATGAGAAGAATGCCCTTTTGTTTCCAGGTATTCTTTCCTTGTCGGAAACAAAGAGGACCATTCTGATGCACTGTATCGCATCACTACTCGCACCCGGAGCTGGCTAATACCATACACTACGTAAGCTGTCAAAACTTATATACGGCAAAGTTGTACGAACTTACACCATCACGGATGGATAGGGTGAAGGCTGTACAACTTTGCAGGAAAGGACGCAAGGAACACATGCGGCATGGGGTATTTGTTCTGCTCTATGTAATGGAAAAATGTAGTACCTTGTTTTGATGTATACCTGAAAGGGGATATGATTATTGTACCTTTTTCTTTAAGGAAAATGATATTGTTTTGTACACACTAACTTTGTAAGGGTTATTAGTTAAGAGTAAACAACGGGGATGACTGACACTTGGTAGGCCTTTGGATTTTCTTACATGTCAATTGACACATCCCAGCTATATCCGGTTGTGTCAAGATGGGGGACTGTAGGGTTTGAAAATCCATAACCACGTTTTATTGGAGCCCTCTAAGGGCAAGGTGACCAAAATTGGATTGCCCTGCAGTGGTCCCGAAAAGCAGGCTGGGATATCTGATTACAGGGGACTGTGGCTCAGAAAAGCGAGCCATAGAGGTTGGCCAATCGAAACAAAGTGCATTCTCAAAGGCCAATCAGGGGACTGAGTCGGGCCTGAAGCAAGGAAATCCCCGGCCAATGGGGACGACCCGGCCCAGGTTTGAATATGTGACTCACCCCTAATCAAGCTATGAGTACAGGCCATCATCACCTTAATCAACTCGGGCTAGGGACAATAGTTTTGGGATCACTACAGTTAAGAGGTGGCCCAAAATAATCAAGTCCCAGGACTGACACAATGGGACAACAGACTTGGAGGAGCCGCTGTGCACTCAAAACAATACCCCTGCCCTCGAACTTGTAAACACCAATTTAATTGGGCGTGAAGAGGCCGAAATGGAATTGGGTATAAAATACAGAACCAAGAGATTATTAAAAAGAGAAAAAAGACCAGAAGAAAGAGCAGGAGAGCGAGTTAAGAAGCTGAGGGAGAGACGAGCTGGGGCGAACTACCATCTAAAGAACTCCAACCACGCTGATGAAAAGATCCACCATCAGGCCCCAGACTTAATCGGCATACTGAAAGTTTAAACCGCACCGTATACTGACTCACGTCCCGGGGACATCAACAAGAAGACACCAACGACCGAAGTGGCTGTGGAAGACGGCATTCACTCCCGCTATTTCAGGAGCCTTTTCCATCAAGCACAAACCAACCAACAACATCAACAACCCAACAACCACACTCAAAGTAGGCTGTGAGTATAATCCAAGGGCCTGCAACTGTCAGTCTGGTCTAGGTAGGAAAGTGGGTTGGTGGGATTGGACTTGGTAAAGTTAAAACAGTGTAAAACATTCTCGTTATGTCCGTTCTCTCCCATATTGTATTTATAGTTATAGAGTGTGTGTTTATTACGTTTGTGGTAGAACCAAATAAAATAGGTTGTCACCTGTTTTTTCAAGGACTACTTGTCTCCGAGTGTCTATTTAAAGTGCATCGTTCTCCATCCAAATTCTGGAGTTAGAACCAGATAGGGGCATTAGGGCGCTTCGAACCCGCCAAACAAGGGAACAGCAGGCTAGGGAAAAAGAGAGAGGACTATAGGAGCCCTTGGGCTCAGGAGTACCCCGCAGATTAGGTATAAACTGTGCGGGTCGTCACCGTATTCTAGTCCTCCTCCATAAGCTGTTGTTCTCTATCTCCTTAGAGGGTGTTTAGTGACACCCGACCTGCAGGCTAACATAAGCTGTATGGGTATAAAGGAGGCAGAGGCCCAATACATTAACAGGCACTAAAGACCCCTGTAATTGGGCAGAGCAAAACCCCCTACAACAGGGAATTCCTGGAAACACGCTTCAGGTCCAGTAAATAATAATTCTAATAGGTCTAAGAGCGTTAAAAAAACAAGCCTGAAGGCTTTGCGTCTTAATGCGAGGAGCATTTGTAATAAGGTGGATGAATTGGCTGCACAAATAGAGGTAAACGAATATGATTTGGTTGGGATTACGGAAACGTGGCTCAAGGATGGCCAAGAATGGGAACTCAACATCCAGGGGTATTCGATATTCAGGAAAGATAGGCAAAAAGGAAAGGGAGGTGGGGTTGCATTACTGGTTAAAGAAGGGATTAATACAATTCTAATGAAGGATATTAGCTCTGATGATATGGAATCTGTATGGGTAGAATTGAGAAATACTAAGGGGAAAAAAACATTAGCGAAAGTGGTATATAGACCTCCAAACAGTAAGGCGGAGGTTGGGGATGGCATTAAAAGGGAAATTAAAGAAGCGTGCAATAAGGGCACAGCAGTCATCATGGGTGACTTTAATCTACATATAGATTGGGCCAACCAAATTAGTAACAATACTGTGGAGGAGGAATTCCTGGACTGTTTACGGGATGGTTTCCTGGACCAATATGTCGAGGAACCAACCAGAGATCAGGCCATCTTAGGCTGGGTATTATGTAATTAGAAAGGATTAATTAGCAATCTTGTTGTGCGAGGCCCCTTGGGTCGGAGCGATCATAATATGATCGAATTCTTCATTAAGATGGAGAATGAAGTAGTTGACTCAGAGACTAGGGTCCTCAATTTAAATAAAGGAAACTACGATGGTCTGAGGTGTGAGTTGGGTAGGATTGATTGGGGAATGGCACTCAAAGGGTTGACGGTGGATAGGCAATGGCAAACATTCAAAGACCGAATGGATGAGCTACAGAATTTGTTCATCCCAGTTTGGCATAAAAATAAAACAAAAAAGATGACTCAAACGTGGCTAACAAGGGAAATTAGGGATAGCATAAGATCCAAGGAGAGGACATATAAAGTGGCTAGAAAAAGCAATAATCCTGAGGATTGGGAGCAGTTTAGGAGTCAATAAAGGAGGACAAAGGGATTAATTAAGAAAGGGAAAATAGAATATGAGAGTAAGCTATCAAGGAACATAAAAACTGACTGTAAAAGCTTTTATACATATGTGAAGAGAAAAAGATTGGTGAAGTCAAGCATAGGTCCCTTGCAGTCAGAATCAGGGGAATTTATAATGGGAAACAAAGAAATGGCAGACCAACTAAATTCATACTTTGGTTCTGTCTTCACAAAGGAGGACACAAATAACCTCCCAGAGATGTCGGGGAACATAGGGTCTGATGAAAGGGTGGAACTGAAAGAAATCAGTATTTGTAGGGAAATGGTGTTAGGAAAATTGATGGGACTGAAGGCCGATAAATCCCCAGGGCCTGATAATCTACATCCCAGGGTACTTAAGGAAGTGGCCCTAGAAATAGTAGATGCATTGCTGGTCATCTTCCAGAACTCGATAGACTCTGGAACGGTACTCATGGATTGGAGGGTAGCTAATGTTACCCCACTATTCAAAAAAGGTGGTCGAGAAAAAGCGGGGAATTATAGACCGGTAAGCCTGACATCGGTAGTGGGGAAAATGCTAGAGTCTATTATAAAAAATATAATAGCAGAGCACTTGGAAAGCAGTGACAGGATCGGACAAAGTCAACATGGATTTACAAAAGGTAAATCATGCTTGACTAATCTACTGGAATTTTTTGAGGATGTTACTGGTAAAATAGTTAAGGGAGAACCAGTGGATGTGGTGTATTTGGACTTTCAGAAGGCTTTCGATAAGGTCCCACATAAGAGATTCGAGTGCAAGATTAAGGCACATGGGATTGGGGGCAAGATATTGACTTGGACAGAGAACTGGTTGGTGTACAGAAAGCAAAGAGTTGGAATAAACGGGTCGTTTTCCGAGTGGCAGGCAGTGACTAGTGGGGTACCACAAGGATCAGTCCTAGGACCCCAGCTGTTCACAATATATATTAATGATCTGGACGAGGGAATTGGATGTAATATCTCCAAATTTGCAGACGGCACAAAGCTGGGTGGGAGGGTAAGCTGTGAGGAGGATGTCGTGAAAATCCAGTACGATTTGGACAGGTTGGGTGATTGGGCAGAAACATGGCAAATGCACTATAATGTGGATAAATTTGAGGTTATCCACTTTGGTGGCAAAAACAGGAAGGCAGATTATTATTTGAATGGCAATAGATTGGGAGAAGGGGAAGTGCAAAGAGACCTGGGTGTTATTGTGCACCAGTCGCTGAAGGTAAGCATGCAGGTGCAGCAGGCGGTTAAGAAGGCAAATGGTATGTTGGCCTTCGTAGCAAGAGGGTTCGAGTACAGGAACAAGGATGTCTTGCTACAGTTGTACAGGGCCTTGGTGAGACCGCACCTTGAGTATTGTGTGCAGTTTTGGTCACCTTACCTGAGGAAGGATGTTCTTGCCGTGGAGGGAGTGCAGCGAAGATTCACCAGGCTGATACCTGGGATGGCAGGAATGACGTACGAGGAGAGATTGTGTCGATTGGGCTTATACTCACTGGAGTTTAGAAGATTGAGAGGGGATCTCATCGAAACCTATAAAATTCTGTCAGGTCTGGACAGACTAGATGCAGGAAGGATGTTTCTGATGGCCGGGGAGTCCAGAACCAGGAGTCATAGTCTAAGGATAAGGGGTAAGCCATTTAGGAATGAAATGAGGAGGAATTTCTTCACCCAGAGAGTGGTGAACCTGTGGAATTCTCTGCCACAGAGGGCGGTGGAGGCCAGTTCATTAAATATATTCAAGAAAGAGTTGGATATATTTCTTGAGGCTAAAGGGATCAAGGGATATGGGGAGAAGGCAGGGACAGGGTACTGAATTTGGATGATCAGCCATGATCTCATTGAATGGCGGAGCAGGCTCGAAGGGCCGAATGGCCTACTCCTGCTCCTATCTTCTATGTTCCTTTATCTGGAGATCAAAGGTCTGTTGTATAATTGTACCAGCAGTTAACAGGCTCCTGTGAACTCCTCCCTCTGCTATTTTAATGTAGGATTTAACCAATTTCTTTTAAACGGTTTATATTAAATGGGTTAATGCCTGCCTTAAAATGGTAGAATCAGGACTGTCACACAATCATGTTAAATCTTCATGGAATAATTACCTGTGATTTTTAGACTTGAAACTTAAACCTGCCGTGTCACTTTCAGTCAGGAACAGATCGCAGTTTTACACCAATCTCTGATTTGACAGCACGTTTCCAGCATTCACCGTTGTTCTTCCAGATTCTAAACACAGTTGTAAAGGAGCCTTCTGTTCCATGCCTAGGAGCTCTGAACCATGGAAGGGAGCAGCTGGGATACATTTCTTACAGGCCTCAAGATTAACCCACATGGGGACTTTGCTGTCAGTGAAGAGAGACAAGAAAGACCAAAGTGCCGTTTGCCCCTCTCGGTGTGGCCCTGAAGGACTGTGTCCAGGCTGAAGTTCTGTTCCCGCCGTACGATCCTCCCCCAGATTGTCCTTTCTGAGCTCCAGCCAGGTGATGCTAAACACACAGGTGGGAAAGAAGAAAATCTACAACAATGTGTTTTAAACAAAGCTGATTATTTGACATTTATAAAAGGAAGACTTGCATTTCTATAGCACCTTTCACGACCTCAGGACATCCCAAAGCACTTACAGGCAATGAAGTACTTTTGAAGTGGAGTCACTGTTGTAATGTGGCAGCCAATTTGCATACAACAAGCTCCCACAAACAGCAACATGATAATGACCAGGTAATCTTATTTTTTTTGTTATGTTGTTTGAAGGATAAATATTGACCAGGACACCGGGGATAACTCCCCTGCTCTTCTTCGAAATAGTGCCATGGGATATTTTACATCCACCTGAGAGCGCAGACGGGGCCTCAGTTTAACGTCTCCAGAATATTATCCAGAATATTAAATTCCAGCCCAGTTATAGGGTTATTAACATCAGCAGAAACAAACCCCAACTGTCAGAATGAACACGGTTCAGTCCTGGATGTGATTAACAGCAGCAATAACAGCAGAATCCAACCTCTGCAGTCACACGTGAACTCGCTGGTGTCTCAGCAGGTTGGATGAATCAGTGAATCTCTTCCCACACACAGAGCAAGTGAACGGCCTCTCCCCGGTGTGAACATGCTGGTGTTTCAGTAGTTGGGATGAATGGGCGAATCCTTTCCCACACATGGAGCAGGTGAACGGCCTCTCCCCAGTGTGAACTCGCTGGTGTGTCAGCGGATCCTTTTTGCTTTTAAAGCACTTCTCGCTGTCAGAACATTTAAAAGGTCTCTCATCAGTGTGAACAAGCTGGTGTTTAGCAAGCTGGGATGACTGAGTGAATCCCTTCCCACACACAGAGCAGGTGAATGGCCTCTCCCCAGTGTGGGTGCGCTGGTGTACAGTGAGGTCAGATGATCGCCTGAGCCCAGGCCCACAGTGAGAGCACCTGAACGGTCTCTCGTCAGTGTGAACACGTTGATGACACGTCAGTTCCCTGGAACTTTTATAGCACTTTGCACAGTCCGGGCATTTAAAAGGTCTCTTGTCAGTGTGAACTCGCCGGTGTTTCAGCAGAGCAGAGGAATGAGTGCATCCCTTCCCACAGTCGGGGCAGGTGAACAGTGTCTCCCCGGTGTGACTGCGTCGATGAATTTCCAGCTCAAACGGGTAACTGAACCCTTTCCCACAGTCTCCACATTTACACGGTTTCTCCCCAGTGTGACTGCGCTTGTGTCTCGACAGGCCAGATGATCGACTGAATCCTCGTCCACATTGAGAACATGTGTACGGTTTCTCCCCGCTGTGAACGGTGCTTTTTGCTTCCATGCTCAAATCTGATGATATTCAGGTCCCAATGAATCAAGTGACTCTGTCAGATCTTGATGTGATGTTTTGTTTGAGTTTCCCGTCTTCAAATCCTCCCTTTCTAATATCCTGTAAAATGAATTTAAAACAGGAAAAAGGGAGCGTGAGAGAGAACACACAAAAACACAAAGGCAGGTTGTGAAATTGAGCTCAATGAATCTGGTCGTTTGTGGGGTCGGCACCAGAAAAAAGTGACCATGAAAGCTGCCGGATTGTCGTAAAATCCCAACTGGTTCACTGATGTCCTTCAGGGAAGGGAACCTGTCACCTGGTCTGGGCCTACACACGACTCTGGCCTCCATGGGAGGAGAGAGAGAGAGAGAGGTGGGAGTGGGAGTGGTCAAAGGAGAGAGACTTTATACATCTGCAGCTCGACAACAACTTTGACAAAAACTCCCAAACCCGCAACCTCCAGCTCGTTAAAGGACAAGGGAAGCAGGTACATGGGAACACAATCACCACCAAGTTCCCCTCCAAGTCACTCACCATCCTGACTTGGACAAATATCACCGTTCGTTACTGAGTCAAAATCTGGTAACACCTGGCATTGTGGGAGTACCTTCACCATACGGACTGCAGTGGTTCAAGAAGAAGGCCCACCATCACCTTCTCAACGGGACACTGGGGATTGGCAATATATGCTGGCCTTGCTAGCGATGCCCATATCCCAAGAATTAATTTTTAAAATCTGTATGTAAAACGCATTAAAAGCCTTTACAGAAATACTTGTTCCTAAAACAATACTCTTTTACACTGTGCGAACAGTGTCTGCTTAGCAATCTAATCTCCCCCAGAATCCACCTCCCTTGACAGTCTCACATTGGAAATTGTTGGGTCCTCCTGGGCTCAGAAGTACTGGGGGTTAAACCCAGCAGCTTCTCCTCCATCTCCACTCCAGCTCAAACTGAAGCAACAAAAAGACCTACACAGGCGGCCAGGAACCGACTTCCGTCAGCCTGCAATAAAACTCTTCCCGACAGCCTCTGACTAATGGCGGCCGCAGCACCCACAATTCCCCGCGCCCCAGAAACCGCTCTGATTCTGATTGAGTTTTTTGATGAGGTAACAGAGAGGTTGATGAGGGCAATGCGCTTAATGTGGTGTACATGGATTTCCAAAAGGTGTTTGACAAAGTGCCACATAATAGGCTTGCCAGCAAAGTTGAAGCCCATGGAATAAAAGGGACAGTGGCAGCATGGATACGAAATTGGCAAAGTGACAGAAAACAGAGAATAGTGGTGAACGGTTGTTTTTTGGACTGAAGGAAGGTACACAGTGGTGTTCCCCAGGGGTCGGTACTAGGACCACTGCTTTACTTGATATATATTAATGACTTAGACTTGGGTGTACAGGACACAATTTCAAAATGTGCAGATGACACAAAACTTGGAAGTATAGTGAACAGTGAGGAGGATAGTGATAGACTTCAAGAGGACATAGACAGGCTGGTGGAATGGGTGGACACGTGGCAGATAAAATTTAATGCAGAAAAGTGCGAAGTGGTACATTTTCTTAGGAAGAACGAGGAGAGGTAAAATAAACTAAAGGGTACAATCCTAAAGTGGGTGCATGAACAGAGAGACCTGGGGGTATGTGTGCACAAATCATTGAAGGTGGCAGGGCAGGTTGAGAAAGCGGTTAAAAAAGCATACGGGATCCTGGGCTTTATAAATAGAGGCATAGAGTCCAAAAGCAAGGAAGTTATGATGAACCTTTATAAAACACGGGTTCGGCCTCAACTGGAGTATTGTGTCCAATTCTGGGCACCGCACTTTATGAAGGATGTGAAGACCTTAGAGATGGTGCAGAAAAGATTTACAAGAATGGTTCCAGTGATAAGGGATGAGGGACTTCAGTTACGTGGATATACTCAAGAAGCTTGGGTGGTTCTCCTTTGAGCAGAGAAGGTTGAGAGGAGATTTGATAGAGGTGTTCAAAATCATGAGGGGTCTAGACAGAGTAGATAGAGAGAAACTGTTCCCATTGGCGGAAGGGTCGAGAACCAGAGGACACAGATTTAAGGGGATTGGCAGAAGAACCAAAGGCAACATGAGGGAGAACTTTTTTACGGAGCGAGTGGTTAGGATCTGGAATGCACTGCCTGAAAAGGGGGTGGCGGCAGATTCAATCACAGCTTTCAAAAGGGAATTGGATAAGTACCTGAAGTAATGTGCAGGGTTACGGGGAAAGGGCGGGGAGTGGGACTCGCTGAAGTGGTCTTACAGAGAGCTGGCATGAGCTCGATGGGCCGAATGGCCTCCTTCTGTGCTGTAACCATTCTATTGATTCTATAAAATATTAGAAAGTTTGTGCCACAGAAGCACGGGGTTTATCTGCTTTTATTGATGAATTTAAAAAGTCTCTATTAAAACCTGAGCCAGTGTGTTGTGAGACAAAGAGCCTTGTGTCCAACAAGGGGAATAAAGACCCACAGCCTCCCCTGGCCCCGGGCCCTGAACAAGGGACTGGAGAAACTCGCTGCCCTGCGGATCAGATAATCAGCTGGCGCTAGTCCCGCCCCTCGGGCTCCCCGATTGGTTGGAGGACCCGCCGCCGGCTCGCTCCTCCAGCCCCGCCCTACTCGCTCCCTATTGGTCGGAAGCTCCCGTCAATTAGGCCGTGGGCCCGGGTCACGTGTCCCCGAGGAGATCACGTGCACTGACCAACTGACGCTGCTCGGTCCGGGGCCTCGCGGACTCTCAGGTTTTTCTATTTCACTTCATTCTCTCCCGATCCACCCCTCCCCCCAACCCCGCGCGATTCTCCACCCAATCGGAGCGGAGAAAACTCACTTTGCGTCACCGATCGCGACTCTGTAACCGACACCAAGGCCTTTACCCGGAATGCCCCGCGCCGACCCCGTCCGACAGGATCCGAGTGCGCAGGCGCAGCTCCGAGTGGGGGAGGGGGGTTAGTGTCCTCTGGGCATGCGCAGTTATTACCCTTGGTGACCGGGAGGGGTCGCTGTGCAGGACTCGGCCCAAACCGCCGTCCCGCGTACGCATGCGCGGACTCTCGGCTGTCAATCAACCAACAGCCAGAAGAGGGCGCTGGTGAGGCCAGTGAAGAAAGAAAGATTTCACACAGAAATCACACAGAAACCCCACAGTGCAGATAGAGGCCATTTCGGCCCATCGAGCCTGCACCGACACATATCCCACCCGATCCCCGTAACCCCTACACCAACACATATCCCACCCTATCCCCGTAACCCCACATATTTAATTCCCCTAACACTAAGGGTCAATTTATCATAGCCAATCAACCTAACCTGCACATCTTTGGACTGTGGGAGGAAACCGGAGCACCCGGAGTAAACCCACGCAAACACGGGGAGAATGTGCAAACTCCACACAGACAGTCGCCCGAGGCCGGATTCGAACCCGGGTTCCTGGCGCTGTGAGGCAACAGTGCTAACCACTATGCCACCTGCATTTATATAGCGCCTTTCACCACCACCGGACGTCCCAAAGCGCTTTACAGTTAATGAAGTACTTTTGAAATGTAGTCACTGTTGTAATGTAGAAAACGCGGAAGTCAATAATCGCACAGCAAGCTCCCACAAACAGCAATGTGATAATGACCAGATAATCTATCTTTTTGTTATTTTAATTGAGCGATACACATTGGCTGGGACACCGGGGATAATTCCCCTGCTCTTTCCCACATTACAACAGTGACTACACTCCAAAAGTACCTCGTTGGTTGGAAAGCACTTCAAGACGTCTGCTGGTCATGAAAGCACTGTATAAATGCAAGCCTATCTTTCTCGAAATAATGTCATGGGATCTTTTACATCCACCTGAGAGAGCAGACAGGGCCTCAGTTTAATGTCTCATCTGAAAGACGGCACCTCCGACAGTGCAGCACTCCCTCAGCACTGCACTGGAGTGTCAGCCTAGATTTCTATGTTCAAGTTTCTGGAGTGAAACTTGAACCCACAACTTTCTGACTCAGAGGCGAGAGTGCTACCAACTGAGTCACAGCTGACACTAAAGAACAAGCAGTTCTGACGAAAGGTCATTGACCTGAAACTTTAACTCTGTTTCTCTCTCCACAGATGCTGCCTGACCTGCTGAGTATTTCCAGCATTTTCTGTTTATATTAAAGAAATGAGGGAGTGATTGCTGACAGGAAGAATGTTGGGTCATCCTGCGCATGCGCACCTCCCTGGCGGCTGAGGCGAAACACCAACTCGCCCCCACCTGAGCCGCGCACACGTACCAGATGTTGCGGCTCCGCATGCGCGCCCGGTGTTCCAACCGCGGGGTTTTGTGCGCTGAGCATGTGCGTTGCAGACCGATTGGGATGGGTGATTGTGGAGCAGGAGGGAGAGCGCGGGGGCCATGAGCACATGCGCGGGACTCAGAGTCAACAGAGCGCCGGGGGCTTGTGGGTATTACAGCCGCCATTACTGCTGATCCTTTCAACCAACCTGTGCAGCAGCTGGGGCCTGAAAATCAGCTTCACTGCCCCTGGGTTCGGAAAGGGGAAAATTAAACAACAGTTTGCCTCTGATCCTTTTCTGATCTCAATTTTCAGGGTTATAGAAGTGAACAGTTACAGGCGGGAAGCTCAGACCAAACATCACGTCAAGATCTGACAGAGTCGCTCGATTCATCAGGACCTGAATATCATCGGCCTTTGCACATGGAAGGAGAAAGCAGTGATCGCAGCGATGACAAACCGCACACGTGTTCGGTGTGTGGACGCGGATTGCGCCGATCGCCTGACCTGGCGAGACACGTGCACCGTCACACCGGGGAGAAACCGGGTAAAGGTGGGGACGGCAGAAAGGGATTCAGTTCCCCGTCTGCATTGGAAGTTCAACGGCGCAGTCACACCAGGGACAGTCCGTTCACCTACTCCGTGTGTGGAAAGGGATTTGTTTGTTCATCCCACCTGCAAACACACCAGCGAGTTCACACTGGGGAGAGACCATTTCAGTGTTCTGACTGTGGGAAGAACTTTAAAAGCCCCGGGGAACTGAAGGAACACCAGCTTGTTCACACTGGGGAGAGGCCATTTCAATGTTCTGACTGTGGAAAGAGCTTTAAAGGCGCCAGGGTTCTGAAGCGACACCAGCTTGTTCACACTGATGAGAGACCATTTCAGTGTTCTGACTGTGGGAAGAGCTTTAAACGCGCCAGGGATCTGAAGCAACACCAGCTTGTTCACACTGATGAGAGACCATTTCAGTGTTCTGACTGTGGGAAGAACTTTAAAAGCCCCCAGGAACTGAAGGGACACCAGCGAGCTCACACTGATGAGAGACCACTTAACTGACCTGACTGTGGGAAGAGCTTTAAAAGCTCCAGGGAACTGAACGGACATCAGCGAGTTCACACTGACGAGAGACCCGTTAAATGTTCTGACTGTGGGAAGAGCTTTAACAGCTCGAAGAACCTTAAGGGACACCAGCGTGTTCACACTGATCATCGAATCTAACAGCACAGGAGATGATTCGGCTCATCGTGTCTGTGCCGGCTCTTTGAAAGAGCTGTCCAATTTAGTCCCAAACCCCAGCTTTATCCCCAGAACTCTGCAAACTAGTCCTCTTCAAGGACATGTCCAATTACCATTTGAAAGTTCCTGGTGAACCTGATTCCAGCATCCTTTCAGATGGTGCGTTCCAGATCTTAACAACCCTCTGTGTGAAAACAATTCTCCTCATTTCCCTCTAGTTCTTTTAGCAACTATTTTAAATCTGTGACCTTTGGTTACCAACCCACTTGCCAGAGTGAACAGTTTCTCCCTACTTGCTCGATCAAAACCCCTCATCATTTTGAACACCTCTATTAGGTCTCCTCTTAACCTTCTCTGCTCTAAGGGGAACAATCCCAGCTTCTCCAATCTCTCCACATAACTGAAGTCCCTCATCCCTGGTACCATCCTGGTCAACCTCCTCTGCACCCTCTCCAAGGTCTTGACATCCTTCCTAAAGTGTGGTGCCCAGAACTGTACACAAGACTCCAGCTGAGGCCAAAACCCTGCAGCTGTACAAAACCCTGGTTAGACCACACCTGGAGTACTGTGAGCAGTTCTGGGCACCACACCTTAGGAAGGATATATTGGCCTTGGAGGGAGTGCAGCGTAGGTTTACCAGAATGATACCCGGACTTCAAGGGTTAAGTTACGGGGAGAGATTACACAAATTAGGGTTGTATTCCCTGGAATTTAGAAGGTTAAGGTGTGATCTGATCGAAGTTTTCAGGATATTAAGGTGAACAGATAGGGTAGATAGAGAGAAACTATTTCCGCTGGTTGGGGATTCTAGGACTGGGGACATAGTCTAAAAATTAGAGCCAGACCTTTCAGGAGTGAAATTAGGAAACACTTCTACACACAAAGGGCGGTAGAAGTTTGGAACTCTCTTCTGCAAACGGCAATTGATGCGAGATCAATTGTTAATTTTCAATCTGAGATTGATAGGTTTTTGTTACCCAAAGGTATTAAGGGATATGGGCCAAAGGCGGGTGTATGGAGTTAGGTCGCAGATCAACCATGATCTCATTGAATGGCGGAACAGGCTCGAGGGGCTGAATGGCCTCCTCCTGTCCTATGTTCCTAACTAGTGATTTGTAAAGGTTTAGTGTAACTTCCTTGTTTTTGTATTCAATGGCCCTATTTACAAAGCCAAGTATCCCATACGCTTTCTGAACCGCCTCACCAACTTGCCGTGGCACTTTCAAAGATTTGTGAATATGGACCCCCAGGTCCCTCTGCTCTTGCACCCCCTCAAAATAGTCCCATTTAGATTATACGGCCTCTCCCTGTTGTTTCTCCCAAAGTGCATCACTTCACACTTATCCTCATTTAATTTCATCTGTCTTGTGTCTGCTCATTTCACAGTCTGTCTCTGTCCTCCTGAAGTCTGCTACTACTTGATGCGCTATCAATTACTCATAAAAGACTGAGAGTTAAGAGAGTAACTAAAGGCTTTTATTAACAAAAGAATGAAGGTCTGCCTCGAGTGGTCGACCGGTCCAGAAATACAAAGGGCTGGGGAGCAGTCACCTTTATACTAGGACTTGTGGGAGGAGTCAGCCGAGGCATGTCCAGGCATGTACACAGTGGAATACAAACAGTGGTTTACCACATTCACCCCTTGTTTAAAATTGAGTCCAGCGGGGTGAAGTGTATTAAAAGTTAGTGTATTGGAGTCTCTCCGGAGGTCTTGTCTGCCGCTGTGATCGGCGTGGTGACGGCAGGGGTAGTGGAGCTTCCGGCGTCGAGTCCTGCGTAGGCTGTGGCACAGGCGTGTCGTCCTCGTAGATGTCGAGCGGGTCGCGGGGCCCAGGCCTGCTGTCTGCTGGGGCTGGATATCGGATCGTGGGGGTGGGTGGTAGTGAGTAGTGGGTTACTGCGGCCCCCGAGGGTGCAAGGTCTCTTATGGAGACTGTGTCCTCCCGCCCGTCCGGGTATGCAATGTAAGCATACTGGGGGTTGGCGTGGAGGAGGTCGACCCTCTCGACCAGGGGGTCCGTTTTATGGGTCCTCACGTGTCTTCTCAGTAGGACCGGCCCTGGGGACGTCAGCCATGGCGGTAGCGATGTCCCCGATGTGGACTTCCTTGGGAAGACAAACATTTTCTCATGAGGGGTGGCGTTAGTGGCAGTGCAGAGCAGTGACCGAATAGAGTGGAGCGCATCGGGGAGCACATCCTGCCAGCGGGAGGTTGGAAGGCCCCTAGACTTTAAGGCTAGCAGGGCGGCCTTCCAAACTGTCGCATTTTCTCTTTCCACCTGTCCGTTCCCCCGGGGGTTGTAACTGGTGGTCCTGCTTGTGGCAATACCCCTAGTTAGCAGGTACTGACGGAGTTCGTCGCTCATAAACGATGAGCCCCGGTCGCTATGGATATAGCTGGGGAAACCGAACAGGGTGAAGGTCGTTCAGACATTTAATGACCGTGGCACTGGTCATGTCCGGGCAGGGGATGGCGAACGGGAAACGGGAGTACTCATCAATAATATTGAGGAAGTACACATTGCGGTCGGAGGAGGGGAGAGGCCCTTTAAAATCAACGCTCAGGCGCTCGACGGGGCGAGTGGCTTTTATCAGGTGGGCCCTGTCTGGTCTATAAAAGTGCGGTTTGCACTCAGCGCAGACTTGGCAGTTCCTGGTCATGCTCCTGACCTCCTCAATAGAGTAAGGCAGGTTGCGGGCCTTGATGAAGTGGAAGAACCTGGTGACCCCCGGGTGGCAGAGGTCATTGTGGAGGGCCCGCAGTCTATCGATCTGCGCGCTGGCGCAGGTGCCACGTGATAGCGCATCCGGGGGTTCATTGAGCTTCCCGGGCCGGTACAAGATCCCGTAATTGGAGGTGGAAAGTTCGATTCTCCACCTCAAGATCTTGTCATTTTTGATGTTGCCCCTCTGCTTGTTGTTAAACATGAAAGCAACTGAACGCTGGTCAGTGAGCAGGGTAAATCGTTTTCCGGCCAGGTAGTGCCTCCAATGACGCACAGCCTCCACAACCGCCTGGGCCTCCTTCTCAACAGCGGAGTGTCTGGTCTCCAGGCCTTGGAGGGTTCGTGAAAAGAAGGCCACGGGTCTCCCCGCCTGATTGAGGGTAGCGGCCAGGGCAAAGTCGGACGCGTCGCTTTCCACCTGGAAGGGGATGGATTCGTCCACTGCGTGCATGGTGGCTTTGGCAATGTCCTCCTTGATACGGTGGAAGGCTAAGCGGGCCTCTGCCGTCAAGGGAAAAGAGGTGGACTTGATCAGCGGACGGGCCTTGTCCGCATAGTAGGGGACCCACTGGGCGTAATAGGAGAAAAACCCTAGGCACCTCTTCAGGGCCTTGAGGCAGTGGGGCAGTGGGAGTTCCATAAGGGGACGCATCCGGTCGGGGTCGGGGCCGATGACTCCGTGTTCCACAACACAGCCAAGGATGGCGAGGCGGTTTGTGCGGAATATGCACTTCTCCTTGTTATATGTCAGGTTCAGGAGTTGGGCGGTGCGGAGGAATTTTTCGAGGTTTGCGTCATGGTCCTGCAAGTCACGGCCGCAGATGGTCACATTGTCCAGATATGGGAAAGTGGCCTGCAACGCATTTTGATCTACCATCCGGTCCATCTCCCTTTGGAAGACGGAGACCCCGTTGGTGACGCCAAAGGGAACCCTAAGGAAGTGATAGAGGCGGCCGTTTGCCTCAAAGGCGGTATACTGGCGGTCCTCAGGGCGGATAGGGAGCTGGTGGTACGCTGATTTCAGGTCAATGGTCGAGAAGACGCGGTACTGCGCGATCTGGTTGACCATATCAGCTATGCGGGGGAGTGGGTAGGCGTCCAGCAGGGTGTAGCGATTTATTGTCTGGCTGTAGTCGATGACCAGGCGCTGCTTCTCGCCGGTCTTAACGACCACAACCTGGGCTCGCCAGGGGCTGGTGCTGCCCTCAATAATCCCTTCCTTCAGGAGCCGCTCCACTTCGGTTTTAATGAAAACCCTGTCCCCGGCACTGTATCGCCTGCTCTTTGTGGCGATGGGCTTACAGTCGGGGGTGAGGTTAGCAAACAGTGGGGGGGGGGTGACTCTGAGTGTGGAGAAGTTGCACCTGGTGCGCGGCGGGCAATTTGGAAGCTGCTGGCTGCGGACTGTGAGTGGGGGTAGGGGTCCACCGTACGCCATCGTAACACTTTTAAGGTGGCACTGAAAATCTAACCCCAGCAGGACGGCAGCGCAGAGGTCGGGCAGGACCAGAAGTTTAAAATGATCATACACAGTCCCGTCTACTACGAGTGTCACCACGCAGTAGCCGCCAATGTCCGCCGACTGGGACTCGGAGGCCATAGAAATCCGCTGGTGCGCATGCAGGACTGGGAGAGAGCAACGCCGCACCGTGTCGGGTGGATGAAGCTCTCCGTGCTCCCAGAGTCAAAAAGGCAGATTGTATCGTGACCATTTACCTTAATGTCCATTGTGGAACTGGCCAGCTGGTGCGGTCTCGCTTGGTCCAGTGTAATGGATGCCAGCGTAGGGGTCGGTGTGTCGCTGCGGGTATCAGATGAGGCGGTGTTGGGGGCCTGCTGCGTTCCGGCTGTCGTCCAAGATGGCGGCGTCCATGATCCCCATGTGGCTGGAGGCGTCCAAAATGGCTGCTGTACCGGTGGTTCGCACATGGCCGGGGAGGCCCAAGATGGTGGCCCGCATGGCCCACACGCGGCGCTGCTGGGGTTCGGGGTGGCTTTGGCCCTGCAGACGTTAGCGTAGTGTCCCTTCTTCCCGCAGCCCGAGCAGATCGCATTTTTCGCCGGGCAGCGCGCTCTGGGGTGTTTTGCCTGGCCACAGAAGTAGCATTTCTGGCCTTGGGGCACTGCTGTCTGGCCTTGGGACACTGCTGCGGTAGTTGGGCCGTTGCTGGGGTGTGGCTGGGGTGGCACGGCGTTATGAGGTGGTCATACCGTGTCCCAGGCTGTCATTCCCCGCGGCGTCCACGGTGCAGAGGAGTAGGCATCCATGCCCCGGTAGGCTGCATCCAATGATAGTGCGAGTTCAGAGGCCTTGTTGAGGTCGAGGTCACTCTGCTCCAACAGTCGCTGTCGGGTGTAATTGGATCTGTGGCCCGCTACAAAAGTGTCCCGGATAAGTTCCTCTGTGTACACGGCGGCCTTTACATCCTTACAACCACAGGCCCGGCCAAGCACAGACAGTGCCTGAAGGTATTCCACGGTCGATTCCCCAGGTTGTTGTTTACGACTCCCCAGAAGGTGCCTGGCGTACACTTTGTTCACTGGGCGCGTGTACTGGTCCTTGAGGAGCTTGATAGCGTCCGCGTACGAGGTCGCGTCTTGGATGACCGAGTACACTCGGTGGTTCACTTTGGAGGTCGGACATCCAGTTTGTCCTCGTCCGATTTGATTGCTGCGGAGGCGGTCAGGAATTTTTCGAAACAATTAAGCCAGTGAGTAAACTTGGTGGATGAGTCCGCCTCCCAATGATCTAAGTCCAGGCATGCTGGTGTGAGGATCTTCTCCATTATAAAAATGTTGTTAATAAAATTGATGCACTATCAATTACTCATAAAAGACTGAGAGTTAAGAGAGTAACTAAAGGCTTTTATTAACAAAAGAATGAAGGTCTGCCTCGAGTGGTCGACCGGTCCAGAAATACAAAGGGCTGGGGAGCAGTCACCTTTATACTAGGACTTGTGGGAGGAGTCAGCCGAGGCATGTCCAGGCTTGTACACAGTGGAATACAAACAGTGGTTTACCACACTACTATGCTCACTATTTACTACGTTGCCAAGTTTTGTATCATCCGTAAACTTCAAACTTGTACACCTATACCCCAGTCCAGGTCAGTTATATATAACAAGAAAAGCAATGGTCCTAATCCCGACCCCTGGGGTAACCCACTGCATACTTCCCTCCAGTCAGAAAAGCATCCCTCAGCACTGCTCACTGCCTCCTCTCCCTTAGCCAATTATACCCAAATTACCATCAGCCCTTTAATTCCTTGTGCTTCTATTTTCCGAGTAAGTCTTGTTATGTTCATTAATAACTGGTTGTTTTCATTATGAACAGCTAGCTTCTAGCTCGTCACTTTATTGAGCCATGTGGACTTCTGTACAGCTTCCATCTTGACTACTGCCTTGTGGGTAGCCTAGTGCATCGTGGCTAGTCCACTCTTAAACATACAACAACATACAGCTCCACCTAGTGTACCATTCTAGAATGACAGGTTACTGATCATTACATCCCCCTTTCTTTGAGGTTAAACAAAATCAGTATCAATCAATATCAATCAATCATAACGACATAAACATCTTCACAACAGTCAATACATTTTCAATATAGTTTTCTTTGTACTCAAAGATTAAGTCTATCAGTCTTTTTTACTTCACGTGTGGATCTTCTCAGCACGGGTAAGTCTGATGTGTTTTCATGAGATTGTTCTGGTGTTGAGTGACAAGATTCAGTTACGGCATTGTCATCGATTTGCTCTTGGATAGTTTCTTGTGTTTTCAGGAGGGAACGGCGGTTCCTCCTGAGAATCTGTCCTTCCTCAGTTCTAACAGTGTATGACCTTGGTCCTACTTCCTCAAGAACTGTAGCTTTCCTGTTCCATACATCTGGATCCTCAATCCTGACAACATCACCCCTTGTCAATGGTTTTAGAGTTTTGGATGACTTGTCATAGTATGATTTCTGTTTCAGCTTTAACAGTTGAAGTCTCTGTCTCAGTTCCTTACTTTGCTTTTCTTTTGCACAGCAGGGTAGCGTGGTACGCAACTTGTGACCCATTAGGAGTTCAGCAGGTGAAGAACCAAAGTCTAAAGGTGAGGCTCGGTAGCTCAGCAGGGCGAGATAAGGATCAGACTTGCTTTCTGTTGCTTTCTTCAGTAGCTGCTTGAGAACTTGAACACCTTTCTCTGCCTTACCATTCGACTGAGCATACAAAGGACTGGATGTGATGTGGCGAAAGTCATAATGTGCTGCAAACTGTTGCCACTCCTTACAGTTGAAGTACGGACCATTGTCGCTAACGGCAATCCTGGGAATTCCATGTCTGGCGAAGATGGATTTAACATGCATTATGACACTGCTTGCTGTGGTGCTTGAGAGCAGCGCCATCTCAGGATAGTTAGAATAGTAGTCAATCACTATTAGATAGTGTAGTATATGTGCCTTTAAGAGCCCCCTGTGTACTGTAATGCCGGTAATGGCCACTCGGGCTATATAAGCCTGTATATTGTGTTGTATCAGTTAGTTCACCTCCAGACTTTGTTCAGTAAACACCTGTGAAACTAACTCCTGCTTTCAGTGTCTCTATTAACACACGGATACAACAGTGGCGACGAATTGGAAATGGACTTACCTGCAATTCGGCAGCACCTCAAGGACATCGATTCCTCAGACGTCCAAAGTCGAAGAAAAGCAAGAAAAAAAAAAGAAAAAAAAACTGTGGTTTCACCAGCTAGCTGAGCTGGTGGCAGGTACTGCAATAATCCTTCCTGGGCGGTGGGCTGGGGCTCCATCGGCTGGCTCTGCAGCGAGGCCAAGCAGCGAAGGCGGAGGTAAACAGAGACAGAGGGGGAGAGCACTCGGGAGACGGCCGGCGCTGCAAAGCAGGTCGGCGTTCGGACCTAGCAGAGGGGGGGAAAAGTCCCAGAGAGTCCGGCGGGAACGAGTCTCCACATGTAAATAAATTATTTTTTTTTAAACCGTGGTAAACAGCGTTGTCAGCAGCAGCAGCGGCGGGAAAGCGCGGGGAGCGCCATATTTTTTCTGCAGGAAAGAAAGGAAAGCGCGGGAAGCGCCATTTTTTTTCCAGGATGCCTAAGGCTGGCAATATTGATGCTTTTTGATAACGATATAGAGGATTGGACCACATATGTGGAAAGAGTGGAGGTATATTGCACAGCAAATGGAATAGAAAATGATAAAAAGGCGTCAGTACTTCTAAATCTAATGGGCGCAAAGACATACGGGCTGTTACGAAACTTAATCACTCCAGCCAAACCAAAGGACAAGAATTTTAAGGAAATTGTTGATAGCCTACAGGAGCACTTAAACCCAACACCGCTGCTGATAACGGAACGATTCAAATTCTTCAAGAGGAATCAGCACAAGAATGAAAGTAACGCTGATTACCTCACCGAATTAAGAAAGCTATCAAAGCACTGCCAATTCAGGGCAGGACTGGCAGATTCTCTTCGAGACAAATTCGTCTGCGGTCTCCTAAGTGAAGGAACACAGAAAAGGCTGCTTTCTGAGAAAGATTTGACACTGGACAAGGCTTTCAGTATGGCTGTATCATACGAAGCAGCTGCAAGAGGAGCTGCAGAGATACAGCAAAAGACACAGGACTTCGGCACCCATGAAATGACACAGGGTTTCGAGAGATGTTATCGCTGCGGCAGATCCACCCATGACCAGAGGGACTGCTGGTTCAAGGACAAAGCATGCAGGCAATGCGGAAAGATTGGACACATTGCACGGGTATGCCGATCTGGACAAAAAAAATCCACGGACAGGAAAAAAAAATCAATAAAGAAAAGTACAGAAAGGTACAAATGATGACGGACAGTAACTCCGAAGACCAGAAGAACGATAGTGACTCCGGAAACAAGAGACTAAGCTGTCTCAAATTACATAATGTAATTGCCAAAGAAGATTACCAGACCATTTGGGTTACCCTCACGATAGCAGGGTCCCCAGTTAAAATGGAGCTACATACTGGATCAGCTCTGACCGTCATAATCGATGGGATTACGAGCGGCTATTTCCGCATATACCTTTAAAAGACACATCCATTGTCTTGAAAACATATACGGGGCAGAAAGTATACCCCAAAGGAAAAATAAGGGTGCCTGTTGTATACAACGGCAAGGAAATACAGAAGTTGTACTTATACGTTCTACAAGATGGTGGTCCACTGCTGTTGGGACGTGAATGGATCAGGAAGATACGTTTAGACTGGCACTCCATTCAGGCACTGACGGTGACCAGTAAGGAAAAAAATGATGATGACGTCATACCTGAACGATTAAAAGACATCTTGGCCAATGCCAAGGAAGTGTTTCAAGAGAAACTAGGAACCTTGAAAGGCATCACCGCCTCAATAAAAGTGGAAGATGCGGCAATTCCCAAGTTTTTTAAGGCAAGGCCGGTGCCATACGCAATTCGTCCAGCAGTCGAGGCAGAGCTGGAGAATTTGGAAAAGTCAGGCGTATTATCCAAGATAGATTGGAGCGAGTGGGCAACATCCATCGTCCCGGTCATGAAGAAAACGTTGAACAATGATATATCTGAAGAACAGAGAAAAATTCGCATCTGTGGAGACTTCAAGGTGACTGTAAACCCGGTCCTTCACACGGTACAGTATCCTCTTCCGAGGATAGAAGATATTTTCGCCTCACTATCCGGAGGGAAGCGTTTCACCAAAATTGACTTGGCACAGGCATATCTACAGATGGAAGTTGAAGAGGCCTCTAAAAAGTATCTCACGATAAATACACACAAAGGCCTGTACCAGTACAATCGACTGGTTTTGGGAGTAGCATCAGCTCCAGCTATCTGGCAAAGAGCTATGGAGCAAGTCCTCCAAGGGATTCCGGGGACACAATGCTACCTAGACGACATCCTTGTAACAGGAGAAAACGACAACGAGCACCTTGCCAATTTGGAGCAGGTGCTCACTAGGCTGAGAGAACGGGGCCTACGAGCAAATCGCCCCAAGTGCGAATTTTTCCAAAATCAAACATCATATTGTGGCCACATAATTAATAAGGAAGGGTTGCATAAGTCACCTGAAAAAATTGAAGCGGTCATAAAAGCCCCAGCACCTGAAAATGTTTCACAATTAAGGCCGTTCCTGGGATTGATAAATTACTATCATAAATTTTTACCGAACTTATCAACTCTTCTGCATCCTCTTAATGAACTGCTACAAACAGGAGTAATTTTGAAATGGAGCGAAGACTGTAAACGTGCCTTCCATAAATGCAAAGACTTAATCACGTCCAAGGAAGTTTTGGCTCATTACAACCCATCACTGCCAATCAGACTGGCGTGCGATGCATCCCCTTATGGCGTAGGAGCGGTATTATCACATAGATTCCCTGATGGCTCGGAACGGCCGATAGCTTTTGCGTCACGCTCATTGAACTCAGCTGAGCGTAACTATGCCCAAATCGACAGGGAAGCACTCAGCCTAGTATGGGGAGTGAAGAAATTCAACCATTACCTACACGGACAAAAATTTACCTTGTTGACTGACCATCAACCCCTCATCTCCATATTCAACCCTAAAAAAAGGTGTTCCCATTATGACAGCGCAAAGGCTACAGAGGTGGTCCCTTTTTCTAGGGGCACACCAATATGGCATAGAATACAAAGGATCAAAACAGCATGGGAATGCTGACGGTTTATCGCGCCTACCGTTGCCAACGGTAGAAGAGGCACCTACAGTAGACCCAGTGGAGATGTTCCACTCTACCATAGTGGAATGTCTACCAGTAACAAATTCTGCCATTGAAAGGGAAACGAGAAATGACCCGACTCTCTCACGGGTCTACGATTTAACAGTAAATGGATGGCCAGCACATGGCGAACCACTGTTGCCAGCATTCTCGCAAAGAAGAGAACAGCTGTCAGTGTGCCGAGGAACCTTGATGTATGGATCCAGAGTGGTGATTCCACCCAAACTCCAGGATAAAGTGCTAAAGGAGCTTCACGAGGGGCATCTGGGTGGAGTGAAAATGAAGAACCTAGCCAGGGCGTTTGTATGGTGGCCAGGTATCGATGGAGACATCGAAGAAATGACCAAGAGCTGCCTAGGATGCCAGAAGGTCCAAAACGCTCCACCACAAGCCCCTCTACATCCATGGGAGTGGCCCTCATCTCCATGGCAAAGGGTACACATCGACTTTGCTGGTCCATTTATGGACTTAATGTTCTTAATCGCGGTTGATGCACACTCCAAGTGGCCGGAGGTAATAAAGATGTCCTCCACCACCACGGAAAAAACCATCACAGTATTAAGGACCATATTTGCCAGGAATGGGCTGCCTGAACAGATCTGTTCTGATAATGGACCGCAATTTGTGTCCAAAGAATTCAGGAAGTTCTTAAAAAACAATGGGGTTAAGCACTACACGTCCGCCCCATACCATCCCGCCACCAATGGATTGGCTGAAAGGTTTGTCCAGACCTTCAAGAAGGCCATAAAGGCCATAAAGGCCATGGGTAATGAAGACATAAAACTTCAGCATAAGGTAGATAACTTCTTGTTTGCATACAGGAATGCAACACATATGGTTACAAACCAAACTCCCGCCATGATGTTCTTCAATAGAAGCCTAAGATGCCGGCTGGATTTGATCAAGCCAAACATCAGAAGGGACGTGGAGAACCGGCAATTTCAAGGCATGAATGAAAGGCCAACTAGAACCTTCCAGATAGGTCAACAAGTTTTGGCCCGGGACTACCGTACCGAGAAATGGCAGCCTGGAACTATTTGCACACGACTAGGACCGCTGATGTACACCGTGGACATTGGAGAAAGCATAATAAGGTGCCATGCTGACCAGATCATAGAGTCATCCAAAAAGGGTCAACCGACACCACAACTCTATACGCCTAATGATGAAGTAGAGATACCCATAGTATCTACCTCTGATCCGGTGATACTGGAACCAGATGAACCCGACACTGGCATTGAAGCTGAATCAGCCTTGCCAAAAGAACCTACTACACCACCAGAAACTACTACACCACTGAGGCGTTATCCGGACTGAGTCAGGAAGCCTCCAGAGAGACTGACTTATAATTGATTAACTGCAGCAATGTGTAGATTATTGTTCTTGTAACATGTAATTAATGATTACTTAAAATATTATGTACTGGTTGGCTAAAAGGGGAGGAATTGTAGTGTATGTGCCTTTAAGAGCCCCCTGTGTACTGTAATGCCGGTAATGGCCACTCGGGCTATATAAGCCTGTATATTGTGTTGTATCAGTTAGTTCACCTCCAGACTTTGTTCAGTAAACACCTGTGAAACTAACTCCTGCCTTCAGTGTCTCTATTAACACACAGATACAACAGATAGTCTTTACGATTCAAATGAAAGAGGTCCATACCAACCTTTTGCCATGGTGCTGTTGGTATGTCAGCTACTATCATTGGTTCCTTTGCTTGTTTGTTTTGGTGTTTCTGACATGTCTCACATTCGCCTATCATGTTCTCAATGTCCTTATTTATGCCAGGCCAATAAACAGTGTCTCTTGCTCTCCTTTTGCATTTTTCAATTCCGAGGTGTCCCTCATGAATCCTTTTGAGCATGAATCTGTAGAGCCTGTGGAATGACTAGTCTGTTTTGTTTTAGTAATAGTCCACTTGCGACACTCAATTCTGACCTTATGTGATAGTACTTTGGACAGGAACCTTTTGGCCAACCATGATGAATGTTCTCTATTACTGTTTGTAACACTGTATCTTTTACTGTTTCTTCTGCTATTTGCTTTGATTTTGTGTCTCACACATACAGCGCAGCAGTGACCATACTCACGTGAACATCCACGTCTTCCTCAGTAGAGCTCACATGACTCATTGTGGGTGCTCGGGATAGTGCATCTGCTAACACTATGTATTTGCCTGGTGTGTAGATCAGTTCAAAGTCATATCTTTGCAGCTTCATCATGAGTCGTTGAATCCTTGGAGACATCTCATTCAGGTTTTTTTTAATGATGGCAACCAGTGGGCAGTGGTCTGTCTCAACTGTGAAGGTGGGAAGTCCATATATGTAGCCATGGAACTTTTCTAGTGCAACTACCAAGCCTAGACATTCCTTTTCAATCTGGGCGTATCGACACTCAGAACCAGTCATAGACCTGGAGGCATAGGCAACAGGCTTCCAATCTACACCCTCTGCTTATAGCAAGACCACGCCTAGGCCATCTTTTGATGCATCTGTTGACACTTTGATTCTCTTTGTTGGGTCAAAGAAGGTGAGTACAGGTGTGGTTGTCAGCACTGTTTTGAGATTCATCCACTCTTGTTCATGTCTTTCTGTCCATGCAAACTCATTTGTTTTATGTGGCAGGTCTCGCAGACAGGCTGTCTTGGCTGACAAGTTAGGAATGAACTTTCCAATGAAGTTTATCATCCCCATAATGCGTAGCACTCCTTTTTTATCAGTGGGTCAGGGCATGTTGAGTATGACGTTTACTTTTTCCATATCTAGCTCTATTCCTTTACCAGATAGATTATCTCCTAGGAAAGTGACTTCCTGGATGCCAAACTGACACTTGGCTTTGTTGAGCTTCAGTCCATTCCGGCGTAAGCTCTGTATCACTTTAGTCAGTCGCTCATTGTGTTCTTTCAGTGTGGAGCCCCAGATGATGATGTCATCAACATAGACCCGGACTCCTTCCAGACCTTCAATTATGTGTTCCATCGCTCTATGAAAGATTTCAGATGCAGATATTATCCCGAAAGGCACTCTGAGGAAACAATACCTGCCAAATGGTGTGTTGAAGGTACAGTATTTGGTGCTCTCTTCATCCAGTTTTAGTTGCCAAAATCCTTGTGAGGCATCAAACTTTGTGAAGTATCTGGCACCTGACATTTCACTGGTGATTTCTTCTCGCTTGGGAATCTGGTAGTGTTCACGTTTTATGTTTGCATTTAAGTCCTTTGGATCCATGCATATTCTTAGATCATTGTTCTTTTTCTTCACACATACCATGGAGTTAACCCAGTCTGTTGGCTCTTTGACTTTCCTGATGACTCCTAGTGTGGTCATTCTGTCCAGTTCATTCTTGAGCTGGTCACGCAGGGGTGCTGGAACTCTCCGTGGAGCATGTACCACTGGCTGAGCATCCTCCTTTAGCTGGATCTTGTAAGTGAATGGTAGAACTCCAAATCCTTTGAACACATCCTGGAAATTACTCACTACAAAACCCACTGAGTCATCTGGTCTGCTTATGGCACAGTTTATACGGTAGACTCTCTTGACCAGTTCTAAGTCCTCACAAGCTTTGTCACCTAGTAGTGAATCAAGTCCTTCAGCCACAACAAAACATGAGATGATGCACTTTGTCTTTGACTGTCACTTTAAGTCTGCATACACCTAAGCTATCTATTTTCTGTCCATTATAGTTCTTCAGTAGTACTGACTTTTTCTGTATTTTGGGCTTTTCTTTCATATTTTTAATGTCACTCATACTGATTAAGTTTGCTTTTGCCCCAGTGTCTAGTTTCAATGTAACTAATGCTCCATTTACCTGCAGTGGCATAATCCATTTGTCCTCTTTTACTGCATTAACTTTATGTTCAGCATTGTCCATTCCTGAGGGCTGCACATTTTCTGCATCCTTTTTTGATAGTGTCACATGACACCATTCGTACAAAAAATGTCTCACTTAAATCAGTGTCCCCAATCACATTGACTTGTTGCCCTTTCTTAGTTTTTACTTTTGAAAAGCATTGTTTGGCAAAGTGATTCTTTCCATGACATTTTGTGCACATTTTTCCTAATGCTGGGCATTGTCGTGACTGGTGTTTGTAACCACAGCATTTACAATTAAAAATTCCTTCCTCCGATTGCTTTTCATTTCTGTTCTGCCCACGTTTCTTCCCCTTGTAGGACACAGCACCGACAGCAGCACTATCACTTACTACAATCGCATTATTATTAATTTCACTGAAAGTCTTCGCGTGCTTTTGAGCTAGCTCACTGGCTTGGCATATTTTCACAGCATCCTCCAATGTTAGTTCGGTTTCTCTCAACAGACGTTCCCTGACCTTTTTATCATGAATACCAAACACAATCTAGTCACGAACCATGGATGATTTCAGCTCAGAGAAATTACATGTCTGTGCTTTCAGTTTCAGATCGGTCACAAAGCTATCAAAAGTCTCATTTTGCCACTGTGTCCTTGAACGGAACACGTACCTCTCATAGGTTTCGTTATTTTTGGGAGAACAATGTGTATCAAACTTCTTTAGCATATCGTCTATTTTTTCTCTGTCCTCCTCTTGATCCAATACAAATGTATTAAATACCTCTATCGCCTGCGGGCCTGCAACCGTGAGCAGCAATGCTATTTTCCTTGCATCTGGCTTCGTACCGAACCCGATGGAAGCAATGTAGAGTTTGAATTGTTGTTTGAAAGTCCGCCAATTGCAGTCAACATTCCCCATGAGTTTCAAACCCTCCGGTGGCTTCAAAGTCCCCATGTCACGTTTCACAATATTCAGCTGATTTTACCAATCCTGGTACCATGTTATGTTCATTAATAACTAGTCGTTTTCATTATGAACAGCTAGCTTCTAGCTAGTCACTTTATTGAGCCATGTGGACTTCTGTACAGCTTCCATCTTGACTACTGCCTTGTGGGCAGCCTAGTGCATCATGGGTAGTCCACTCTTAAACATACAGCAACATACAGCTCCACCTAGTGTACCATTCTAGAATGACAGGTTACTGATCATTACAATTCACTTGTGTGGAACTTTATCAAATGCCTTTAGAAAGTCCATGTATACAACATCTGCTGCACTACCTTCATCAACCCTCTGTTACTTCATCAAAGAACTCAATCAGGTTAGTCAGACACGATTTACCTTTAACAAATCCATACTGGCTGCCCTTTATTAACCCATGCTTCTCCAAGTGAGAATTAATTTTGTCCTTGACAATGGTCTCTAGTCATACACCCATCACTGACATTAGACAGATTGGCCTGTAGTTACCAGGTTTATCCCTCTCCCCTTTTTTAAACAGGGTATAACATTTGCAATGCTCCAGTCTTCTGGCACCACTCCCATATATCTGAGGGAGATTGAAAGATTGTGGTCAGAGCTTCTGCTATCTCCACCCTAGCTTCCCTCAGCAATCTGGGATGCATCGCATCTGGACCGGGTGACTTGTTAACTTTGAGTGATGACAACCTATTTAGCACCTCCTTTCTATCCATTTTTATCCTATCCAATTTCTCTACTCCCCCCTCCTCTACTGCGACATTAACTTCATCCTCTTTTGTGAAGACAGATGCTAAGTACTCATTCAATACCTCAGCCATGCCCTCTGCCTCCGTATGATGAGCTCCTATTTGTTCTCTAATCGACCCCACCATTCATTTAACTAATTCCTTTTACTTTTCATATGTTTATAGAAGATTTTTAAGTTCTCTTTTATGTTACCCGCTAATCTTTTTTCATAATGTCTCTTTGCCCTTCTTATATCCTGTTTCAATTTCCCCCGCACTCTCTGTATTCTGCCTGGTTTTTGACTGTATTCTGTGATGCGCTATCAATTACTCATAAAAGACTGAGAGTTAGAAGAGTAACTAAAGGCTTTTATTAACAACAGAATGGAGGTCTGCCTCGCGTGGTCGACCGGTCCATGATACTAAGGGCTGGGGAGCAGTCACCTTTATACTAGGACCTGTGGGAGGAGTCAGCCGAGGCATGTCCAGGCATGTACACAGTGGAATACAAACAGGACAAACAGGAATACAAACAGTGGTTTACCACATTCACCCCTTGTTTAAAATTGAGTCCGGCGGGGTGAAGTGTATTAAAAGTTAGTGTATTGGAGTCTCTCCGGAGGTCTTGTCTGCCGCTGTGATCTGCGTGGCGACGGCAGGGGTAGTGAAGTTTCCGGCGTCGAGTCCAGCGTAGGCTGTGGCACAGGCGTGTCGTCCTCGTAGATGTCGAGCGGGTCGCGGGGCCCAGGCCTGCCGTCTGCTGGGGCTGGATATCGGATCGTGGGGGGGGGTGGTAGTGGGTAGTGGGTTACTGCGGCCCCCGAGGGTGCAAGGTCTCTTATGGAGACTGTGTCCTCCCGCCCGTCCGGGTATGCGATGTAAGCATACTGGGGGTTGGCGTGGAGGAGGTCGACCCTCTCGACCAGGGGGTCCGTTTTATGGGTCCTCACGTGTCTTCTCAGTAGGACCGGCCCTGGGGACGTCAGCCATGGCGGTAGCGATGTCCCCGATGTGGACTTCCTTGGGAAGACAAACATTTTCTCATGAGGGGTGGCGTTAGTGGCAGTGCAGAGCAGTGACCGAATAGAGTGGAGCGCATCGGGGAGCACATCCTGCCAGCGGGAGGTTGGAAGGCCCCTAGACTTTAAGGCTAGCAGGACGGCCGATGACTCCGTGTTCCACAACACAGCCAAGGATGGCGAGGCGGTTTGTGCGGAATATGCACTTCTCCTTGTTATATGTCAGGTTTAGGAGTTGGGCGGTGCGGAGGAATTTTTTGAGGTTTGCGTCATGGTCCTGCAAGTCACGGCCGCAGATGGTCACATTGTCCAGATATGGGAAAGTGGCCTGCAACGCATTTTGATCTACCATCCGGTCCATCTCCCTTTGGAAGACGGAGACCCCGTTGGTGACGCCAAAGGGAACCCTAAGGAAGTGATAGAGGCGGCCGTTTGCCTCAAAGGCAGTGTACTGGCGGTCCTCAGGGTGGATGGGGAGCTGGTGGTAGGCTGATTTCAGGTCAATGGTCGAGAAGACGCGGTACTGCGCGATCTGGTTGACCATATCAGCTATACGGGGGAGTGGGTAGGCGTCCAGCAGGGTGTAGCGATTTATTGTCTGGCTGTAGTCGATGACCAGGCGCTGCTTCTCGCCGGTCTTAACGACCACAACCTGGGCTCGCCAGGGGCTGGTGCTGCCCTCAATAATCCCTTCTTTCAGGAGCCGCTCCACTTCGGTTTTAATGAAAACCCTGTCCCCGGCACTGTATCACCTGCTCTTTGTGGCGATGGGCTTACAGTCGGGGGTGAGGTTAGCAAACAGTTGGGGGGGGGTGACTCTGTGTGTGGAGAGGTTGCACCTGGTGCGCGGCGGGCAGTTTGGAAGCTGCTGGCTGCGGACTGTGAGTGGGGGTAGGGGTCCACCGTACACCATCGTAACACTTTTAAGGTGGCACTGAAAATCTAACCCCAGCAGGACGGCAGCGCAGAGGTCAGGCAGGACCAGAAGTTTAAAATGATCGTACACGGTCCCGTCTACTACGAGTGTCACCACGCAGTAGCCGCCGATGTCCGCCGACTGGGACTCGGAGGCCATAGAAATCCGCTGTTGCGCAGGCAGGACTGGGAGAGAGCAACGCCGCACCGTGTCGGGGTGGATGAAGCTCTCCGTGCTCCCAGAGTCAAAAAGGCAGATTGTATCGTGACCATTTACCTTAATGTCCATTGTGGAACTGGCCAGTTGGTGCGGTCTCGCTTGGTCCAGTGTAACGGATGCCAGCGTAGGGGTCGGTGTATCGCTGCGGGTATCAGATGAGGCGGTGTCGGGGGCCTGCTGCGTCCCGGCTGTCGTCCAAGATGGCGGCGTCCATGATCCCCATGTGGCTGGAGGCGTCCAAAATGGCTGCTGTACCGGTGATTCACACATGGCCGGGGAGGTCCGAGATGGCGGCCCGCATGGCCCACACGCGGCGCTGCTGGGGTTCGGGGTGGCTTTGGCCCTGCAGACGCTAGCGTAGTGTCCCTTCTTCCTGCAGCCCGAGCAGATCGCGTTTTTCGCCGGGCAGCGCGCTCTGGGGTGTTTTGCCTGGCCACAGAAGTAGCATTTCTGGCCTTGGGGCACTGCTGTCTGGCCTTGGGACACTGCTGCGGTAGTTGGGCCGTTGTTGGGGTGTGGCTGGGGTGGCACGGCGCTATGAGGCGGTCCTACCGTGTCCCAGGCTGTCATTCCCCGCGGCGTCCACGGTGCAGAGGAGTAGGCATCCATGCCCTGGTAGGCTGCATCCAACGATAGTGCGAGTTCAGAGGCCTTGTTGAGTTCGAGGTTACTCTGCTCCAACAGTCGCTGTCGGGTGTAATTGGATCTGTGGCCCGCTACAAAAGCGTCCCGGATAAGTTCCTCTGTGTACACGGCGGCCTTTACATCCTTACAACCACAGGCCCGGCCAAGCACAGACAGTGCCTGAAGGTATTCCACGGTCGATTCCCCAGGTTGTTGTTTACGACTCCCCAGGAGGTGCCTGGCGTACACTTCGTTCACTGGGCGCGTGTACTGGTCCTTGAGGAGCTTGATAGCGTCCGCGTACGAGGTCGCGTCTTGGATGACCGAGTACACTCGGTGGTTCACTTTGGAGGTCAGGACATCCAGTTTGTCCTCGTCCAATTTGATTGCTTCGGAGGCGGTCAGGAATTTTTCGAAACACTTAAGCCAGTGAGTAAACTTGGTGGATGAGTCCGCCTCCCAATGATCTAAGTCCAGGCATGCTGGTGTGAGGATCTTCTCCATTATAAAAATGTTGTTAATAAAATTGATGCGCTATCAATTACTCATAAAAGACTGAGAGTTAGAAGAGTAACTAAAGGCTTTTATTAACAACAGAATGGAGGTCTGCCTCGCGTGGTCGACCGGTCCATGATACTAAGGGCTGGGGAGCAGTCACCTTTATACTAGGACCTGTGGGAGGAGTCAGCCGAGGCATGTCCAGGCATGTACACAGTGGAATACAAACAGGACAAACAGGAATACAAACAGTGGTTTACCACATTCTGTACCTGACATTTGTCATAAACCTCCTTTTTCTGTTTTATTCTAGCCTTGATATCCTTTGTCATTGGGAGCTCCAGCTTTGGATGCCCCATCTTTCCTCCTTATGGGAATATGTTTGGTTCGTACCCGAACTATCTCAGCCTTGAAGGCCTGCCATTGGTCATTCACTGTTTTCCTGGACAATCTTTGTTTCCAGTCCACCTGTGCTCGATCCCTTCTCACATCACTGAAATTGGCTCTCTTCCAGCTGGGTATTTTCACCGTTGATTTTATTTTGTCCCTTTCCATAACTACTTTAAACCTAATGATATTGTGATCACTGTTAACCACATCGCTCCTGCCCCAGAACCGATGAGAGACCGTTTAAATGTTCTGACTGTGCAAAGAGGTTTCAGAGGTCATCCAACCTGCTGAGTCACCAGCGAGTTCACACAGATCTTCAAAGAAAGGAAGATGTTTTAGAAAGGCTGGCGGCACTAAAGGTTCACAGCCATCTCAGTGTTGTGTCCCTTTAATTACAATCTCACAGAACAAGGAGAATCACTGTCCCTTTAACTACCACAAATCCCTGTGGAGGAGAGGGGGAGATACAGTCTGTGATAAAAATGACAACATCCGGGAAGTTATGTCATCACTTCCTGTGAACTATGAACTATGAACTATGAACTGTGTACATACCTCACTTCCTGTCATATGTCACTTCCTGTTGGACTGGTATAAATACTGGTCTGTTCAGTATTGTAAGAGGCTTCTACCAGAGGCATGGTAAAGACCTCTCTTGTGTATATAGTGTGTTTATAAGTTACTTAAAGCTTACTTTAAAGTTACTTGATGGTAAGTCTCCTTTTTCTTACATCAATTTAAGTAACTTAGTATTTACACTGACAAATACTAGACCTTCAGACAAACTCGGAAGTTAAGGATCATCATGGAGAAAATCCTTAGACCTATTCGTCTGGACTTGGACCCGAATACACCAGCAGCTGGCAGGGTATGGAAGCATTGGTATCGTACTTTTGAGAATTTTCTGGATGAATGTAAAGCGGATGCTCCTGCTAAATTGAAGATACTTGTCAATTATGTGACCCCAAAAGTGTTCGAATATGTTGATGACTGGGATAGTTACGAAGAGGTGATTCGGGCACTTAAGAAACTGTATGCGAAGACCCCAAATGAGGTCTATGCTAGACATCTACTGGCCACAGCCCGACAAGGGCCAGGGGAATCAATTGGCGAATTCCTGCAAGAACTTCGCAGGCTCAGCGTAGATTGTAACTTTCAGGCAGCCTCAGCTGAGCTGTACCGCCAAGAAATGATTCGTGATGCTTTCATCTGCGGGATTGCCTCTCCATTTATACGCCAGCATCTACTAGAAAGTAAAACACTTGAGCTACAAAAAGCTTTTGACCTAGCTTGTTCACTGGATTTGGCAAAGAGAAATGCAGACCTCTATCAGCTGCCCAGATCTCGATCTGCTGCTGTAGCTGCAACCAGACAATTCAAGCGGTCTCAGGTGAACCCTATCATGGGGGTATCTAATTCTGATAATTCTGATGAAGAAGAGGAGGACGACCCCACTTTAGCAGCCTCTTGGCAATCTAGGAAGGAATGCTTCTTTTGTGGAGATGCTTTTCACCCTAGGAAAACCTGCCCTGCTCGCAATGCAATCTGCAGTTATTGCGGGAAAAAAGGACACTTTGCTAAAGTTTGCCTATCAAGGGCCTCTACGAGGGCCAATCCAGCTAAGGCCTACCGAACTGCCCCAATTAGGGCCTATCAAGATGCGCCAGCTAGGACCTATCAAGCTTCCTCTCGAGCTCTCTCCCGAAGAAGCACACCGAGAGTTTTAGCCACTCTCTGTGCAACGACACCAATTACAGCTGCTTGCCCACAGAACCTGTCTCAGGCAGCCACAAAAATTTCAATTAAAGGGCATACCTTAGATGCCTTAATTGACTCAGGAAGTACTGATAGTTTCATTAAGGAACAGATTGTTGTGAAATTGAAACTACATGTCTTCCCATCGGACCAGGCAATTGCGATGGCCCAGTCATCACTTAATACCAGAATCTCCGGCTTTTGTGTTGTTGATATGACACTTCATGGTCGTATGTATCCCTCCACCCGACTTTCGGTGCTCAAAGACTTATGTAGTGATCTCCTCTTAGGGCTGGACTTCCAAAAACAGCATAAGAAACTCACCATTGAGTTTGGTGGATCCAAACCCGGACTTACTATTTCTAATATACCATCTAAATTACCATTTTGTGCATTATCAGCAGCTTCACTTGATGAACCCTCATTATTTGCCAGTATTCCGCCTCAATGCCAACCGATAATAATGAAATCGCGGCGCTTTAATCAGGAAGACCAATCTTTTATTGCGGCTGAAATCTCTCGACTTCTAGCAGAGGATATCATTGAACCATGTTCGTCGCCCTGGCGGGCTCAAGTCGTCATTGTCAAGAACCCTCTAAAACCTCACAAACAGCGACTATGCATCGATTATTCGCAAACCATCAATCAATATACCGACTTGGACGCCTACCCATTGCCACGCATTGATGATATGGTTAATAAACTGGCCGAATACAAAGTGTTCTCAACTTACGATTTAAAAAGTGCCTATCATCAGTTACCCTTGAAGGTCTCAGATAAGCAGTACACAGCCTTTGAGGCTAATGGACGGCTGTACCAATTTCGTCGCCTCCCATTCGGGGTTACTAATGGAGTGGCTGTCTTTCAACGGGCAATGGATGGCCTGGTTAAGCAGGAAAACCTAAGGGACACTTTTCCCTATCTTGATAACATTACCATTGCAGGTCACGATCAACAGGAACACGACTCCAACCTCCAAAAATTTCGGGATGCCCTCCATCGCCGTAATTTGACCCTGAATGAATCCAAATCTGTTGAGTTGCAACCGACCATCAACATCCTTGGCTACTGCGTAGACAATGGTATCATTAAGCCAGACCCAGAAAGACTTCGCCCGCTCCAAGAGCTCCCGTCACCTAAGAATCCGGCTTCTTTACGTCGGGCTCTCGGTCTGTTTGCATACTACGCTAAATGGATTCCTCATTTTTCGGACGAAATCCAACCCTTGCTGCATGCTAGATCATTTCCACTGGGAACAGCGGCTGTTGCAGCCTTTAACCTTCTCAAAAAACAGTTGGAGAAAGCGGCTCTTCACTCCATTGATGAGAATCTCCCTTTCGTGGTTGAATGTGATGCCTCGGAGGTGGCGATCTCGGCTACTCTGAATCAGGAAGGTCGTCCTGTAGCATTTATGTCCAGGACCTTACAAGGTGCCGAGCTACATTATCCTCCGGTTGAGAAAGAAGCCACAGCCATCATAGAGGCAGTACGGAAGTGGAACCATTTTCTAGCTCGCCAGCACTTTACATTGATCACGGACCAACGATCAGTCGCCTTCATGCTCGATAATCGAAAACGAACCAAAATTAAGAATAATAAAATACAACTTTGGAGGATGGAACTGGCCTCTTTTGGTTATACCATTCTCTATCGGCCTGGCAAGGAGAATGTGGCCCCGGACACCCTCACACGGGCATTCTGCTCCACTATGTCATCCTCCACTCTCATGGATGTCCACAATGGTTTGTGTCATCCTGGCGTTACGCGCATGCTACATTTCGTACGATCACGGAATCTCCCTTTTTCCACTGGAGATGTAAAGAAAATATGCTAAGAATGCCGGCTTTGTGCGGAATTAAAACCTCAGTTCTTCCGCCCCTCAGATGGTATACTCATACATGCAACCCAACCGATGCAACGACTTAGCATCGATTTTAAGGGCCCAGTGCCCTCTTCAACTCGGAACACATATTTGCTCACCATGATCGACGAATATTCACGTTTTCCATTTGCCTTCCCCTGCTCCAATATGCTGGCGTCCACAGTAATCTGCTGCCTTGAGCAGGTATTTTCTCTCTGTGGCATGCCGGCTTATATTCACTCAGATCGGGGTCCATCCTTTATGTCAAGGGAACTCAAGGACTACCTCTCAGAACGGGGAATTGCTACAAGCAAAACAACACCATACCATCCCATCGGAAATGGGCAGGTAGAGAGGTATAACGGTATCATCTGGAATTCCGTACGTCTCGCTTTAAGATCTCGGGGCCTACCAGACCAGCAATGGGAAACAGTGCTTCCGGATGCATTGCACTCTATACGGTCCCTGCTTTCTACAGCCACAAATACTACACCTCATGAGCGGTTCTTTGGATTCCAGCGTCGCTCATCTCATGGGACATCACTCCCGTCATGGCTAACTACTCCTGGACCTGTATTACTCCGAAGATACGTTCGGACGTCTAAAAATGACCCTCTTGTAGATGAGGTCGAACTAACCGATGCCAACCCCACCTATGCAAACATACGATATTCCGACGGCCGAGAATCTACCGTATCATTACGGGATCTGGCTCCCTGCCCACCAGGACCTAGTGGGACATCGGGTGATGGCATTTCACCAGGAAACTCTTGGGACCTATCGGGTACCCCTCTCCAGGATCCTGATCGGACACCAACTAGCTTGGTGCCGGTAGAACCCCGTGCTCAAGGTTGCGACCCTCCCAGTACCGCGCATGAAAGTACTGATCCGCCACAGACCAGCTCTGCACCTCCCTCTGAACAGAGGCAGTCCGACTTTGAACCTATTGGGGCTCGTACTCGAAGCCATGATCTCCCCGACCCTTCACAGGGCAATCCAGGTCACACAGACTCTGACCAATGGCCAACCGCATGTAAGCGGACCAGCGACCCTCTACGACGGGAATCCAAATGGGTGCGACTCTTCCTTGTTCGGCGGCTGTGGACCAAAAGGTAGACCACAGCCTCCTAATCCTGCAGGAGGGAAGAATGTGATAAAAATGATAACATCCGGGAAGTTATGTCATCACTTCCTGTGAACTATGAACTATGAACTATGAACTGTGTACATACCTCACTTCCTGTCATATGTCACTTCCTGTTGGACTGGTATAAATACTGGTCTGTTCAGTATTGTAAGAGGCTTCTACCAGAGGCATGGTAAAGACCTCTCTTGTGTATATAGTGTGTTTATAAGTTACTTAAAGCTTACTTTAAAGTTACTTGATGGTAAGTCTCCTTTTTCTTACATCACAGTCTGTCCCAGTAAGTGTCGCAGAACAGAATTAGCGACCCTGTCCCATAAGGGCTTGACCCTCCCCACTCCCTGCTTTTCCTCAAGTGTCTCATCCTTAAAATTCTCATCCTTGTTTTCAAATCCCTCCGTGGCCTCACCCCTCCCTATCTCTGTAATCTCTTCTAGTTCCACAATCTCCCCTCACCCCCCCCACCCCCGAGATATCTGCGCTCCTCTAATTCTGGCCTCTTGAGCATCCCCGATTATAATCGCTCCACCATTGGCGGCCATGCCTTCCGCTGCCTGGGCCCTAAGCTCTGGAATTCCTTCCCTAAACCTCTCCATCTCTCTTCCTCTCTCTCCTTCTTTAAGATGCTCCTTAAAACCTACCTCTTTGACCAAGCTTTTGGTCATCTGCCCGAATATCTCCTTATGTGGCTCGGTGTCAAATTTTGTTTTATAACGATCCTGTGAAGAGCCTTGGGGCGTATTACTACATTAAAGGTGCTTTATAAATACAAGTGGTTGTTGTTGTTTCCTGAAACTAATAATAAATTCCCCAGAGGGAAAGAAACTTGTACTTTTACTCCCAAATATTAAAAAGTTTGTTCTACAGAAGCACGGGGTTTATCTGCTTTTATTGATGAATTTAAAAAGTCTCTATTGAAACCTGAGCCAGTGTGTTGTGAGACAAAGAGCCTTGTGTCCAATAAGGGGAATAAAGGCCCAGAGCCTCCCCTGGCCCCGGGCCCTGAACAAGGTACTGGAGAAACTCGCTGCCCTGCGGATCAGACAATCAGCCGGCGCTAGTCCCGCCCCTCGGGCTCCCCGATTGGTTGGAGGACCCGCCGCCGGTTCGCTCCTCCAGCCCCGCCCGGCTCGCTCCCTATTGGTTGGAAGCTCCCGTCAATCAGGCCGCGGGACCGTGTCACGTGTCCCAAACTGACTTTACAATGAAAGCCTCGCGCTGTTGCTGGGCGGAGCTGCAGGTCGGTAGGAGCGGGTCGGGAGATTAATAAACTGCGGGTAGGCCGCGCCGCAGGGTTTATAAAGTTGGAGAACGGCCTCAGGCCCGAATGAGATCCAGCGGCCGAATGTGTTCCACCGGATGGCAGCGGTGAGGCTTTTTCTCAGTGACAGGCCTGGGTTACATGCCACCATCTTGGTGGAGGAAAGATGGACCGGTTCCCCCTGCAGCACGGCGCATGCGTGGCCATCTTCTCTCCTGAGGCGGTCCCTGGGACCGAGGATGACACGCTTATGCTAACAATGGGTTGTCAGGTGACTGATGAGCACGGCACCAGGAAACCCGGACAGGAGAAACCACAACTGGATCGACACAGCAGAGCCGCCAACCCAGAGCTGGCTTGTATCAGGGCGGGCGCTGGTTGCGGAAGTCGCTCCCTGGCCGCCTGTGTAGGTCTTTTTGTTGCTTCAGTTTGAGCTGGAGTGGAGATGGAGGAGAAGCTGCTGGGTTTAACCCCCAGTACTTCTGAGCCCAGGAGGACCCAACAATTTCCAATGTGGGACTGTCAAGGGAGGTGGATTCTGGGGGAGATTAGGTTGTTAAACAGACACTTTCCCTACAATGTAAAAGACTATTGTTTTAGGAACAAGTATTTCTGTAGAGGCTTTTAATCTATTTTACATATGCAGATTTTTTTATTCATTCTAGAGATGTGGGTGTTGCTGGATGGCCGAGCATTTATTGCCCATCCCTAGTTGCCCTTGAGAAGGTGGTGGTGAGCCGCCTTCTTTAAACACTGCAGTCCGTGTGGTGAAGGTGCTCCCACAGTGCTGTTAGGGACGGAGTTCCAGGATTTTGACCCAGTGACAATGAAGGAATGACAATATATGTATATGTCTAAGTCAGGATGGTGTGTGACTTGCAGATGATGGTGTTCCCATGGAGCTGCTGCTCTTTTCCTTCTAGGCGGTAGAAGTCGTGGGACAGGTAGGGTGGCAGGTTCCCTTCCATAAGAACACAAGAATTAGGAGCAGGAGTCGGCCATACGGCCCCTCGAGCCTGCTCCACCACTCAATAAGGTCATGGCTGATCTTCGACCTCAGCTTGACTTTCGCGCCCGATCCCCATATCCCTGAGGGACATTAGTGAACCAGTTGGGATTTTACGACAATCCAGCAGCTTTCATCGTTACTTTTTTTCTAGTACCGGCCCCACAAATTCCCAAATTCATTGAGCTCCGTTTCACAACCTGTCTTTGTGTTTTTGTGGGTTCTCTCTCACGCTCCCTTTTTCTTGTTTTATATTCATTTTACAGGGTATTCGAAGGGCAGGATTTGTAGACGGGAAATTTAACTCAAACATCACATCAAGATCTGACAGAGTCACTCTATTCATTGGGACCTGAATATCATCAAACATAACATGGAAGCAAAAAGCACCGTTCACAGCAGGGAGAAACCGTACACGTGTTCTGTGTGTGGACGAGGATTCAGTCGATCCTCTGGCCTGGCGAAACACAAGCGCAGTCACACCGGAGAGAAACCATGGAAATGTGGGGACTGTGGGAAAGGATTTGATTACCCGTATCAGTTGGAAACTCATCGACGCAGTCACACCGGGGAGAGACCATTCACCTGCTCAGTGTGTGGGAATTGATTCACTCAGTCAAGTGACCTGCTGACACACCAGCGAATTCACACTGGGGAGAGGCCGTTCACCTGCTCCGTGTGTGGGAAGGGACTCACTCAGTCATCCCAGCTACTGAGACACCAACTTGTTCACACAAACATGAGACCTTTTAAATGTTCTGACTGAGAAAAGCTTTAAAAGCAAAAGGGATCTGCTGACACACCAGCGAGTTCACACTGGGGAGAGGCCGTTCACCTGCTCTGAGTGTGGAAAGGGATTCACAAATTCATCCCACCTACTGACACACCAGCGAGTTCACACCGGGGAGCGGCCGTTCAACTGCTCAGGGTGTGGGAAGGGATTCACTCAGAACTCCAGCCTGCTGACACGCCAGCGAGTTCACACCGGGGAGAGGCTGTTCACCTGCTCAGTGTGTGGTAAGGGATTCACTCAGAACTGCAGTCTGCTGGCACACCAGCGAGTTCACTCTAGGGAGAGGCCGTTCACCTGCTCAGTGTGTGGGAAGGGATTCACTCAGAGCTCCAACCTGCTGAGACACCAGTGCACTCACACTGGGGAGAGGCCAGTCACCTGCTTCGTGTGTGGGAAGGGATTCACTCGGTCATACAACCTGCTCAGGCACCAGCAAGTTCACAAGTGACTGCAGGGGTTGGATTCTGCTGTTATTGCTGCTGTTAATCACATCCAGGACTGAATCCTGTTCATTCTGATAGTTGGGCTCACTCCCACTGTTGAGCTCCACCACTGACCCTGCTGAAGGTTGTAGGCTCAGGGAGTGGGGCCTCCAGGAGTGGACGGTAAGAAAGCTGGGTTTCGGTATCCTGACAAATATATGGCAAGGAACCAGAGGAATCCTTACTAAGGAAATGACTAGGGTTTCACCGGCCAGCGTCGGTCTAGGGGTGAATGATGCCTGACTCCCTGAACTGTCTTACATTGAACCCAGTTGAGATCAAGATGAATGAGTTTACAGGAGAATAGAGAGAAATATCACCCACAGTTGAGGGAGACAAAAGCAGCCATTAGAGAAGCTCAGAGATCTTTGGAAAAGAAGATGGTGCCCAATTGTGGTAATAATGGCAAAATCTTTCCCAGCTCCATCAGGAGGTAGAATCCCGTTAAAGATGGTTTCGGGCAGGGGTGGGCAGTGATTTGGGCTGGAGGGCCACTTAACAAGTTGTGGTGAGCTGTTGAGGGCCGCACACCAATGTTGCCCCTAAGGTGCGTGGCTGCACGGTGGCGCAGCAATGGCGAGGCCCCACGTAGGCCGCTCACCAGCTCCTGCCGCTGGGAGTGAAACCACGCAGCACATTTAAAGGGCCCGCGCACGTTGGTGAGAGCAAAGTGTTCAATTGGTGAATCGGAAACAGTCCGACTCTTAGTGTTGAACATCACACCACTTCTACCCTCCCAATAATTTATCAACATAAATTCAGATAGTCCTCAGTTACTATCTTAAATACACAGAATGTGGTGTAAGATAGTAAAATCTGCCATTACTAAATGAATGAAATGAGTGATCGATCGATCGATGGATTATATGTTGGACTGAAAGTCCATGTGGCTGTTTGGCCGAGCGGCTCGAGTCTTTTGAAGCACAAGTAGCTCTTTGTGGACACTGTTTCTGCTTCAATAAACTAAAGAATGTCAGAAGTCATTAACGGAGATGGGCACAGCATGCCAGCTCAACAAATGGCTCCAAAGAATGGTGGGATGTGGGTTTATGCCCATTCTTCCTCACACTGCAAATCCTTAATCTCCACTGGGCTGTCGGGAAGAAAGAGGGGGTCAACAGAAAGTGAGCGTGTCCCCACAAGGAAGTCCATTTGGAGGGTGAGACCCCATGGGTCACAGTAGAATGGCAGGGTCAGAGCAAGCTGCCCACCTGTTCCCTCAGCTGAGAATGCTTTGGTTGTGTGCAGGGACCTAAAGAGAAAAAAACACACAACAAAAAGTAAAAGGCAAAAGAAAACTTCAAAGGGTTTGCTTAAAGTAAGAAAATAGTACATTTGTAAAATAAATGCAGGTAGTTCTTTAGCTAAACTCTTACTTAGTCAAGCAATCATATTCCAATAAGTGATATTGCAGCTTGCTGTTGATGATAATTAGAGATGTACTTTGTAGATAAATAGTGTACGAGGTTAAAAAGCAGAAAGCTTCCCATTTGGGGAATCGTGTTGCTGCGGAACTGCTCAGGCTGTTTCCATCGTTATTTTATTGTCCTTTTGGCCATTTTTAGTAGTTGTCCTTCTAGTTCAGATATGCTGAGGGTAATTTGAACCTCCCCCACCTGACGGGATTGAATTTCCTGCCCGTTTTACACCTTCCCTGATTTTGCTCTCCAATGATTTCAGTCGAAAGTGAAATCGGGCGGGGTGTAAAACAAGCGGCCGATCTGATCGCATTGGTTTCCCGCCGGGTGTGTGAGGTTAAAATCACCCCCTGCTGTTTCCAAACACAACCCAAGCAAATTTCTCCTGACAATATGTCACGGGTGTGGGGAGCCATGGGGCCGTGTAGATACGGGGCCGTGCTCTCCGGGCAAGGTAGGTTCTGGACCCAAGTGCAGAGACCAGGCTAGAGGCAGGTAGACAATCTTTAAGGTACTTTACTAGATTCACACATAACTAGATTCACACAAGGAACACAACAACATACATAGAACTCGAGACAAGTTACAAAACGGCTAGTCAAGATAGGAACTCAGGACAGCTTCCATGAGGCAACCTACTTGTCCATACGGAGCTGGGATAAGCTTACCACAAGCGCAACCAGCTTGCCGAGATGAGACTCGAGACAAGCTATCAGAAGGGGCTACCACAGGGGTAAAGGCTTATCAATACAGAGCTCAAGACAAGCGCCAGCATGGCAACATGCTAGTCCAGCCCAGCACCTTATCAAGACTAAGAACAACAAGAACACAGACTTAGATACATCTTAAATACAGAGCTCGAGAACCATGGCAGCCAGCTAGTCAAAGCCAGCAGCCACAGAGCGACGGCTAGTCCCCGATTAGGACTGAGCACAGAGGAAAGCAACCACAGAACTTATATACCAAGAAAACCAGGTGAAACCCATGAACAGCTAACAGGCCGTTAAGAATTAACACAGGAGGCTAGGAACAATTAACAAAGGGCTAGAAACAAACAAGTGAAGGTGCCATCTAGAGGTTACAGAAGGAACTGACTGGCACCCTCACACAATAGTTTGGTTCTGATCCTTAATAATGTTCCAGCTACTCTTATCACCACAATTGCTTTAATTCTGACATTTGGCCTGTGATCTGATAGCAAAGCAGTGATCTCTTCACATGCAGTGAGCAAATGGGAACAAACTGGAGGTCCATTGTGCAGGAAGAAACCCAGACACGCGACGACCTTTTCTCTCATTTGAAGATGTGCATTGCTGAAGAGGATAAGACAGCTTGTAATGCGGAGGACAATCTAGTGTCAGGCAGTGTGCTTGGAGATGTCCAAATATTTATCATCATCCAGTCTAGTCCTCCGCATTGAAAACTCTTGGAACATCTCGGATTTGTGAAACATTGAGGCTGATTTTATTGGTAATACCAAATTCAGCTCTGATTTGCAAACCTTTATTATCACAATGCTCTTGCCATTGAGATGCACCAGTCAGCTGAATAAGGTAGATTTGATATTTTCAATAGATACAGGGTTCAGTTTCATATTTCCAAATATGATTGGCTTCCCAAGTCCATTAAACATCACAGATCAGATCATTCAGTCAGGCTCATTTCCAAAGAAAGGCTCAATTGCAACTGGCACATGGGCAAGAATGGAATGTCGATCCTTCTCTTGCAGCTGATCGGGGATCTTGGATGTGTTTGACGTTGCTGAGATTGCTGAGCTTAGACTTCTTGGGGCTGATTTTCATTCTGGGTGGACATCGGGCAAGCGGTGCAATGGTGCTGCCTGTCCAATGTCCTCGGCGAGAGGACCCAGCCATTCTGATGGCCGGGCCTCATCTGTGCAATATCCAGCTCCAACCGCTAAACCAGGGCTGACAGGGAGCTTGCAGATCGGAGGGCGGGCGGTGGGTGAAACTGGAAATCTGCCGGCTCCTCCATGGAACAGAGCCAGACACATTGATGCAGCAAACGGCAAATTCCATTTCCAATGGTTGGATTCTGCTGTTATTTCTGCTGTTAATCACATCCAGGACTGAACCATGTTCATTCTGACAGTTGGAGTTTGTTTCTGCTGATGTTAGTAACCCCTCTAATTGGGCTGGAGTTTAATATTACAGAAATAAGTCAAATAAATCTGCTTTGTTTGAAACACACTTTGTATCGAGTCTTTGACGTCTCTAAGATAAGAGGAGACTAATTGATGTCCTGTTACCGACTGTTCCATTTTGGGCTTTTTCTCCTTTGTTAAAGAAAGACTTGTATTCATACAGCACCTTTCACAACTTCAGGACATCCCAAAGTACTTTACAGCCAATGAAGTATTTTTGAAGAGCAGTCACTGTTGTAATGTAGGAAATGCAGCAGCCAATTTGTGCACAGCAAGGTCCCACAGACAGCAATGTGATAATGACCAGATGATCTGTTTTAGTGATGTTGGTTCAGGGAGAAATGTTGGCCAGGACTCCAGGGAGATCTCCCCTGCTCTTCGAAATAACATCATGGGATCTTTTATGTCCACTTGAGAGGACAGATGGGGCCTCACTTGAACATCTCGTCCGAAGACGGCTCTGTAGTGTATGCACCTTTAAGAGGAACTATGTTTTTGAAGCCCCTGTATACTGTAGTACCAGTAGTGACCACTCGGTATATAAGCCTGTGTAGCATCTTGTGTAGTTAGTTCACCTCCATACTTTGTTCAGTAAACACTTGTTAAATCAACTCCTGCATTCCATGTCTCCATTAGCACACAGATCTAACAGTGGCAACGAGTTAGAAACGAACTTACCTGCAATTCGGCAGCACCTCAAGGGGATTGATTCCTTAGACGAAGGTCGAAGCCAGAAGCAAGAAGAAAAAAGAAAAAAAAACTGTGGTTTCACCAGCTAAACGGGCTGGTGGCAGGTAGTGCACTGATCCTTCCAGGGCTGCGGTGGGCTAGAGCTCGATCGGGTGGCTCTGCAACGGGGCTGGGCAGCGAGTCGGGAAGCAGAAGCAAAGAGAGAGAGAGGGTGGAGCACTCAGGGCGTGGCCGGTGCTGCAAAGCAGGTCGGCGTTCGGACTGAGCAGAGGGAGGGGAAAGTCCCAGAGGGTCCGCTCCACGACGGGAACGGTTCTCCAAGTAACGGAGAAACTATTGAAGCAATATATAAAAAAAAAACAGAAATACCGCGAAAAGCTGCAAGTCGCAACGGGAACTGCGGAGAACAGCATTCGCTGCAGCAGCAGCGGCGGGAAAGCACGGGAGGTGCCATCTTAACTCGGCGGGGAAGAAAGAAAAGCACGGGAGGCGCCATTTTGATCCATCGGGGACGGAGGAAAAGCGCGGGAAGCGCCATTTTAGATTTTCAAGATGCCGAAGACTGGCAATATTACTGCTTTCGATAGTGATATAGAAGATTGGACCACATATGTGGAAAGAGTGGAGGTATATTGCAAGGCGAATGAAGTAGCGGATGATAAAAAGGCATCGGTACTTCTAAATCTGATGGGCGCAAGGACATACGGGCTGTTACGAAACTTGATCACTCCAGCCAAACTGATGGACAAGAATTTTAAGGAGATTGTTGATACCTTACAGGAGCACTTAAACCCAACACCGCTGCTGATAGCGGAACGATTAAAATTCTTCAGGAGGAATCAGCACAAGAATGAAAGTAACGCTGATTACCTCACCGAATTACGAAAGCTGTCAAAGCACTGCCAATTCAGGGCAGGACTGGCAGATTCTCTATGAGACAAATTCGTCTGCGGTCTCCTAAGCGTAGGAACACAGAAAAGACTACTTTCTGAGAAAGATTTGTCACTGGACAAGGCTTTCAGTGTGGCTGTATCATACGAAGCAGCAGCAAGAGGAGCTGCAGAGATACAGCAAAAGCCACAGGACTTCGGCACCCATGAAATGACACGGGGTTTCGAGAGATGTTATCGCTGCGGCAGATCCACCCATGACCAGAAGGACTGCTGGTTCAAGGACAAAGCATGCAGGCAATGCGGAAAGATGGGACACATTGCATGTGTATGCAGATCTGGAAAGAAATCCGCTGACATTAAAAAGGTCAATAAGGAAATGTACAGAAAGGTACAAATGATGAAGGACAGTAGCTCCGAAGACCAGAAGAGCGATAGCGACTCCAGAAACAAGAGACTAAGCTGCCTCAAATTACATAATGTAATTGCCAAAGAAGATTACCAGACCATTTGGGTTACCCTCACGATAGCAGGGTCCCCAGTCAAAATGGAGCTAGATACAGGATCAGCTCTGACCGTCATGAGTCGACAGGATTACGAGTGGCTATTTCCGCATATACCTTTGAAAGACACATCCATTATCTTGAAGACATATAGGGGGAAGAAAGTATACCCCAGAGGGAAAATAAGGGTGCCTGTTGTATACAACGGCAAGGAAATACAGAAGTTGTATTTATACATTCTGCAAGATGGTGGTCCACCATTGTTGGGACGTGAATGGATCAGAAAGATACGTTTAGACTGGCACGCCATTTAGGCACTGACGGTGACCAGTAAGAAAAAAAACGATGATGACGTCATACCTGGACGATTAAAAGAAATCTTGGCTAATGCCAAGGAAGTGTTTCAACAGGAACTAGGAACCCTGAAAGGCGCCACCGCCTCAATAAAAGTGGAAGATGCGGCAACTCCCAAGTTTTTTAAGGCAAGGCCGGTGCCATACGCAATTCGTCCAGCCGTTGAGGCAGAGCTGGAGAATTTGGAAAAAGCAGGCGTGTTATCCAAGGTAGATTGGAGTGAGTGGGCAACACCCATCGTCCCGGTCATGAAGAAAACGTTGAATAATGATAAATCTGAAGAACAGAGAAAAGTTCGCATCTGTGGGGACTTCAAGGTGACTGTAAACCCGGTTCTTCACACGGTACAGTATCCTCTTCCGAGGATAGAAGATATTTTCGCCTCACTATCCGGAGGGAAACGTTTCACCAAAATTGACTTAGCACAGGCATATCTACAGATGGAGGTTGAGGAGGCCTCTAAAAAGTATCTCACGATAAACACACACTAAAGCCTGTACCAGTACAATCGACTGGTTTTCGGAGTGGCATCAGCTCCGGCTATCTGGCAAAGAGCTATGGAGCAAGTCCTGCAAGGGATTCCGGGGACTCAATGCTACCTAGACGACATCCTTGTAACAGGAGAAAATGACAATGAGCACCTTGCCAACTTGGAGCAGGTGCTCACGAGGCTGAGAGAACGGGGCCTACAAGCAAATCACCCCAAGTGCGAATTTTTCCAGAAACAAATATCATATTGTGGCCATGTCATTAATGAAGAAGGGTTGCATAAGTCACCTGAAAAAATTGAAGTGGTCGTAAAGGCCCCAGCGCCTGAAAATATCTCACAATTAAGGTCGTTCCTGGGATTAGTAAATTACTATCATAAATTTTTACCAAACTTGTCGACGGTTCTGCACCCTCTTAATGCACTGCTACAAATGGGAGTAGTTTGGAAATGGAACGAAGACTGTAAACGTGCCTTCCATAAATGCAAAGGCTTGATCACGTCCAGGGAAGTGTTGGCTCATTACAACCCATCACTACCAATCAGACTGGCGTGCGATGCATCCCCTTACGGCGTGGGAGCGGTATTATCGCATAGATTCCCTGATGGCTCGGAGCGGCCGATAGCTTTTGCGTCACGCTCATTGAACTCAGCTGAGCGTAACTATGCCCAGATCGACAGGGAGGCACTCAGCCTGGTGTGGGGGGGTGAAGAAAGTCAACCATTACCTACACGGACAAAAATTTACCTTGTTGACTGACCATCAACCCCTCGTCTCCATATTCAACCCTAAAAAGGGCGTTCCCATTATGACAGCGCAAAGGCTACAGAGGTGGTCCCTTTTCCTAGGGGCACACCAATATGACATAGAATACAAAGGAACAAAACAGCATGGGAATGCTGATGGGTTATCGCGCCTACCGTTGCCAACGGTGGAAGAGGCGCCTACAGTGGACCCAGTGGAGATGTTCCACTCGACCATAGCGGAATGTCTACCAGTGACAAATTCTACCATTGAAAAGGAAACGCGAAATGACCCGACTCTCTCACGAGTCTATGATTTAACGGTGAAGGGATGGCCAGCACATGGCGAACCACTGTTGCCAGCATTCTCGCAAAGAAGAGAGCTGCTGTCAGTGTGCCGAGGAACCTTGATGTGTGGATCCAGCGTGGTAATTCCACCCAAACTCAAGGATAGAATGCTAAAGGAGGTTTATGAGGGGCATCTGGGTGGAGTGAAAATGAATAACTTAGCCAGAGCGTTTGTGTGGTGGCCAGGTATCGATGGAGACATCGAAGAAATGACCAAGAGCTGTCTAGGTTGCCAGAAGGTCCAAAACGCCCCACCACAAGCCCCTCTACATCCATGGGAGTGGTCCTCATCTCCATGGCAAAGGGTACATATCGACTTTGCTGGTCCATTTATGGACTCAATGTTCTCAATCGCGGTGGATGCACACTCCAAGTGGCTGGAGGTAATAAAGATGTCCTCCACCACCACGGAAAAAAAATCACAGTATTAAGGACCATATTCGCCAGGAATGGGCTGCCTGAACAGATCTGTTCTGATAATGGACCGCAATTTGTATCCGAAGAATTCAGGAAGTTCTTAAAAAACAATGGGGTTAAGCACTACACGTCTGCCCCATACCATCCCGCCACCAATGGATTGGCTGAAAGGTTTGTCCAGATCTTCAAGAAGGCCATAAAGGCCATGGGTAATGAAGACATAAATCTACAACATAAGGTAGATAACTTCTTGTTTGCGTACAGGAATGCAACACATGTGGTTACAAACCAAACCCCCGCCATGATGTTTTTCAATAGAAGCCTAAGATGCCGGCTGGATTTGGTCAAGCCAAACGTCAGAAGGGACGTAGAGAACCGGCAATTTCAAAGCATGAATGAAAGGCCAACTAGAACCTTCCAGATAGGTCAACCAGTTTTGGCCCGGGACTACCGTACCGAGAAATGGCAGCCTGGAACTATTTGCACACAACTAGGACCGCTGATGTATACCGTGGACATTGGAGAAAGCATAATAAGGTGCCATGCTGACCAGATCATAGAGTCATCCGAAAAAGGACAACCTACACCACAACTCTATATGCCTAGTGATGAAGCAGAGATACCCATAGTATCTACCTCCGATCCGGTGATACTGGAACCAGATGAACCCGACACTGGCATTGAAGCCGAATCGACCTTGCCAAAAGAACCTACTACACCACCGAGGCGTTATCCAGACCTAGTCAGGAAGCCTCCAGAGAGACTGAATTTGTAATTGATTAACTTCAGCAAATGTGTATACAGGTAGACTACCGTTTATCCAAACTTCCGAAAACCGAAACCCTCTAAAAACCGAAGGTTTTTTCGGTCAGCGTAAGTCGTGCGCATGACATGACCAGAGTGGCGCACGACTTACGCTGAGCAGAGGGTCAGCGTAAGTCATGCGCACGACCCCCCACGGACCCCCCCGCCGACCCCCCCGCGGACTCCGACCCCCGCCGACCCCCCCGTGGACCCCCCCCGCGGACCCCCGCCGACCCCGACCCCCGCCAACCCCCCCGCGGACCCCCGCTGACCCCGACCCCCGCCGACTTACGCTGAGCAGAGGGTCAGCGTAAGTCGTGCGCACGACCCCCCACTGACCCCCCCGCGGAACCACCTGACTCTCTTCCAAAGGCTCGAAAGCAACGAGAGCTCTGAGCCCGCGGCGGTGCCGGCCCCTGTTCCGACCGAGCACGACAACCTGTTGGTGGAAATGCGGAACTTCATTGCATTCCAGACTAGCAGCGACAGACAAGCCACGACTGCAGACCCCCCCGCGGACCCCTGCCGACGCTGACCCCGCCGCGGACCCCCGCCGACCCCGACCCCTGCCGACCCCCCCACGGACCCCGACCCCCGCCGACCCCCCCGCCGACCCCCCCGCGGACCCCAGCCGACCCCGACCCCCGCTGACCCCCCCCGCGGACCCCCGCCGACCCACCTTCCGAAATCCGAAATTTTGCGAAAACCGAAACACGGCTGGTCCCGAGGTTTTCGGATAAAGGATAGTCTACCTGTATTATTGTTCTTGTAAAAATGTTATTTAATGATTACTTAAAATGTTATGTACTATTTATCGAAAAGGGGAGGAATTGTAGAGTATGTACCTTTAAGAGGAACTATGTTTTTGAAGCCCCTGTATACTGTAGTACCAGTAGTGACCACTCGGTATATAAGCCTGTGTAGCGTCTTGTGTAGTTAGTTCACCTCCAGAGTTTGTTCGGTAAACACTTGTTAAATCAACTCCTGCATTCCGTGTCTCCATTAACACACGGATCTAACAGGCACCTCTTTCAGTGCAGCGCTCCCTCAGTACAGCATTGGAGTGTCGGCCTAGATTGTGTTCTCAAGTCTCTGGAGGTGGGCTTGATCCCACAACCTCCTGACTGGTGGCATAGTGGTTAGCACTGTTGCCTCACAGTGCCAGGCACCCGGGTTCAAATCCGGCCTCGGGCGACTGTCTGTGTGGAGTTTGCACATTCTCCCTGTGTCTGCATGGGTTTCCTCCGGGTGCTCCGGTTTCCTCCCACAGTCCAAGGATGTGCGGGTTAGGTTGATTTGGCTATGATAAATTGACCCTTAGTGTTAGGGAATTAAATACGTGGGGTTACGGGGATAGGGTGGGATATGTGTCGGTGCAGGCTCGATGGGCCGAAATGGCCTCTATCTGCACTGTGGGGATTCTGTGATTCTGTGACTCAGAGACAAGAGAGAGAGAGTGAGAGAGAGAGAGAATGCTCCAACTAACACCCGATCATTACTCTGGACTATTTCAGTTTTCAAACGGTCAGTTACTCTCATGGACAAGTCCCAGCTCCCCATATCATCCACGGTGCCTCCCCTAGTCTTGGTATCCAGGGGAGGTATCGGTAACACACCCCGGGAGTGTTTGATGGGACAGTGCAGAGGGAGCTTTACTCTGTATCTAACCCGTGCTGTACCTGCCCTGCGAGTGTTTGATGGGACAGTGTAGAGGGAGCTTTACTCTCTATCTAACCCGTGCTGTACCTGCCCTGGGAGTGTTTGATGGAACAGTGTAAAGGGAGCTTTACTCTTTATCTAACCCGTGCTGAACTTGCCCTGGGAGTGTTTGATGGGATACTGGAGAGGGAGCTTTACTCTGTATCTAACCTGTGCTGCACCTGCCCTGGGAGTGTTTGACGGGACAGTGTAGAGGGAGCTTTACTCTGTATCTAACCCGTGCTGTACCTGCCCTGGGAGTGTTTGATGAGACAGTGTAGAGGGAGCTTTACTCTGTATCTAACCCATGCTGTACTTGCCCTGGGAGTGTTTGAAGGAACAGTGTAGAGGGAGCTTTACTCTGTACCTAACCCATGCTGTACCTGCCCTGGGAGTGTTTGATGGGACAGTGTAGAGGTAGCTTTACTCTGTATCTAACCCGTGCTGTACCTGTCCTGGGAGTGTTTGATGGGACAGTGTAGAGGGAGCTTTACTCTGTATCTAACCCGTGATGTACCTGCCCTGGGAGTGTTTGATGGGACAGTGTAGAGGGAGCTTTACTCTGTATCTAACCCGTGCTGTACCTGCCCTGAGAGTGTTTGATGGGACAATGTAGAGGGAGCTTTACTCTGTATCTAACCCGTGCTGTACCTGCCCTGGGAGTGTTTGATGGGACAGTGTAGAGGGAGTTTTACACTGTATCTAACCCGTGCTGTACCTGCCCTGGGAGCGATTGATGGGACAGTGTAGAGGGAGCTTTACTCTGTATCTAACCCATGCTGTACCTGCCCTGGGAGTGTTTGATGGGACAGTGTAGAGGGAGTTTTACTCTGTATCTAACCTATGCTGTACCTGCCCTGGGAGCGATTGATGGGGCAGTGTAGAGGGAGCTTTACTCTGTATCTAACCTGTGCTGTATCTGTCCTGGGAGTGTTTGATGGGGCAGTGTAGAGGGAGCTTTACTCTGTATGTAACCCGTGCTGTACCTGCTCTGGGAGTGTTTGAAGGGACAGTGTAGAGGGAGTTTTACTCTGTATCAAACCCGTGCTGTACCTGCCCTGGGAGTGTTTGATGGGACAGTGTAGATCAGGGGTTCTCTGAGGCCTCTCCTGTGTTATAAAAATTCCCCGGACCCCCTGTAACACAACACAAGTATTCAATGTCTGTAAACTCTTTGGGACATCCTGAGATCACAGGGCACATGGTGGCATAGTGGTTAGCACTGTTGCCTCACAGCGCCAGAGACCCGGGTTCGAATCCGGCCTCCGGCGACTGTCTGTGTGGAGTTTGCACATTCTCCCCGTGTTTGCGTGCGTTTACTCTGGGTGCTCCGGTTTCCTCCCACAGTCCAAAGATGTGCGGGTTAGGTTGATTGGCTATGATAAATTGACCCTTAGTGTTAGGGGGATTAAATACGTGGGGTTACAGGGATAGGGTGGGATATGTGTTGGTGTAGGGGTTACGGGGATCGGGTGGGATATGTGTCGGTGCAGGCTCGATGGGCTGAAATGGCCTCTATCTGCACTGTGGGGTTTCTGTGATTCTGTGATTTTCCGTGAAGCCTCTCTATAAATGCAAGTCTTTCCATTTCAAATCACTGTACTTTATTTTTTGAAATAAATAGTTATTTGACGATTAAGTGCGGTAATAGTATGTTTTAAACTCCCTGCTCCTTGATTCTCCAATACAAGAGGCCCAATGACCTCACAAGCTGCCTTGTGGCCACCTTCCTTCCAGCCCACGTGATCTGCTCACCTCAGCAAAGCCCAGCTCCCAGGCGGGGAGTGCACTGATTGGCCCTTTACCGCCCCACCCACCCCTGCAGCCACCAATCGGAGAGTGAGCAGGGTGCAGGGGGCGGGGCTGGCCTTTGATTGACAGTTTGTGCTCCCGCTCGTGGCGCTTTGAATTTCGCCCCAACAATGGACGGCGGTTGGAGGCGGGACTTGGGCCAAACGGATTGGCTGCTGGCCTTTGATTGACGGTTGACGGGACCAATCCCTGAGGCCGCGGGCTGTCCTGCTCAGTGGCGCCGCCTGCTGTGAGGGCGAGCGGCGGCTGGAGCTGCAGGTCCCGCAAGTTGCGCCTGCGCACTGCTCCTGTTCCAGTGGGAGGTGTTCAACGGGCTGGGCCCCTGGAATTGGGAATGGCCCCACCCTCCAATAAACTCCAGCCTGGATTTGTAGGGGGGAAGGGGGGAGATGGGGGCAACAGGCTGGATGGAGATGATGGAATCCGGATCAACCCAATTGACAGCGAGCGAGGGGCGGCTTCCGCAGCCTTGGCCCCATTGCGCCCCACATCGCTTCCCCCGCGGCTGCTCAATGGGAACTGAGCCGGCGCCCGGTGTGAGGGCTGCTTGTGGGAGAAAGAATGAAAGAGGGAGAGAGTTTCTGGGCCCACCCCTTGAAACCTTCTCACGGACCCCGGTTGAGAACCTCTGATCGACAAGAGGCGCTGCAGCAACTCACCAAGGCTTCTTCGGCAGCACCTCCCAAACCCGCCACCTCCACCACCAAGAGGGACGAGGGCAGCAGGCGCAGGGGAACACCACCACCTCCAAGCTCCCCACCAAGTCACACAATATCCCGACATGGAAATATATCGCCGATCCTTCATCGTCACTGGGTCAAAATCCTGGAACTCCCTCCCTAGCAGCACTGTGGGAGGACCTTCACCACACGGACTGCAGCGGTTCCAGAAGGGGGCTCACCACCACCTTCTCAAGGGCACCAATCTCCTCGTGTCTGATATAAACCAGCCCCACAGTCACTGACACCAATCTCCTCCTGTCTGATATAAACCAGCCCCACAGTCACTGACACCAATCTCCTTCTGTCTGATATAAACCAACCCCAGTCACTGACACCAATCTCCTCCTGTCTGATATAAACCAACTCCACAGTCACTGACACCAATCTCCTCCTGTCTGATATAAACCAACCCCACAGATACTGACACCAATCTCCTCCTGTCTGATATAAACCAACCCCACAGTCACTGACACCAGTCTCCTCCTGTCTGATATAAACCAATCCCACTGGCCCAGAAAGATTAAACTCAGCCCGTTACTTGGATTGGACTTGTCTCCATTCCCATGCCGAGGGGATTGCTGTACCAGACGGGAGGGGCAACATTTGGGGACTCTCAATTCTCCACCAATTCCCATTCCCCTTCTTTCTGGTGGATAATGGAGATGCCACTGTGTGTAATGTGTAAGTCAGTAAGAATTGTCAGTGAGGATTAATCAGCAGTTTCTAATTGGAGATGTTAATCAGTGGAACTTTTCAGACAATAAATTGTAGATTTTGTATCAAAGGTCAATTTAGGGTTAAAGTAAAATTCATAATTTTATTGTCAAATAATTTCTAATGAAAGTCCTGAATTAAGGGGAACGATCACAATGATTCTTAAAGGGACACTGCAGCCCCAACAAGTGAATCAGCTATATATCCAGAATATTAAACTCCAGCCAGTTATAGGGTTATTATCATCAGCAGAAACAAACTACAACTGTCAGAATGAACATGGTTCAGTCCTGGCTGTAATTAACAGCAGCAATAACATCAGAATCCAACCCCTGCAGTTACTTGTGAACTCGCTGGTGTCTCAGCAGGTTGGATGACTGAGTGAATCCCTTCCCACACACGGAGCAGGTGAATGGTCTCTCCCCAGTGTGAGCTCGCTGGTGAATCAGCAGGCCGGATGACTGAGTGAATCCCTTCCCACACACAGAGCAGGTGAACGGTCTCTCCCCGGTGTGAACTCGCTGGTGTGTCCGAAGGCCGGATGAACAAGCGAATCCCTTTCCACACATGGAGCAGGTGAACGGTCTCTCCCCAGTGTGAACTCGTTGGGTGTTTCAGCAGGCTGGATGAACAAATGAATCCCTCTCCACACACGAAGCAGGTGAATGGCCTCTCCCCAGTGTGAAGTCGCTGGTGTGTCAGCAGGTTGGATGATTTAATGAATCCCTTTCCACACATGGAGCAGGTGAACGGTCTCTCCCCAGTGTGAGTGCGCTGGTGTACAATGAGATTGGATGAATACCTGAACCTCTTCCCACAGTGAGAGCAACTGAATGGTTTATCGTCAGTGTGAACTCGCTGGTGTTGAATCAGTTCCTCAGAGCTTTTAAAGCAGTTCGCACAGTCGGAGCATTTAAAAGGTCTCTCGTCAGTGTGAACTCGCTGGTGTCTCAGCAGGTTGGATGACTGAGTGAATCCCTTCCCACACATGGAGCAGGTGAATGGCCTCTCCCCAGTGTGACTGTAGTGATGAGTTTCCAGCTGGGATGGGGAAATTAATCCCTTCCCACACACGGAGCAGGTAAACGGCCTCTCCCCGGTGTGACTGCGTTGATGAGTTTCCAGCTCAAACAGGTAATTGAATCCCTTCCCACAGTCCCCACATTTCCACGGTTTCTCCGTGGTGCGGGTGTCCTTCTGTCTCTCCAGGTTGGACGATCGGTTGAAGCCTCGTCCACACACAGAACACGTGTACGGTTTCTCCTCGCTGTGAATGGTGCGATGTTTTTTCAGGCAGTGAAACTGGTTAAAGCTCTTTCCACAGTCAGTGCACTGGGGCACTCTCACTCGGGTGTGTGGGGCTCGGTGATTTTCCAGTCACACTGATGTTGAGGTGATGTTTGGTTTGAGTTTCCTGTCTGTAAACCCACCCTTTCTAATACCCTGTAAAAGGAGTTTACAAAAGACATCACTGTAAGTAGAGGATAGAAATTCAGAACAGACAATTCTGGTTTCTATGGGACATTCTTTCCTCTCTTTTTCCCCAAAGCTGTAAATCCCCTTCCCACGCACTCTCCCTCCTCCTTGTGCTGAAATCCAAACCCATCGCACCATCTCCAACATTTTTCCTTTCAATTGACTTTTCTTCCACCCCTGAAGGTGTTGAGTCTGATCGGTTCAGTTCTAAACTCATGAGGGACTGGAAGCCAGCACCCTGCGGGGACCGGACTCTGTCATAAAATAATGGCTTCAGAAGAGAAATTGAAGAAACTATTTGATAGAAGGTGTGGTGGTGAAATGTTGGGTGGGTGCTCAGCATCTCACACATTGTGTAAGATTAACATTCCACATGTCTGAACCTTTCATTCCGTCCCCGATTTGGGCATCTCTTGAGCTGGCACTTCTTCCTCCCATTATACCGAGTTGGTGCAACAGGAGAGCCAGGGATCAGGGGGATGTTGGACAGGAAGCACACAGCACGGACATTACACTGCAGGTGGGATAAGTGAGAGTGTTACAGTGAGGGCTTCGGGCACTTTATTAAACACACCCACAGCAGAATCACATTAATCTGATGGGAGATCACTGACACACGAGCAGCCAGTGGTGTGGAGCCTCCTGAGAGTCCGGTCCCTTTACAGCCAGTATTTACAGGAGCTAGGACACAGAGTCTCATTAAAATCACTGATATATTTGTTCACACAAATCAACCCCCAAAAAATGCTGAATGATTTCTCCCAGATGCTCCCTGACCAGTCACCATTTCTCCTCCATTTACAGACGCTCCCTGACCAGTCACCATTTCTCCTCCATTTACAGACGCTCCCTGACCAGTCACCATTTCTCCTCCATTTACAGACGCTCCCTCACCAGTCTCCATTTCTCCTCCATTTACACACGCTCCCTGACCAGTCACCATTTCTCCTCCATTTACAGACGCTCCCTCACCAGTCACCATTTCTCTTCCATTTACAGACCCTCCCTGACCAGACTCCATTTCTCTTCACTTACAGACGCTCCCTGACCAGTCTCCATTTCTCCTCCATTTACAGACTCTCCCTGACCAGTCTCCATTTCTCCTCCATTTACAGACGCTCCCTGACCAGACTCCATTTCGCTTCAGTTACAGACGCTCCCTGATCAGTCTCCATTTCTCCTCCATTTACAGACACTCCCTGACCAGTCTCCATTTCTCCTCCATTTACAGACGCTCCCTGACCAGTCACCATTTCTCCTCGTTAGACGCTCCCTGACCAGTCACCATTTCTCCCCATTTACAGACGCTCCCTGACCAGTCTCCATTTCTCCTCCATTTACAGACGCTCCCTGACCAGTCACCATTTCTCCCCATTTACAGACGCTCCCTGACCAGTCACCATTTCTCCCCCATTTACAGACGCTCCCTGACCAGTCACCATTTCTCCTCCATTTACAGACGCTCCCTGACCAGTCTTCTTTTCTCCTCCATTTACAGACGCTCCCTGACTCACTTCCTGTCTGTCCCGGAGTTTGGCGCTTTGTTGAGATTCGGGCCGGAGTGAAACGGGAACCCGCGGGTGGGGGCGGATAATGTTCACTGCTCTTATAATCGGGCCTGGGGCCGCACTCGGGGCGTCTGAAGCCCGCGTCCCCCCGGGGTTCATTAACCCGCCTCCCTCTGACCTGCTGCAGCCTCGCCACCCGCGCATGCTCAGCTCACACTGCCAAACAATCAGCCTCTCCCGCGCATGCTCAGCTCACACAGCCCAACAATCAGCCTCTCCCGCGCAAGCTCAGTTCACCATCTGTTGTTCCGGTTCAAAGGTGAAGACACGCCCCTATCACACTCCGATTGCTTGGAGGACCCGCCGCCAGCTCGGTCCTCCAGTCCCGCCCCGCTCTTCCTATTGGTCCGGAGCGCTGCTGAGCATGCGCGGAGCTTGGCAGCAGCCGCTGACACATCAGGTGAGAGAGCTCAGGTTATATTATCAACATTTTATTTTCTGTATTTGAGAAACCATTGCTAACTGAAATACTGAGTTGCATGTAATCAAGGAAAGGAAAATCAGTTGAGTTGTTTCTTTGAAGAGACAAATATAACCAAATTAGTAACAATACTGTGGAGGAGGAATTCCTGGAGTGTTTGCGGGATGGTTTCCTGGACCAATATGTCGAGGAACCAACTGGAGATCAGGCCATCTTAGACTGGGTATTATGTAATGAGAAAGGATTAATTAGCAATCTTGTTGCGCGAGGCCCCTTGGGGCGGAGTGATCATAATATGATAGAATCCTTCATTAAGATGGAGAGTGAAGTAGTTGACTCGGAGACGAGGGTCCTGAACTTAAATAAAGGAAACTACAATGGTCTGAGGCACGAGTTGGGTAGGATTGATTGGGGAATGTTACTTAAAGGGTTGACGGTGGATAGGCAATGGCAAACATTCAAAGATCGCATTGATTAACTACAGAATTTGTTCATCCCTGTTTGGCATAAAAATAAATCAAAAATGTGACTCAACCGTGGCTAACAAGAGAAATTAAGGATAGCGTAAGATCCAAGGAGAAGACATATAAATTGGCCAGAAAAAGCAGCAAACCTGAGGATTGGGAGCAGTTTAGGATTCAACAAAGGAGGACAAAGGGATTAATTAAGAAAGGGAAAATAGAGTATGAGAGTAAGCTTGCAGAGAACATAAAAACTGACTGTAAAAGCTTTTATAGATATGTGAAGAGAAAAAGATTGGTGAAGTCAAACTTAGGTGTCTTGCAGTCAGAATCAGGGGAATTTATAATGGGGAACAAAGAAATGGCTGACCAATTAAATACATACTTTGGTTCTGTCTTCACAAAGGAGGACACAAATAACCTCCCAGAGATGTTGGGGAACATAGGATCTAATGAGAGGGAGGAACTGAAATAAATCAGTATTTGTAGGGAAATTGTGTTAGGGAAATTGACGGTATTGAAGGCCGATAAATCCCCAGGCCTGATAATCTACATCTTAAGGAAGTGGCCCTAGAAATAGTAGATGCATTGCTGATCATCTTCCAAAATTCGATAGACTCTGGAACAGTTCCCAAGGATTGGAGGGTAGCTAATGTTACCCCACTATTCAAAAAAGGTGGTAGAGTGAAAACGGGGAATTACAGACTGGTAAGCCTGACATCGGTAGTGGGGAAAATGCTAGAGTCCATTACAAAAGATGTAATAGCAGAGCACTTGGAAAACAGTGACAGGATCGGACAAAGTCAACATGGATTTACAAAAGGTAAATCGTGCTTGACTAATCTACTGGAATTTTTTGAGGATGTAACTGGTAGAATAGATAAGGGAGACCCAGTGGATGTGGTGTATTTGGACTTTCAGAAGGCTTTCGATAAGGTCCCGCATAAGAGATTAGCGTGTAAAGTTAAGGCACATGGGATTGGGGCAAGATACTGACTTGGATAAAGAACTGATTGGCAGACAGGAAGCAAAGAATTGGAATAAACAGGTCTTTTTCCGAGTGGCAGGCAGTGACTAGTGGGGTACCGCAGGGATCGGTGCTAGGACCCCAGCTATTCACAATATATATTAATGATCTAGACGAGGGAACTAGATGTAATATTTCCAAGTTTGCAGATCACACAAAGCTGGGTGGGCGTGTGTGCTGTGAGGAGGATGCCGAGAAACTCCAGTATAATTTGGATAGGTTGGGTGATTGGGCAGAAGCATGTCAGATGCAGTATAATGTGGATAAATGCGAGGTTATCCACTTTGGTGGCAAAAACAGGAAGGCAGATTATTATCTGAACGGCAATAAATTGGGAAACGGGGAAGTGCAACGAGACCTGGGTGTCCTTGTGCACCAGTCGCTGAAGGTAAGCATGCAGGTGCAGCAGGCAGTTAAGAAGGCAAATGGTATGTTGGCCTTCATAGCGAGAGGATTCGAGTACAGGAACAAGGATGTCTTGCTGCAGTTGTACAGGGCCTTGGTGAGACCACATCTTGAGTATTGTGTGCAGTTTTGGTCGCCTTATCTGAGGAAGGATGTTCTTGCCATGGAGGGAGTGCAGCGAAGATTCACCAGACTGATACCTGGGATGGCAGGAATGACGTATGAGGAGAGATTGGATCGATTGGGTTTGTACTCGCTGGAGTTTATAAGAATGAGAGGGGAACACATTGAAACTTATAAAATTCTAACAGGACTAGACAGACTAGATGCAGGAAGGATGTTCCCGATGGCCGGGGAGTCCAGAACCAGGGGTCACACTCTAAGGATAAGGGTTAGGCCATTTAGGACTGAGATGAGCAGGAATTTCTTCACCCAGAGAGTGGTGAACCTGTGGAATTCTGTACCACAGAAGGCAGTGGAGGCCAATTCATTAAATATATTCAAGAAGGAGTTGGATATATTTCTTAAGGCTAAAGGGATCAAGGGATATGGGGAGAAGGCAGGGACAGGGTACTGAGTTTGGATGATCAGCCATGATCTCATTGAATGGCGGAGCAGCCTCGAGGGGCCGAATGGCCCACTCCTGCTCCGATCTTCTATGTTTCTATGATTGAGCGGTCGCAGCCCGGGGTCTGCTGCAGGGAGCCGGACTGGGCACGTCATCAACTCCAGGGCGAGGATTGAGGTGAGCTCCGACCAATTGAGAGAGTGGGCGGATCTTGGAGGACTGAGGTGGCGACGGGTCCTCCAACCAATCGGGGTGTCCGAGGAGCGGGACCTCCGCCGCCTGGTTCTCCCGCTGCTGAGACCAGTGTCAGGCAGCAGAGGGCGGTCTTCTGAGTTTAGGGCTCAGGCATGTTGGTGGAGCAGAGCAGAGGGAACTTTACTCTGCGCCGGGCTTCAGTCCCTCAGCACTGCCCTGGAGTGTTTGATGCGACAGTGTAGAGGGAGCTTTACTCTGTATCTAACTCGTGCTGTACCTGCCCTGGGAGTGTTTGATGGGACAGTGTAGAGGGAGCTTTACTCTGTATCTAACCCGTGCTGTACCTGCCCTGGGAGTGTTTGATGGGACAGTGTCGAGGGAGCTTTACTCTGTATCTAACTCGTGCTGTACCTGCCCTGGAGTGTTTGATGGGACAGTGTAGAGGGAGCTTTACTCTGTATCTAACCCGTGCTGTACCTGCCCTGGGAGTGTTTGATGGGACAGTGTAGAGGGAGCTTTACTCTGTATCTAATCCATGCTGTACCTGCGCCGGGAATGTTTGATGAGACAGTGTAGAGGGAGCTTTACTCTGTATCTAACCCGTGCTGTACCTGCCCCGGGAGTGTTTCATGGGACAGTGTAAAGGGAGCTTTACTCTGTATTTAACCCGTGCTGCCCCTGCCCTGGGAGTGTTTGATGGGACAGTGTAGAGGGAGCTTTACTCTGTATCTAACCCGTGCTGTACCTGCCCTGGGAGAGTTTGATGGGACAGTGTAGAGGGAGCTTTACTCTGTATCTAACCCGTGCTGCACCTGTCCTGGGAGTGTTTGATGGGGCAGTGTAGAGGGAGTTATACTTTGTATCTAAGCCATGCTGTACCAGCCCTCGGAGTGTTTGAAGGGACAGTTTAGAGGGAGCTTTACTCTGTATCTAACCTGTGCTGTTCTGGCCGTGGGAGTGTTTGATGGGACAGTGTAGAGGGAGCGTTACTCTGTATCTAACCTGTGCTGTACCTGCCCCAGGACTGTTTGATGGGACAGTGTAGAGGGTGCTTTATACTGTATTTAACCCGTACTGTACCTGCCTGGGAGTGTTTGATGGGACAGTGTAGAGGGAGCTTTACGCTGTATCTAACCCATGCTGTACCTGTCCTGGGAGTGTTGATGGGACAGTGTAGAGGGAGCTTTATTCTGTATCTAACCCATGCTATTCTGGCCCTGGGAGTGTTTGATGGGGCAGTGTAGAGGGAGGTTTACTCTATATCTAACCTGTGCTGTAACTGCCCTGGGAGTATTTGATGGGACAGTGTAGTGGGAGCTTTACTCTGTATCTAACCTGTGCTGTACCTGCACTGGGCGTGTTTGATAGGCCAGTGTAGAGGTAGCTTTACTCTCTATCTAACCCGTGCTATTCCAGCCCTGGGACTGTTTGATAGGACAGTGTAGAGGCAGCTTTAATCTGTGTCTAACCCGTGCTGTTCCTTCCCTGGGTGTGTTTGATGCTACAGTGTAGAGGGAGCTTTACTCTGTATCTAACCTGTGCTGTGTCTGCACTGGGTGTGTTTGATGGGACAGTGTAGAGGGAGCTTTACTCTGTATCTAACCTGTGCTGTGTCTGCACTGGGAGTGTTTGATGTGACAGTGTAGAGGGAGCTTTACTCTGTATCTAACCCATGCTGTACCTGCCCTGGGAGTGTTTGATGGGACAGTGTAGAGGGAGCATTACTCTGTATCTAATGCATGCTGTGCCTGCGCCGGGAATGTTTGATGAGACAGTGTAGAGGGAGCGTTACTCTGTATCTATCCCGTGCTGTACCTGCCCCGGGAGTGTTTGATGGGACAGTGTAGAGGGAGCTTTACTCTGTATCTAACTCATGCTGTACTTTCCCTGGGAGTGTTTGATGCGACAGTGTAGAGGGAGCTTTACTCTGTATCTAACTCATGCTGCACTTTCCCTGGGAGTGTTTGATGCGACAGTGTAGAGGGAGCTTTACACTGTATCTAACCCGTGCTGCCCCTGCCCTGGGAGCGTTTGATAGGACAGTGTCGAGGGAGTTTTACTCTGTATCTAACATATGCTGTTCCTGCCCTGGGAGTGTTTGATGCGACAGTGTAGAGGGAGCTTTACTCTGTATCTAGCCTGTGCGGTACCTGTCCTGGGAGTGTTTGATGGGACAGTGTAGAGGGAGCTTTACTCTGTATCTAACCCGTGCTGTACCTGCCATGGGAGTGTTTGATGGGACTGTGTAGAGGGAGCTTTACTCTGTATCTAACCCGTGCTATACCCGCGCTGGGAGTGTTTGATGGGACAGTGTAGAGGGAGCTTTACTCTGTATCTAACCTGTGCTGTACCTGCCCTGGGAGTGTTTGACGGAACAGTGCAGACGGAGCTTTACTCTGTATCTAATCCGTGCTGTTCTGGCCGTGGGAGTGTTTGATGGGACAGTGTAGAGGGAGCGTTACTCTGTATCTAACCTGTGCTGTACCTGCCCCAGGAGTGTTTGATGGGACAGTGTAGAGGGTGCTTTATACTGTATTTACCCCGTGCTGTACCTGCCCTGGGAGTGTTGATCGGACCTGTAGAGGGAGCTTTATTCTCTATCTAACCCGTGCTGTACCTGCCCCGAGAGTGTTCGATGGGACAGTGTAGAGGGAGCTTTACTCTGTATCAAACCCGTGCTGTTCTGGCCCTGGGAGTGTTTGATGGGACAGTGTAGAGGGACGTTTACTCTGTGATGCGCTATCAACAACACCAAAGACTATGAGATGGACTTATATGAAGTAGTCTTTTATTGACTAAGTACTGGAGCATGCCTCTGCTAGTGAATCCATCCTAAGAGCTCCCGGTGGAAGGGTGGTGAGTCACCTTTATACCCGGTCTTAGGGGTGGCACCAGGGGTGGAGACATGCCCGGACTTGTACAGAGTTAACAGTGGTTTACCACACAGACATGTACAGGGTTAACAGTGGTTTACCACATTCACCCCTCGTTTAAAAAAGAGTCCGGCGGGGTGAAGTGTTTCAAAAGTTCGTATACGAAAGTCTCTCCGGGGGTCTTGTCTGCCGTAATGATCTTCGTGGTGCCGGTTGCGGCGGTTCTTTGCCAGCGGCCGCTTCTCGCGTGGGACGGAGCACTGGTGTGTCGTCCTCTCGGGGTAGGGATGGCACCGGCATGTCATCAGTTCGTGGTAGACACCCCGGTGGTGCGTCGTGGGTTGTGTTGGTGGGTGGAGGTAGTGGATGGTGATCGATGGTGTTTCGGGTGGCACCTGAGGGTGCGAGGTCTCGAATTGAGACTGTGTCCTCCCGCCCGTCAGGATACGCCACGTAGGCGTACTGTGGGTTGGCGTGGAGGAGGTGAACCTTTTCGACCAGGGGGTCCGTCTTATGGCTCCTCGCGTGTTTCCTGAGCAGGACGGGTCCCGGAGACGTCAGCCATGGCGGTAGTGATGTCCCCGAGGTGGATTTCCTGGGGAAGACGAACATCTTCTCGTGAGGGGTGGCGTTTGTGGCAGTACAGAGCAGTGATCGTATGGAGTGGAACGCATCGGGGAGGACATCTTGCTAGCGTGAGATTGGGAGGCCCTTGGATTTTAGGGTGAGCATGGCAGTCTTCCACACCGTTGCGTTCTCCCTCTCTACCTGTCCGTTACCCCGGGGGTTGTAGCTGGTAGTCCTGCTGATGGCTATGCCCTTCTCGAGCAGGTACTGGCGCAGCTCGTCGCTCATGAACGACGAGCCCCTGTCGCTGTGGATGTAATTGGGGAAGCCAAATATGGCGAACAGGTCGTTGAGGCACCTGATGACTGTGGCGCTGGTCATGTCCGGGCAGGGGATGGCGAAGGGGAAACGGGAGTACTCATCAATAATATTGAGGAAGTATGTGTTGCGGTCAGAGGAGGGAAGGGGCCCCTTGAAATCGACGCTGAGACGTTCGAAGGGGCGGGTGGCTTTAATCAGGTGTGCCCTGTCTGGCCTATAAAAATGCGGTTTGCATTCGGCGCAGACCTGGCAGTTCCTGGTCATGGTCCTGACCTCCTCGATGGAGTAAGGCAGGTTGCGAGCTTTAATAAAGTGGAAGAACCTGGTGACCCCCGGGTGGCAGAGATCATTGTGGAGGGTCCGTAGCCTATCGACTTGTGCGTTGGCACATGTCCCACGGGATAGGGCGTCTGGGGCTCATTAAGTTTCCCGGGCCGGTATAAGATATCGTAGTTGTAGGTGGATAACTCGATCCTCCACCGCAATATCTTATCATTTTTGATTTTCCCCCTTTGTCTGTTGTTAAACATAAATGCTACTGACCATTGGTCAGTGAGCGGGGTGAAACGTTTACCGGCCAGGTAATGCCTCCAGTGCCGTACAGCCTCCACTATCGCCTGGGCCTCCTTCTCGACTGAGGAGTGTCGAATTTCGGGGCCCTGGAGGGTCCGTGAAAAGAAGGCCACGGGTCTCCCTGCCTGGTTAAGGGTTGCGGCTAGGGCGAAGTCGGATGCATCGCTCTCCACTTGGAAAGGGATGGACTCATCCACTGCGTGCATTGTGGCCTTCGCAATGTCCTCTTTTATGAGGGTGAAGGCCGCATGGGCCTCTGCCGTCAGGGGGAAGGAGGTTGACTTGATGAGGGGCCGGGCTTTGTCCGCATAGTTGGGCACCCACTGGGCGTAGTAAGAGAAGAACCCTAGGCATCTCTTCAGGGCTTTTAGGCAGTGGGGGGGGGGGGTAGTTCCAGGAGGGGGCGCATTCGGTCGGGGTCGGGGCCGATGACTCCGTTTTCCACCACGCAGCCAAGAATAGCGAGGCGCGCGGTGCGGAACATACATTTTTCTCTGTTGTATGTCAGATTCAGCCGTTGGGCCGTACGGAGGAATTTTTCTAGGTTGGCGTCGTGGTCCTGCAGGTCATGGCCGCAGATGGTGACGTTGTCTAGATAGGGGAAGGTGGCCTGCAGCGCGTTCTGGTCAACCATCCTATCCATCTCCCTTTGGAAGACCGAGACCCCGTTGGTGACGCCGAAGGGGACTCGGAGGAAGTGGTAGAGGCGACCGTCAGCCTCGAAGGCCGTGTACTGGCGGTCCTCAGGCCTGATGGGGAGCTGGTGGTATGCCGACTTCAGATCAATCGTCGAGAATACCCAATATTGTGCTATCTGGTTGACCATGTCAGATATGCGGGGAAGTGGGTATGCGTCTAATTGTGTGTATCGATTGATCGTCTGGCTGTAATCAATAACCAGGCGCTGTTTTTCGCCGGTCTTTACTACCACCACTTAGGCTCGTCATGGGCTGGTGCTGCCCTCGATAATCCCTTCCCTCAGGAGTCTTTCTACTTCTGATTTAATAATGCTCCTATCCCCGGCACTGTACCGCCTGCTTTTAGTAGCAATTGGCTTGCAGTCTTTGGCGAGGTTAGCGAACAACGGGGGGGGTTTGACCTTCAGGGTGGACAGGCTGCATACTTTGCGCGGCGCCGTGTTTAAATTCTGCCGGCTGCAGACTGTAAGTGGGGGCAGGGGCCCGCCATATGCCATCGTGACGCTCTCCAGATGGCACTGGAAGTCTAATCCTAGCAGTACGGGAGCGCAGAGCTGTGGCAGGACGAGGAATTTAAACTCTCTGTACTCCACGCCGTTTACTGTCAGAGTCGCTACACAGTAGCCGCCGACGTCCGCCGTATGGGACTTTGAGGCCATAAAGACCTGGTGGCGTGTGTGCATAATCGATAGGGAGTAGCGTCGCACCGTGTCGGGGTGGATGAAGCTCTCCGTGCTTCCGCAGTCGAAAAGGCAATTTGTGGCATGGCCATTTACCTTTACGTTCATCATGGACCTGGCTAGTTGATGGAGCCTAGATTGGTCCAGGGCGATGGAGGCCATCGTCGAGGTCGGTGGGTCGCTGTAGTATTCGCCCGCGCCAGGGGCCTGGTCCCGGAATGGTGTCCAAGATGGCGGCTCCCCCTCGGCTGGTGGTGCCCAAAATGGCGGCCCGCGCGGCTCACACGTGGTTGGTGGGGTCCAAAATGGCGGCCTGTACGGTTCACACACGGCGCTGCTGGAATTGGGGGTCGATTTCACCCTGCACACTCTCACGTAGTGGCCTTTCTTGCCGCATTTGGAGCAGGTCGCGTCCTTTGCTGGGCATTGCTGTCTGGGGTGCTTGGCCTGGCTGCAGAAGTAGCATTTCTGGCCTCTGGTCATTGCAGCTGTAGTTGGGCTGCTGGAGGCTTGTGGCCTTACCGGGTCCCAAGATGGCTGCTCCCGTGGCATCCACGTGGCCATCCGGTCAGGGGGGTAGGCGTCCATGTTCTGGAGGGCCACGTCTAGCGAGTTAGCGAGGGCCACCGTCTTCTGCAGGTCGAGCCCCCTCTGTTGCAGCAGCCTCTGTCAAGTATAGTTGGACCTGATGCCGGCTACGTAGGCGTCTCGGATCAGGTCTTCCGCGCATTCCTTGGCCGTCACCGCTTTGCAATTACAGTCCCGGCCGAGGACTCTCAGTGCCAGTAAATATTCGGCGCCCAATTCCCCGGGGCGCTGTTTTCGGGTAGCCAGGAGGTGTCTGGCGTAGACCTCGTTAACAGGCCTCACGTATTGTTCCTTTAGCGTCGCGATGGCGGCCGCGTAAGTAGTGGCGTCTCGGATGATCGAGTAGACTCGGTGGCTCACCCGTGAGTTCAAGACAAGCCATTTCGCGTCATCTGTAGTGACGGTAGTGCTGGAGGCCTCCAGGAAGGCTTCAAAACAGCTCAGCCAGTGTTCAAAGTTATTGGCTGCATCTGCTGCTTGAGGATCCAGGTCTAAACGTTCCGGCTTCAAGATTTGCTCCATGTCGAAAATTAGTCAATAAAATTGATGCGCTATCAACAACACCAAAGACTACGAGATGGACTTATATGAAGTAGGCTTTTATTGACTAAGAACTGGAGCATGCCTCTGCTAGTGAATCCATCCTAAGAGCTCCCGGGGGAAGGGTGGTGAGTCACCTTTATACCCGGGCTTAGGGGTGGAGCCAGGGGTGGAGACATGCCCGGACTTGTACAGAGTTAACAGTGGTTTACCACACAGACATGTACAGGGTTAACAGTGGTTTACCACATGGGACAGTGTAGAGGGAGCATTACTCTGTATCTAACCTGTGCTGTACCTGCCCCAGGAGTGTTTGATGGGACAGTGTAGAGGGTGCTTTATACTGTATTTAACCCGTGCTGTACCTGCCCCGGGAGTGTTGATGGGACCTGTAGAGGGAGCTTTATTCTCTATCTAACCCGTGCTGCACCTGCCCCGAGAGTGTTTGATGGGACAGTGTAGAGGGAGGTTTACTCTGTATCTAACCCGTGCTGTACCTGCCCTGTGAGTGTTTGATGGGACAGTGTAGAGGGAGCTTTACTCTGTATCTAACCCGTGCTGTACCTGTCCTGGGAGTGTTTGATGGGACAGTGTAGAGGGAGTTTTACTCTGTATCTAACCCGTGCTATTCCAGCCCTGGGAGTGTTTGATGCGACAGTGTAGAGGGAGGTTTACTCTGTATCTAGCCTGTGCTGTACCTGTCCTGGGAGTGTTTGATGCGACAGTGTCGAGGGAGCTTTAACTCATGCTGTACCTTCCCTGGGAGTGTTTGATGCGACAGTGTAGAGGGAGCTTTACTCTGTATCTAACCTGTGCTGTACCTGACCTGGGAGTGTTTGATGGGACGGTGTAGAGGGAGCTTTACTCTGTATCAAACCCTTGCTGTTCCTGCCCTGGGAGTGTATGATGGAACTGTGTAGCGGGAGCTTTAGTCTGTATCTAATCCGTGCTGTACCTGCCCTGTGAGTGTTTGATGGGACATTGTAGATGGTGCTTTACTCTGTATCTAACCTGTGCTGTACCTGCCCTGGGAGTGTTTGATGGGACAGTGTAGAGGGAGCTTTACTCTGTATCTAACCCATGTTGTTCCTGCCTTGGTAGTGTTTGATGGGACAGTGTAGAGGGAGCTTTACTCTGTATCTAACCCATGTTGATCCTGCCTTGGTAGTGTTTGATGGGACAGTGTAGAGGGAGCTTTACTCTGTATCTAACCAATGCTGTACCTGCCCTGGGAGTGTTTGATGGGACAGTGTAGAGGGAGCTTTACTCTGTATCTAACCTGTGCTGTTCCTTCCCTGGGAGTGTTTGATGCGACAGTGTAGAGGGAGCATTACTCTGTATCTAATGCATGCTGTGCCTGCGCCGGGAATGTTTGATGAGACAGTGTAGAGGGAGCGTTACTCTGTATCTATCCCGTGCTGTACCTGCCCCGGGAGTGTTTGATGGGACAGTGTAGAGGGAGCTTTACTCTATCTAACTCATGCTGTACTTTCCCTGGGAGTGTTTGATGGGACAGTGTAGAGGGAGCTTTACTCTGTATCTAACCCGTGCTGTACCTGCCCTGGGAGTGTTTGATGCGACAGTGTAGAGGGAGCTTTACTCTGTATCTAGCCTGTGCGGTACCTGTCCTGGGAGTGTTTGATGGGACAGTGTAGAGGGAGTTTTACTTTGTATCTAATCCATGCTGTACCTGCCCTGGGAGTGTTTGATGGGACTGTGTAGAGGGAGCTTTACTCTGTATCTAATCCGTGCAATTCTGGCCGTGGGAGTGTTTGATGAGACAGTGTAGAGGGAGCTTTACTCTGCATCTAACCCATGCTGTACCTGCCCCGGGAGTGTTGATGGGACCTGTAGAGGGAGCTTTACTCTGTATCAAACCCGTGCTATTCTGGCCCTGGGAGTGTTTGATGGGACAGTGTAGAGGGACGTTTACTCTGTATCTAACCTGTGCTGTAGCTGCCCTGGGAGTATTTGATGGGACAGTGTTGAGGGAGCTTTACTCTGTATCTAACCTGTGCTGCCCCTGCGCTGGGAGTGTTTGATGGGACAGTGTAGAGGGAGTGTTACTCTGTATCTAACCCGTGCTGTACCTCCCTGGGACTGTTTGATGGGACAGTATGAGGGAGCTTTACTCCGTATCTAACCTGTGCTGTTCCTTCCCTGGGAGTGTTTGATGCGACAGTGTAGAGGGAGCTTTACTCTGTACCTAACCAATGCTGTACCTTGCCTGGGAGTGTTTGATGGGACAGTGTAGAGGAAGCTTTACTCTGTATCTAACCCGAGCTGTACCTGCCCTGGGAGTGTTTGACGGACAGTGTAGAGGGAGCTTTACTCTGTATCTAACCCGTGCTGTACCTGCCCTGGGAGTGTTTGATGGGACAGTGTAGAGGGAGGTTTTCTCTGTATCTAACCCGTGCTGTACCTGCCCTGGGAGTGTTTGATGGGACAGTGTAGAGGGAGCTTTACTCTGTATTTAACCCATGCTGTACCTGCCCTGGGAGTGTTTGATGGGACTGTGCAGAGGGAGCTTGACTCTGTATCAAACCCTTGCTCTCCCTGCCCTGGGAGTGTTTGATGGGACAGTGTAGAGGGAGCTTTACTCTGTATCTAACCCGTGCTGTAGCTGCCCTGGGAGTGTTTGATGGGACAGTATAGAGGGTGCTTTATACTGTATCTAGCCCGTGCTGTACCTGCCCTGGAGTGTTTGATGGGACAGTGTTGAGGGAGATTTACTCTGTATCTAACCTGTGCTGTACCTGACCTGGGAGTGTTTGATGGGACGGTGTAGAGGGAGCTTTACTCTGTATCAAACCCTTGCTGTTCCTGCCCTGGGAGTGTATGATGGAACTGTGTAGCGGGAGCTTTAGTCTGTATCTAATCCGTGCTGTACCTGCCCTGTGAGTGTTTGATGGGACATTGTAGATGGTGCTTTACTCTGTATCTAACCTGTGCTGTACCTGCCCTGGGAGTGTTTGATGGGACAGTGTAGAGGGAGCTTTACTCTGTATCTAACCCATGTTGTTCCTGCCTTGGTAGTGTTTGATGGGACAGTGTAGAGGGAGCTTTACTCTGTATCTAACCCATGTTGATCCTGCCTTGGTAGTGTTTGATGGGACAGTGTAGAGGGAGCTTTACTCTGTATCTAACCAATGCTGTACCTGCCCTGGGAGTGTTTGATGGGACAGTGTAGAGGTAGCTTTACTCTGTATCTAACCTGTGCTGTTCCTTCCCTGGGAGTGTTTGATGCGACAGTGTAGAGGGAGCATTACTCTGTATCTAACCCGTGCTGTACCTGCCCTGGGAGTGTTTGATGCGACAGTGTAGAGGGAGCGTTACTCTGTATCTATCCCATGCTGTACCTGCCCCGGGAGTGTTTGATGGGACAGTGTAGAGGGAGCTTTACTCTATCTAACTCATGCTGTACTTTCCCTGGGAGTGTTTGATGGGACAGTGTAGAGGGAGCTTTACTCTGTATCTAACCCGTGCTGTACCTGCCCTGGGAGTGTTTGATGCGACAGTGTAGAGGGAGCTTTACTCTGTATCTAGCCTGTGCGGTAACTGTCCTGGGAGTGTTTGATGGGACAGTGTAGAGGGAGTTTTACTTTGTATCTAATCCATGCTGTACCTGCCCTGGGAGTGTTTGATGGGACTGTGTAGAGGGAGCTTTACTCTGTATCTAACCCGTGCTGTACCCGCGCTGGGAGTGTTTGATGGGACAGTGTAGATGGAGCTTTACTCTGTATCTAATCCGTGCAATTCTGGCCGTGGGAGTGTTTGATGAGACAGTGTAGAGGGAGCTTTACTCTGCATCTAACCCATGCTGTACCTGCCCCGGGAGTGTTGATGGGACCTGTAGAGGGAGCTTTACTCTGTATCAAACCCGTGCTATTCTGGCCCTGGGAGTGTTTGATGGGACAGTGTAGAGGGACGTTTACTCTGTATCTAACCTGTGCTGTAGCTGCCCTGGGAGTATTTGATGGGACAGTGTAGAGGGAGCTTTACTCTGTATCTAACCTGTGCTGCCCCTGCGCTGGGAGTGTTTGATGGGACAGTGTAGAGGGAGTGTTACTCTGTATCTAACCCGTGCTGTACCTCCCTGGGACTGTTTGATGGGACAGTATGAGGGAGCTTTACTCTGTATCTAACCTGTGCTGTTCCTTCCCTGGGAGTGTTTGATGCGACAGTGTAGAGGGAGCTTTACTCTGTATCTAACCAATGCTGTACCTTGCCTGGGAGTGTTTGATGGGACAGTGTAGAGGAAGCTTTACTCTGTATCTAACCCGTGCTGTACCTGCCCTGGGAGTGTTTGATGGGACAGTGTAGAGGGAGGTTTTCTCTGTATCTAACCCGTGCTGTACCTGCCCTGGGAGTGTTTGATGGGACAGTGTAGAGGGAGCTTTACTCTGTATTTAACCCATGCTGTACCTGCCCTGGGAGTGTTTGATGGGACTGTGTAGAGGGAGCTTGACTCTGTATCAAACCCTTGCTCTCCCTGCCCTGGGAGTGTTTGATGGGACAGTGTAGAGGGAGCTTTACACTGTATCTAGCCCGTGCTGTACCTGCCCTGGAGTGTTTGATGGGACAGTGTTGAGGGAGATTTACTCTGTATCTAACCCGTGCTGTACCTGCCTTGGAACGTTTGATGGGACAGTGTAGGGGGAGCTTTACTCTGTATCTAACCCGTAATGTACCTGCCCTGGGAGTGTTTGATGGGATCTGGAAGAATGAGAGGTGGACACCTACAGACGCTGAAAGACGCCCTCGTAAGAACGAGATATGACGCTCGACTCGTCGATCGACAGTTCCGACGGGCCACAGCGAAAAATCGCATAGACCTCCTCAGAAGACAAACACGGGACGCAACCAACAGAGTACCCTTCGTCGTCCAGTACTTCCCCGAAGCGGAGAAACTACGCCATTTTCTTCGCAGCCTTCAACATGTCATCGATGACGATGAACACCTCGCTAAGGCCATCCCCACGCCTCCACTACTCGCCTCCAAACAGCCGCCTAACCTCAAACAGACCATCGTTCGCAGCAAATTACCAGCTTTCAGGAGAACAGCGAGCACGACACCACACAACCCTGCCACAGCAACCTCTGCAAGACATGCCAGATCATCAACACAGATACCATCATCACACGTGAGGACACCACCCACCAGGTACATGGTACACACTCATGTGACTCGGCCAATGTTGTCTACCTCATACGTTGCAGGAAAGGATACCCCGGAGCATGGTACATCGGCGAGACCATGCAGACACTGTGACAACGGATGAACGGAAACCGCACAACAATCGCCAGGCAGGAGTGTTCCCTCCCAGTCGGGGAACACTTCAGCAGTCAAGGACATTCAGCCTCTGATCTTCGGGTAAGCATTCTCCAAGGGGCAGTGAAGCTGATTTTCAGGCTCCAGCTGCTGCACAGGTGCCGGCCCGCACTGCGCATGCTCAGGACACCACCCCTCCGCCCCAGCCATTGATCTCTGTACCGTGCCTGCGCGCTGGCGGCCTGTGCCGGGCTCCGCAGCGGGCGCTGATTCTCGGCCGAGGCCTGGGCGGAGCACTGCGCATGCTCGGCAAGAACCGCTCGGGACAATGAGTCGCTACCGCGCCTGCGCGGGGGCCTCGCCTGGATCATTCTGGGGAAGGTCCGGGTAACCACCTGACAGCCCGGATGGCCGGCGGAGAGTGAGCTTTATCAGGTTTGTTTATATATCGTGGAGAGAAGTGCGGGCAGGGAGATAAAAATAAAGAAAATACAAACCGGAGCTCCCTCCCGGCACCGAGCGAGGCAGATTAGCATGTAAAGATGCAGGAAGGATGTTCCCGATGGTCGGGGAGTCCAGAACCAGGGGTCACTGTCTAAGGATAAGGGGTAAGCCAGTTAGGACAGAGATGAGGAGGAATTTCTTCACCCAGAGAGTGGTGAACCTGTGGAATTCTCTACCACAGAAGGCAGTTGAGGCCAGTTCATTAAATATATTCAAGAAGGAGTTAGATAGATTTCTTAAGGCTAAAGGGATCCAGGGATATGGGGAGAAGGCAGGAACAGGGTACTGAGTTTGGATGATCAGCCATGATCTCATTGAATGGCGGAGCAGGCTCGAGGGGCCGAATGGCCACTCCTGCCCCTATCTTCTATGTTTCTATGATTGAGCGGCCGCAGCCCGGCGTCTGCTGCAGGGCGACGACTGACGTGAGCTCCGACCAATAGGGAGATTGGCGGAGCTTGGAGGACTGAGGTGGCGGCGGGTCCTCCAACTGTCTTGTTTTGCACACTTTGTACAAAAATAATAAATTGCAGGACAACGGAGTATTACAGTTTAACTCTTATTATGCATTAGGTCTGTGATCTTACTCATAGCAGTACCAGTGGGGAAAAAGCCTGGCATTAGGACCCCTAGCCTGGGTCTTCAAAACAATAGTAGTCCTTACAGATGCCTGCAGGCCAATGACAACTCAGCATGTGATCACATGTGAATATAATAGGTATTCCTTGCAGATGCCTGCGGGCCAATGATAATTCAGTATGCAAATGTTACATCCCCTTTTAAAGAAAAATGTTATGCATTACTTTTAAACCTTCTACATAATGTTCTCGGTAGCATAAACGTATAAGTAAACTCAGCATTTAACTAGCACTGAAAACATCTCAATGTATCAATAGCGATGCACAGTTTTTTTTAGGGCAGCGATCCGCCTACACCCTTTGACAGTTCACAAGTCAAGGATAACTCTAGGCTTGACCTCTCATCCCAACCTTGTGTGGTATGAAACTGAGCATGCTCCTGAACCGGTCAACAATTCAAGTTCAGGTTTAGGTTCAGGTAAGTATGATGTGTTTTGTGTATTGCTCTGTTCATCACACTCTGTTGAATTGATCCTCTCGTCGGAATGACGGTGTTGTTCCTTGGTGTTCAGGAGGTGCCTGCGATTGCGGCGGTACACCTGTCCTTCTGGGGTGTAGACGTGATACGATCGCTCAGTGTCAGCTGGCTGGATGACGACTGCTGGCTTCCAGTAGTCATGCTCCTGGATTCTGACAGATTCTCCATTGTGCAGCGGCGGCAGTAGTCTAGCTGACCTGTCATAGTATCTCTTTTGGTGTTGTTGTCTCTGTACACGTTTTGCATGCACTTGCTTGCAGCTGACGACCTCTGGCTGCAGCTGCTGGTTGATGCTTGGAAGGATTAAGCGAAGTCTGCGGCTCATCAACAGCTGTGCTGGTGACTTGAAGTTGTCAACCGGAGTGTTGCGGTACTCAAGGAGACTGATGCAGGGGTCTCTTTTGCCCGCTTTAGCTTTGTCCATGAGTGTTTTTGCAATCTGGACAGTTTTTTCCGCAAGGCCATTACTTTGAGGGTAATGTGGGCTTGATGTGACGTGTGAAATCCCAGCCTTGGCAAACGACTCGAACTCTTTTGATTTGTATTGGGGGCCATTGTCTGAGACTAAAGTCTCTACAATGTCATGCCTGGCAAAGGCTGCCTTTAGCTTGTGGATCACAGCTGCAGATGTGGTGCTGTGAAGCTTGTCCAGTTCAAAAAATCTGCTGTAGTAATCAACAGTCACTATGTAGTCCTGGTTGCCGCGACCTGCCAGGGCCTGTCTGGGATACGGTGAGGTATCGTGGGCTCTTTGACATTTGATGGGTGGCATTCTAGACAAATGGAACATTTTCCGACAATGTCCTCAATGTGTTTGCACATTCCGGGCCAAAACATAATGTCGCGTGCTCTTTGTTTGCATTTTCCCATGCCCATATGTCCAGCATGAATTTTTGTCAACATCTCTTCTGAGAATGGTAGGAATGATGATTTTCTCCCCTTTGAAGACGATTCTGTTGATTTGTGACAGTTCGTCTCTGTGGTTCCAGAATTCAGATATGCTCTGAGGGCATTTCCTCCTTTCCTCAGGCCATCCTTCATGTATGACTTTGCTCAGCAGTGTGAGTTGTGCATCTTTCTCTGTTCCTGCTCAGATCTCCTTCAGTTTTGAGTCACTCACAGGTAAGCTGTTGTACACCATGTGCACCTGCACATCCATGCCTTCACTGAGGCTGCTGTCCTGGTAGCTAAGAGACTTTCTGGAGAGCGTGTCTGCGACAGGAATGTCTTTGCCTGGATGGTGAATGATTGTGAAGTCGTACTTCTGTAGCTGAAGGATCATTCTCTGTAGCCTTGGTGGGGCTGCGGCTAGTGGTTTCCTCCTGATTGACTTGGGGTCGGATTCCACAATGACTTGTTGGCCATAGACATACTGGTGGAAACGCTTACATCCAAACAGAATTGCATATAGCTCTTTCTCGATTTGAGCATATTTGATTTCATTGTCTGTGAGAGATCTGGAAGCGTAGCCGATGGGCTTTCCTTCTTGCAGTAATACTGCACCGAGTCCGTACTTTGGCGCGTCCACTTGTAGTCTGAGCTCTTTGTTGGGGTCGAAGTAGGCAAGAACTGGTCCTGGTCCTCTGGTGATTAGGTCTTTCATTTTCTGAAATGCTGTGTCATATTGTTTGTCCCACAGGAACTCATTGGTTTGTTTGAGCAACTGACGCATGGGCGTGTTGATTTCGGAGAGGCTCGGGGCAAACTTGGCTAAGTAGTTAACCATGCCTAGTACTGTCTCTAGCTCTGCGCGATTCTTCGGCGGCTCCATCTTCTTGATGGCGGAGATTTTCTCTGGATCCGGCTTAATGCCATCAGTTGAGAGGCGATGCCCGAAATAACTGATCTTGGTGGATCCAATTATGCTTTTCTCGGGGTTGAGCCGGATACCTTTCTCCCGTGATCTTTGTAGCATCGCACGGAGGTTCCTGTCATGTTCCTCTCTATTCCTGTCATAGATGAGGATGTCGTCTACGATTGTGACTACTCCGTCGAGGCCTTCATAAGTTTCGTTGATCTTCCGCTGAAATTCATCCTGAGCTGAGATAAGACCAAATGGTAAACGCAGAAATCGGTAGCGTCCAAATGGTGTGTTGAACGTTGTTAGCTTAGATGACTCTTCCGTGAGCTTGATAGTCCAGTATCCTGATCGTGCGTCCATTACACTGAAGTAACGTGCTCCCACTAGCTTGGGTGTGATGTCATCTAGCGTTGGTAGAGGGTAGTGAGGGTGTTTGATAGCCTTGTTCAAATCTCTGGGGTCGAGATAGACTCTGAGCTTGCCTGTACGTGGTTTCTCAACCACTACTAACGCGTTGACCCACTCTGTCGGTTCTGTTTCCTGGACGATGATTTCTGTATTCTCCATGCTCTGCAGCTCCTCCTTCAGGTGACTACGTAGAGCAAGGGGTATCCTTCTCGGTGGGCAAACAACAGGGGTTGCTGCTGGGTCAAGGTGAATAGTGCATTTACCTGGGAATAGTCCGATTCCTTTGAAAATGTCAGCAAACTCCTCTATGACTGTCTGCTTCTCAACTGGTGCTGTCAATGATAGCACTAGCTTGACAAGGTCCATGTCTAAACATGCCTTTAGACCTAGCACTGGAGGTGCTTGAGTGTCAATAATGTAAAAGTCCAACATCATGTCATTTTCTTTGTACTTGCATTTCATCACGCATGTGCCTTTTACAATGAGCTGCTCACCCCCATAGCTGGTCAGTCTGCATGAGGTGGGCTGTAGCTCACACTCATCCTTCAAGCTGTGATACTCACTCAGAGGAATTACATCAACCTGAGCTCCAGTGTCCAGTTTAAACCTAAGCTCTGTGCCCTGTTTTCCTATTTCAATACCTGCAAAGGCTTGCTCAGTCTCTGAAATCTGTTTTTTCTGTGACACAGAATCAATAAACAGTTCCTCTGCATTTGCCTCTCTATCTGGCATTTGGCTGTCACTCACTGTGTGTACTGTTTTTCCAAAAACAGTCCTGCAAACTTTAGCAAAGTGGTTCCGTTTACCACATTTAGCACATTGCTTTCCTTTGGCAGGGCAGTGCTCCTTTGCCCCATGCATCTTGTTTCCACAATATCCACAGTTTTTGAAGCGTTTTATGTCTGTGTCGCTCATTTTTAGAACTCGTTCTGTTCTTTCTGTTCTGAAACACGCTCTCTGGGCAGTGTTCTTTGGTGTGTATCTGTTAACTGCGTGCAATGTCTGTTCACGCTAGCTGCTCGTGGCACCGGTTATGGTTTTCAACTGTGCTTGGGCTATCTCGTGCGATCTAGCTATGTCCATAGCTTTGTCCAGCGTTAGCCCGGACCCAACATTCAAAAGTTTCTCTCTCACTTTAGCTGAATGTATTCCAAACACGATGCGGTCTCTGACCATCTCATCATTATCTGCATATTCACAGTCTTTTACCAGCAGTTTTAACTCAGTCATGAACTGTTCAAACGACTCACTAGCTGCTTGTACTTTCTCCTGAAACTTGTACCAAGCGAACATCGTATTTGTCTTGGGCATCACATATGATTCAAAACGGTCAAAATAACTTTTCAGTACCTTTGCTTCACCTGCGGTGAGAGACCATGTGTTAAAAATGTCTCTCCCTTTTTCTCCAATCCACAGGAGTAGGTAGCTGCATCTTTTTTCCTCCCCTTTGCTTTTCAGCGTACCCGAGAACATCAACTCCACATGTTGCTTGAACTTGCGCCATTCTCTATGTAAGTTCAAAGATCCCCAATCCATTCAAGGCAAGGGAGCTCCAACGATGTCCATTTCAAATCCCTGTTCTGACACCATGTCTTGTTTTGCACACTTTGTACAAAAATAATAAATTGCAGGACAACGGAGTATTACAGTTTAACTCTTATTATGCATTAGGTCTGTGATCTTACTCATAGCAGTACCAATGGGGAAAAAGCCTGGCATTAGGACCCCTAGCCTGGGTCTTCAGAACAATAGTAGTCCTTACAGATGCCTGCAGGCCAATGACAACTCAGCATGTGATCACACGTGAATATAATAGGTATTCCTTGCAGATGCCTGCGGGCCAATGATAATTCAATACGCAAATGTTACACCAACCAATCGGGGTGTCCAAGGGGCGGGACCTCTGCCGTCTGGTTCTCCCGCTGCTGAGACCAGTGTCAAGCAGCAGAGGGTGGGCGTCTGAGTTTAGGGCTCAGGCATGTTGGCAGAGCAGAGGGAACTTTACTCTGCTCCGGGCTTCACTCCCTCCGCACTGCACTGGAGTGTTTGATGGGACAGTGTAGAGGGAGATTTACTCTGTATCTAACCCGTGCTGTACCTGCCCTGGGAGTGTTTGATGGGACAGTGTAGAGGGAGCTTTACTCTGTATCTAACCCGTGCTGTACCTGCCCTGGGAGTGTTTGATGGGACAGTGTAGAGGGAGCTTTACTCTGTATGTAACCCGTGCTGTTCCTGCCCTGGGAGTGTTTGATGGGATAGTGTAGAGGGAGTTTTACTCTTTATCTAACCCATGCTGTACCTGCCCTGGGAGTGTTTGATGGGACAGTGTAGAGGGAGCTTTACCTTGTATCTAATCCGTGCTGTACCTGTCCTGGGAGTATTTGATGGGACAGTGTAGAGGGAGTTTTACTCTGTATCTAACCCGTGCTGTACCTGCCCTGGGAGTGTTTGATGGGACAGTGTAGAGGGAACTTTACTCTGTATCTAACCCGTGCTGTACCTGCCCTGGGAGTGTTTGATGGGACAGTGTAGAGCGAGCTTTACTCTGTATCTAACCCGTGCTGTACCTGCCCTGGGAGTGTTTGATGGGACAGTGTAGAGGGAGCTTTACTCTGTATCTAACCCGTGCTGTACCTGCCCTGGGAGTGTTTGATGGGACAGTGTAGAGGGAACTTTACTCTGTATCTAACCCGTGCTGTACCTGCCCTGGGAGTGTTTGAAGCTGCTGGGTTTAACACCCAGTACCTCTGAGCCCAGGAGGACCCAACAATTTCCAATGTGAGAAGTCAGTGGAGGTGGATTCTGGGAGAGATTAGGTTGTTAAACAGACACTGTCCCTACAATGTAAAATAATATTGTTTTAGCAACAAGTATTTCTGTAGAGGCTTTCAATCCATTTTGCATATACAGATTTAGTTTAATTCATTTTTGGGATGTGGGCGTCACTAGCAAGGCCAACATATATTACATACATACGTAGGATATACGGCACAGAAACAGGCCATTCGGCCCAACCAGTCCATGCCGGTGTTTATGCTCCACTTGAGCCTCGTACCATCTTTTCTCATCTAAATCGATCACCATAACCCTCTATTCCCTTCTCCCTCATCTGCTTATCTAACCGCCTCTTAAATGCATCGATACTGTTCACTTCAACCACTCCCTGTGGCAGCGAGTTCCACATTCTCACCACTCTCTGGGTAAAGAAGTTTATTCTGAATTCCCTGTTGGATTTCTTGGTGACTATCTTATATTGATGGCCTCTAGTTATGCTCTTCCCCACAAGTGGAAACATTCTCTCTGTATCCACTCTATCAAAACCTTTCATAATTTTAAAGACCTCTATTCGGTCACCCCTCAGCCTTTTTACAAGAGAAGAGACCCAGCCTGTTCATCCTTTCCTGATCTGTATACCCTCGCATTTCTGGTATCGTCCTTGTAAATCTTCTCTGCACCCTCTCCAGTGCCTCTGTATCCTTTTTATAATATGGTGACCAGAACTGTACGCAGTACTCCAAGTGTGGCCTGGCCAAGGTTTGATACAGGTTTAGCATAACTTAGCTACTTTTCAATTCTATCCCTCTAGAAATAAACCCTAGTGCTTGGTTTGCTTTTTTTATGGCCTTGCAAACCTGTGTCGCAACTTTTAGTGATTTGTGTATTTGTACTCCGAGATCCCTTTGTTCCTCTACCCCACCTAGACTCGCAACCTCCAAGTGATAAGTGACCTCCCCATTCTTCCTACCAAAATGTAATACCTCACATTTATCTGTGTTGAACTTCATTTGCCAATTATATGCTCATTCTGCAAGTTTATTAATGTCCTCCTGTCATTTGTTGCAGTCCTCCTCAGTATTGACTAGCCCCCCCCCCCCCCCCAATTTGGTGTCATGCGCAAATTTAGAAATTGAGTTTTTGATTCCAAAGTCTAAATTGTTAATGTAAATTGTGAACAGCAGTGGTCTCAGCACTGATCCTTGTGGAACACCACCACCCATCATATATTGCCAATCCTCAGGTTCTCATTGAGAAGGTGATGATGGGCCGCCTTCTTCAACCGCTGCAGTCCGTGTGGTGAAAGTACTCCCACAATGCTGCTAGGTAAGGAGTTACATGATTCCCAACCAGGATTGGTGAAGGAACGGCGATATATGTCCAAGTCAGGATGGTGTGTGGCTTGCTGGTAAACTTGGAGGTGATGGTGCTCCCATGCACCGGTTTCCCTTGTCCTTCTAGGTGGTGGAGGTCGTGGGCTTGGGAGGTTCTGTCAAAGTTGCAGATGTATAAAGCCCCTCTCCTTCTCCCCCACCTCTCTCTCTCTCCTCCCATAGAGGCCATAGTCTTGTGTAGGCAGGTTCCCTTCCCTGAAGGACATTTGGATTTTCAGAAGGCATTCGATAAGGTGCCACATAAAAGGTTACTGCACAAGAGCTCACATGGTTGGGGGTAATATATTAGCATGGATAGAGGATTGGCTAACTAACAGAAAAGAGAGAGTCGGGATAAATGGGTCATTTTCCGATTGGCAAACAGTAACTAGTGGGGTGCCACAGGGATCAGTGCTGGGGCCTCAACTATTTACAATCTACATTAATGACTTGGATGAAGGGACCGAGTGTAATGTAGCCAAATTTGCTGATGATACAAAGATAGGTGGGAAAGCAAATTGTGAAGAGGGCACAAAGAATCCACAAAGGGATAGAGACAGGCTAAGTGAGTGGGCAAACATTTGGCAGATGGAGTATAATGTGGGAGAGTGTGAGGTTATCCACTTTGGTAGGAAAAATAAAAAAGCAAATTATTACTTAAATGGAGAGAGATTACAAAATGCTACAGTTCAGAGGGACCTGGGATCCTTGTGCATGAAACACAAAAAGTTACCATGCAGATACAGCAAGTAATCAGGAAGGCAAATGGAATGTTGGCCTTTATTTCAAGGGGGTTGGAGTATAAAAGCAGGGAAGTCCTGCTACAACTGTACAGGGTATTGGTGAGACCACACCTGGAGTACTGCGTACAGTTTTGGTCTCCTTATTTAAGGAGGGATATACTTGCATTGGAGGCAGTTCAGAGAAGGCTCACGAGGTTGATTCCTGAGATGAGGGTGTTGACTTATGAAGAAAGGTTGAGCAGGTTGGGCCTATACTCATTGGAGTTTAGAAGAATGAGAGGAGATCTTATTGAAACATATAAGATACTGAGGGGCTCGACAAGGTAGATGCAGAGAGGATGTTTCCCCTCGTGGGGAAATCTAGAACTCGGGCATAGTTTCAGAATAAGGGGTCGCCCATTTAAAACTGAGATGAGGAGGAATTTCTTCTCTCAGAGGGTCGTAAATCTGTGGAGTTCTCTGCCCCAGAGATCTGTGGAGGCTGGGTCATTGAATATATTTAAGGTGGAGATAGACAGATTTTTGAACAATAAGGGAATGAAGGGTTATGGGGAGCGGGCAGGGAAATGGAGCTGAGCCCAAGATCAGATCAGCCATGATCTCATTAAATGGCGGAGCAGGCTCGAGGTGCCAAATGGCCGACTCCTGCTCCTATTTCTTATGTTCTTATTTGTGAACCAGTTGGGTTTTTATGACAATCCGGCAGCTTTCATGGTCACTTTTTTCTGGTGCTGGCCTCACAAATGACCAGATTCATTGAGCACAGTTTCACAAACTGCTTTTCCTTTTTTTTGGGTTCTCTCTCACGCTTCCTTTTTCGTGTTTTGAATTCATTTTACAAGGTATTAGAAGGGGAGGATTTGCAGACAGGAAGCTCAAACTAAACATCATGTCAAGAGTAACTTGCTTCATCAGGACCTGAATATCATCGGCCTTTGCACATGGAAGCAAAAAGCACCGTTCACAGCGGGAGAAACCGTACACGTGTTCTGTGTGTGGACGAGGCTTCAGCCAATCCTCCAGCCTATTGAGACACCAGTGAGTTCACACTGGGGAGAGGCTGTTCACCTGCTCTGAGTGTGAGAAGAGATTCACTCAGTCATCCCACCTGCTGAGACACCAGCTTGTTCACACTGATATGAGACCCTTTAAATGATCTGACTGTGAGAAGAGCTTTAAAAGCAAAAATGATCTGCTGCAACACCAGCGAGTTCACACTGGGGAGAGACCGTTCACCTGCTCCGTGAGTGGGCAGGGATTCACTCAGTCATGCACTCTGCTGACACACCAACGCACACACACTGGGGAGATTCTGTTCACCTGCTCTGTGTGGGAAGGGATTCACTTGTTCATCGTACTTGCTGAGACACCAGCGAGTTCACACTGGGGAGAGGCCGTTCACCTGCTTGTTGTGTGGGAAGGGATTCGCTCGTTCATCCCACCTGCTGAGACACCAGCGAGTTCACACGTGACTGCAGGGGTTGGATTCTGCTGTTGTTGCTGCTGTTAATCACATCCAGGACTGAACCATGTTCATTCTGACAGTTTGGCTTTGTTTCTGCTGATGTCAATAACCTGAGCTGAAGTTTAATATTCTGGTTAGATGTCGGGTAAATCAGCTTTGTTTTAAACACATTGTTGTAGATTTTCTTCTTTCCCACCTGAGTGTTTAGCGTCACCTGGCTGGAGCTCAGAAAGGACAATCTGGGGGAGGATCGTACGGCGGGAACAGAACTTCAGCCTGGACACAGTCCTTCAGGGCCACACTGAGAGGGGCAAACGGCACTTTGGTCTTTCTCGTCTCTCTTCACCGACAGCAAAGTCCCCGTGCGGGTTTATCTTGAGGCGTGTAAGAAATGTGTCCCAGCCGCTCCCTTCCATGGTTCAGAGCTCCTAGGCACGGAACAGAAGACTCCTTTACAACTGTGTTGAGAGTCGGGAAGAACAACGGTGAATGCTGGAAACGTGCTGTCAAATCAGAGATTGGTGTCAAACTGCGATCTGTTCCTGACTGAAAGTGAAACAGCAGGTTTAAGTTTCCAGTCTAAATATGACTGTGGTAATTATTCTACGAAGGTTTAACGTGTTTGTGGGACAGTCCTGAATCTACCATTTTAAGGCAGGTTAAAATAAATTGGTTAAAGTCTGCATTAAAAAGCAGATGGAGGAGTTCACAGGAGCCTGTTAACTGTCAACAGACATTTGATCTCCAGATAAAGAAGGACCTGCAGCGTGTTTCCAGGAACTCCCTGTTTTATTGATGTGTGTGTGTTAGTCACCAGGATAACTAAAAATACACGACCCGGAACATCCACGGGCGTGCGATCCCGACAATTACTCTGGGATCACTCCCGCTGTGGAACTCCAGCACTGACCCTGCTGAAGGCTGTAGGCTCAGGGAGTGGGGCCTCCAGGAGTGGGGCCTCCAGGAGTGGACGGTAAGAAAGCTGGGTTTCAGTATCCTGACAAATGCATGGCAAGGAACTAGAGGAAACCTTACAGAGGAACCGTCTGGGGTTTTACCGGCCAGCGTAGGTCTCGGGGTGAATGATGCCTGACTCCCTGAACTGTCTTACATTGAACCCAGCTCAGATCAAGGTGAGCTCAGTTTATAGGAGAATAGAGACAAATATCACCCACAGTTGAGGGAGTCAAAAGCAGCCATTAGAGAGGCTAAGAGATCTTTGGAAATGAAGATGGTGCACAATTGTGGTAATAATAGTAAAAGCTTTTCCAGCTACGTCAGGAGTCAGAAGACATAGTTACACAGAGTTACATAGAATTACAGGGTCTACAGCACAGGAACAGGCCATTCGGCCCAACTGGTCAATGCCGGTGTTTCTGCTCCACACGAGCCTCCTCCCACCACTCTTCATCTAACCCTATTAGCATATCCTTCTATTCCTTTCTCCCTCATGGGCTTATCTACCTTCCCCATGAATGTATCTGTGCGATTCGCCTCAACTACTCCTTGTGGTAGCACGTTCCACATTCTGACCTCTCTTTGGGTAAAGAAGTTTCTCCTGAATTCCCCATTGGATTTATTAGAGACTGTGTTATATTTATGACCTGTAGTTTTGGACTCCCCCACACGTGGAAACATTTTCTCCAGGTCCACCCTCTATAACCTTTTCATAATCTTAAAGACCTCGATCAGGTCACCCATCGGCCTTCTCTTTATTCTAGAGAAAAGAGCCCCAGCCTGTTCAGCCTTTCCTGATAAATATATCCTCTCAGTTCTGGGATCATCCTTGCAAAGCCTTTTTCCACCCTCTCCAGTGCCTCTATATCCTTTTTATAATATGGAGACCAGAACTGTTCACTGTACGCCAAGTGTGGTCTAACCAAGGTTCGATACAAGTTTAAAATAACTTCTCTGCTTTTCAATTCTATCCCTCTAGAAATGATCCCCAGTCCATTGTTTGCTCCTGTTTTGGCCTCATTAACCTGCGTCGCTACTTTTAGTGATTTGTGTATCTGGACCCCAAGATCCCTTTGCTCCTCTACCCCATTTAGACTCTTATTTTCTAAGTAGTTTGTGGCCTCCTTATTCTTCCTACCAAAATGCACCACCTTTCTTAAAATTAATTTGCTAATTACCCTCCCATTCTGGAAGTCTTGCGTTTTTTAAATATTCGTTCATGGGATGTGGGCGTCGCTGGCAAGGCCAGCGTTTATTGCCCATCCCGAGTTGCCCTTGTGAAGGTGGTGGTGAGCCGCCTTCTTGAACCACTGCAGTCCGTGTGGTGAAGGTACTCCCACAGTGCTGTTAACCCATGATTTTGTCACAGTCTTCCTCAGTATTAACTCTACCTCCCAATTTGGTGTCATTGACAAATTTTGGAATTGTACCTCTGATTCCCGAGTCCAAACCGTTTCTGTAAATGGTGAACCACAGTGGTCCCAGCATCGATCCCTGTGGAACACCACTTCCCACCTTTTGCCAGTCTGAGTAGCTACTCCCAACCCCTACTCTCTGTTTTCTGTTATGTAACCAGCTTGCTATCCATAACAGTTTGTAAGATCGACAAGATGACCCAGGTCAGGCCGTGTGGAGTGAAGGGCCAGGCAGCAGAATGGATGGAAAGATGGCTACAAAACAGAAATCAGAGGGTTGGAGTTAAGGGAAGTTTGTTGCGATCTTTCCATCCATTCTGCTGCCTGGCCCTTGACTCCATACGGCCTGACCGTGGTCATCTTGTAGACCGTACATACTGCAGACACAGCGCACCAGTGGTGGAGGGGGTGGATATTGAGTCCTGTGGCAGGGGCGCTGATGAAGTGGATTTCTCTGTCCGTGAGTTTTGAGGCATCACTAGTGGCGTTTTTCACCACTTTCCACCTTTAAAAAACAACCTTGCTGCCAGTTTATTAAAGCCATTAACAGCCGCTCGGGGGGGACACACCAATAACTGAGGCCTTGTTTCCCTCACAATGACAGGCCTGAACCCGAGTTAGAAAACATTTAGTAATTAAACCAGACTGGGCGGGGCCTGAGGTGCAAGTCAGTAACGGAAAATTGGTGGCCAGCGTACTTCACACCAGGGCTGAGGACCCGGGGACTCGGGTTTCTGTATCATTTATTGATTCATTTAGTTTATTGCCCAATCTCAATCCGACTGGCGGGTCATCTTGCTGTCCGGCGGAGGCGAGGTTCCCCAGTGGAGGGCACTCTACGCGGGGTTCCTTCCCTGCACCATTGGGGATCTGGGGTGGAGACTGTTGCAGGGAGCTGTCGTGTGCAACAGTTTTTAAGCTCCTTTCCGGACTCCAAGTCCAGATGTGGTTTCTGTGGCCTAGAGGAGTCCCCGGGCCATGTATATATTCAGTGTGAGAGGTTGCAGCCCCTGTATAGTTACCTGAAGGGGCTGCTCCTCAACTCTTGGTTACACTTTAGCCCCACGCTCCTAATCTTTGCCCGCCCGGTGCGGAGGGGGTGGGTAAGTCGGAGGGTCTTCTCCTGGACCTGCTCTTGGGCCTGGTGAAAACAGTAATTTGTAGGCCCAGGATGGACGGGGCCCATGGGGGGGGTCACTCTGGCTGCCTGCCTCTCTCCCGTGGTCTTGTCCCTGCCCGGGTGGCCCTGGAGAGGGAGCAGGCGGTGTCCACCGGTTCACTTGATACCTTCCTTGACCGGTGGACACCTCGGGTTAAAGAGACGATAATCGATCCTCACAATCACATTGTGATTTAATTATTAATTGTGTGTGTCACAAATACATTTCTTCTATTTTGATACAAAAGCTCTACTAGACATGTTAAACTACTAGTTATTTAATCAGGGCTGCAGCTACTGAAAGGTTGACTGTACTGAGGTTTGTGGCCAGAGCTGGCAGACGTGTTGTTCTGAAGTCTGATGTCTCACACCTGAAGAGTCTATGTCGTGTTGTAATGACCTTTTTCTGTTGCCTGATGTTAGAAATAGAAATCAAAGGGAGATGATGCCCCACTCTGTTAATCAACTCTTTGACACATTTCCATTTCTTAATTCACAAAGATCACAACTCCATTAGTGAACAATGGATTGCCAGTCTGCCACTTTTTAGTGAGGCTTGAAAGGATTCGCTGTGAAGCTACACCTGCCCATCTGTCTGTGTGTCACTGTGTTTGGATTGTGTTAGACAACAGTCCTAATATCTCGCCTACATCCAATACAATTTTTGAAATGTTAGATTGTACTTGGAAGAAGTTGAGTTTGAATCTGACAATTCTGAAATTGGGAGCTGTTAATGATTTTTGTTTTTCACATAACTATATAGTGATGTGATCAGTCAAAGCAAATTAAAAGATGCTGCTATTTACTGAACACAACTGAATAATTCTACAAGGATGCTATCGCAGTCTTCCTCAGTATTAACTACGTCCCCCAATTTAGTGTCATCTGCAAATTTTGAAATTGTACTTCTGATTCCCAAGTCCCAATCATTCATGTAAATGGTGAACAACAGTGGTCCCAGCACCGATCCCCGTGGAACACCACTTCCCACCTTCCGCCCGTCTGAGTAAATACCTCTAACTCATCCCATCACGATAACTGGACTTGTCTCCATTCCCGTGCCGAGGGGATTGCTGTACCAGACGGGAGGGGCAACATTTGGGGACTCTCGATTCTCCACCAATTCCCATTCCCCTTCTTTCTGGTGGATAATGGAGGTGCCACTGTGTAATGTGCAAGTCAGTAAGAATTGTCAGCGAGGATTAATCAGCACTTTCTAATTGGAGATGTTAATCAGCGAAACCTTTCAGACACTGAATTGTACCAAAGATTAATATAGGATTGAAGTAAAATGTATAATTTTATTGTGAACTAATTTCTGATGAGAGTCCCTGAATTAAGCGGAAGGATCGCAGAGCGCGGTTCTTAAAGGGACACTGCAGACCCGAGAACACAATCAGCTATATATCCAGAATATTAAACTCCAGCCCAGTTATAGGGGTTATTGACATCAGCAGAAACAAACCCCACTGTCAGAATAAACGTGGTTCAGTCATGGATGTCATTAACACCAGGAAAAGCAGCAGAATCCAACCTCTGCAGTCACTTGTGAACTCGCTGGTGTCTCAGCAGGCGGGATGACCGAGTGAATCCCTTCTCACACACGGGGCAGGTGAACGGCCTCTCACCAGTGTGAAGTCGCAGGTGTCTCAGCAGAGTGTTTGACTGACTGAATCCCTTCTGACACATGGAACAGGTGAACGGCCTCTCCCCAGTGTGAACTCGCTGGTGTGCAGTGAGATTTGATGAACACCTGAACCTCTTGCCACAGTGAGAGCAACTGAAAGGTCTCTCATCAGTGCAAACTCTCTGGTGTGAGTGGAGGCAGAATGACTGAGTGAATCCTTTCCCACACTCGGAGCAGGTGAACGGCCTCTCCCTGGTGTGACTGCGCCTATGATTTTCCAGCTGGGACGGGTAATTGAATCCCTTCCCACAGTCCCCACATTTCCACGGTTTCTCCATGGTGCGGGAGTCCTTGTGTCTCTCCAGGTTGGACAATCGGTTGAAGCCTCGTCCACACACACAACACGTGTACGGTGCGATGATTTTCAGGCTGTGTAACTGGTTAAAGCTTTTTCCACAGTGCACTGGAACACTCTCACTCGGGTGTGGGTGTCTCGGTGCTATTCCAGTCACACTGATGTTTGAAATCTTTTCCCACAGACAGAACAGACAAACATTTCTCCTTCCACATTCAAAGGCCGATGATATTCGGGTCCTGATGAATGGACTGACTCTGTCAGATCTTGATGTGATATTTGGTCTGAGTTTGCGGTGTGTAAATGCTGCCCTTCTCACAGCCTGTAAAAGGAGTTTACAAAAGCCATCACTGTGAGTCCAGGATAGAAATTGACAAGATTCTCTCCTCCTGGTTCTTGGCCAAGGGGGCCGCGCATGCGCCCTGCTGCCCCCTGAGCCTCTCAACATGGCGGCCATTAACCTGGGCCTTTCACCGGGAGAAAGCCCCGATGCTGCCGCCCCGCTCGGGGCAAACGCCCGGCCCGGAGGCTCTTGTTCAGGACCTGAGGCCCACCCCGTGTGTTTATAAAGCCTCCCCGCCGGTTCTATTGCTCCCCTGCGCTCCGCCGTCTCCTCCCTGCTCCGGAATCTTCTCTCCACCTTCCACCGCCATCACCCGACTGTTGGTACTGCGCACGCGCGGAACCCGCCCCGCACCGAGCTCTCCCCGCGCCTGCGCCCACCAGCCCCTGCAGCATTGATAGGGCCTATTCTCGCGCGCGGAATGTTCTGGGTAACAACCATCGCCATTTTAGGTCAACAACAAGGTGGCAGAAAAGTGAGTGGAATAGCTGAAGACATAATTTTGGAGGAGGGACTAGGAGGAGGATGAGCTGTGTTGCACAGAGCTGGAGAAGCTAATTAACGGAGTGGCTTGCTGAACAGGGTGGTAAGGGGAATTTGGTGAGAATGGGAATGGGATGCTGAGGGGGAAGGAGGTGCTCAGTAATTTAAACCAAGGAGCAACAGTAAATAATAAATAATCACACCGGAGGACACAGAAAAAGGTGACATCATAATCAACACACATCAGTGCAAATTAACATAAGTATATTGGTAAGTGCATCGATATACATTTGTGTCTTTAGTCTCTTTAATGGCTAGTGTTAAGCTTGACTTAGTAAAGATTTATTAGTGCAAATAAGTCTAAGTCACAGGAAAACGATGTAAGTGACCACTTACATTGTGACACCAAATCCTATAAATGGAAATATAGAAACAATTCAATGCGATCATCCAATTTCAGTACCCGGTCCCTGCTTTCTCCCCATACCCCTGGATCCCTTTAGCCTTAAGAAATATATCCAACTCCTTCTTGAATATATTTACTGAATTGGCTTCTACTGCCTTCTGTGGTGGAGAATTCCACTCTCAGGGTGAAGAAATTCCTCCTCATTTCTGTCCTAAATGGCCTACCCCTTATCCTTAGACTGTGACCCATGGTTCTGGATTCCCCGACCATCGGGAACATCATTCCTGTATCTAGTCTGTTCAGTCCTGTCAGAATGTTATAAGTTTCAATGAGATCCCCTCTCATTCTTCTAAACTCCAGCGAGTACAAGCCCAATCGACCCAATCTCTCCTCATACGTAATTCCTGCCATCCCAGGTATCAGCCTGGTGAATCTCCGCTGCACTCCCTCCATGGCAAGAACATCCTTCCTCAGATAAGGCAACCAAAACTGCACACAATACTCAAGATGTGGTCTCACCAAGGCCCTGTACAACTGCAGCAAGACATCCTTGTTCCTGTACTCAAACCCTCTCGCTACGAAGGCCAACATACCATTTGCCTTCTTAACCGCCTGCTGCACCTGCATGCTTACCTTCAGCGACTGGTACACAAGGACACCCAGGTCTCGTTGCACTTCCCCTTCTCCCAATCTATTGCCATTCAGATAATAATCTGCCTTCCTGTTTTTGCCACCAAAGTGGATAACCTCACGTTATATTGCATCTGCCATGTTTTTGCCCAATCACCCAAACTGTCCAAATCATCCTGGAGTTTCTCGGCATCCTCCTCACAGCACACACGCCCACCCAGCTTTGTGTCGTCTGCAAACTTGGAGATATTACATCTAGTTCCCTCGTCTAGATCATTAATATATACTGTGAATAGCTGGGGTCCAAGGACCGATCCCTGCGGTACCCCACTAGTCACTGCCTGCCACTCGGAAAAAGACCCGTTTATTCCAACCCTTTGCTTTCTGTCTGCCAACCAGTTCTCTATCCAAGTCAATACCTTGCCCCCAATCCCATGTGCCTTAACTTTACACGCTAATCTCTTATGTGGGACCTTATCAAAAGCCTTCTGAAAGTTCAAATACACCACATCCACTGGTTCTCCCTTATCTATTTTACCAGTTACATCCTCAAAAAATTCCAGTAGAGTAGTCAAGCACAGTTTATCTTTTATAAATCCATGTTGACTTTGTCCGAGAGTTGGAATAAACGGGTCTTTTTCCGAGTGGAAGGCAGTGACTAGTGGGGTACCACCGGGATCGGTCCTAGGACCCCAGCTATTCACAATATATATTAATGATCTAGATGAGGGAACTGGATGTAATATCTCCAAGTTTGCAGAAGACACAAAGCTGGGTGGGCGTGTGTGTTGTGAGGAGGATGCCGAGAAACTCCAGTATGATTTGGACAGGTTGGGTGATTGGGCAGATGCATGGCAGATACAGTACAATGTGGATAAATGCGAGGTTATCCACTTTGGTGGCAAAAACAGGAAGGCAGATTATTATCTGAACGGCAATAGATTGGGAGAAGGGGAAGTGCAAAGAGACCTGGGTGTCCTTGTGTACCACTTGCTGAAGGTAAGCATGCAAGTGCAGCAGGCGGTTAAGAAGGCAAATGGTATGTTGGCCTTTGTAGCGAGAGGGTTCGAGTACAGGAACAAGGATGTCTTGCTGCAGTTGTACAGGGCCTTGGTGAGACCGCACCTTGAGCTTTGTGTGCAGTTTTGGTCACCTTATCTGAGGAAGGATGTTCTTGCCATGGAGGGAGTGCAGCGAAGATTCACCAGACTGATACCTGGGATGGCAGGAATGACGTATGAGGAGAGATTGGGTCGATTGGGCTTGTACTCGCTGGAGTTTAGAAGAATGAGAGGGGATCTCATTGAAACTTATAAAATTCTAACAGGACTGGACAGACTAGATGCAGGAAGGATGTTCCCGATGGCGGGGGAGTCCAGAACCAGGGGTCACAGTCTAAGGATAAGGTGTAAGTCATTTAGGACAGAGATGAGGAATTTCTTCACCCAGAGAGTGGTGAACCTGTGGAATTCTCTACCACAGAAGGCAGTGGAGGCCAGTTCATTAAATATATTCAAGAAGGAGTTAGATATATTTCTTAAGGCTAAATGGATCAAGGGATATGGGGAGAAGGCAGGGACAGGGTACTATCAGCCATGATCTCATTGAATGGCGGAGTAGGCTCGAGGGGCCGAATGGCGTACTCCTGCTCCTGTCTTCTATGTTTCTATCTCAATTAAAGAAATAGAGCAAGGTATGTTAGTAACAAGAGATTAAATCAATGAGACCATCAAGCTCAGAAATTACTGTTACAAAGATCAGAACCTTTCAAAGGTTATCACATGCAGTACTAAATCGAATCCACAAAGGGTTAAATGATACAGATGATAACACATTTCAAATCTTATGCAAGATCGTTCTATAAAGCTATGGTTCAAAGGAATTGCAGCTGAGTGTACTCTTTTGTGCAAATAAATAAACTGTAACTTAACTTAAAACATTAAAGGAAACTTAATAATTAAGTTAACATTTCATTACCTGTGGTGATGATGCACTCCAGTCCCTGTGGTGTGCAGATGAGTGTAAGTGAGACACTACAGTTCAGTCTATGACACCCACAAGTCATGTACTCAAACGGAGCAAGCTTGGGGTTTGATGTGGTAGAAGGCGAACTAGTTGAGAACGGAAATAATCTAGAGGAAGAAAAGGCCCAAAAATTAAACAGTCGGTAACAGAACATCAATTAGTCTTCTCATGGAGAAATGAAATATTTGACACACTGTGTGTTTGAAACAAAGCTGATGTATTTACTATTTATGCAGAATATTAAGCTCCAGCACAGGTACAGGGGTTATTAAGATCAGCAGAAACAAACCAGAACTGCTGGAATGAACATGGTTCCAGTCCTCAATCCGATCACACTAAATCATGTTCTATGCTGAGAGAAATGGGTTTTGATTGTGGGGCACCGGCACCAGTACTGGGGTAAGAGGGAGCTGTTCCGTTTGGACGGGCTTCACTTGAACCAGGCTGGGGCTAGAGTCCTGGTGAATCGAATAACTAGGGCTGTAGAGATCGCTTTAAACTAAATAGTGCGGGGGAGGGTCCAGGTGAGCGGGAATTTAAAAAGTCAATGAGAAATAAGAAAGCAATAGAGCAGGATAGAGATAGGGGAAATAATAACCAGAGTGTGACAGGAAGGGACAGAATGTTTAAAAATAAGAGTGCAACAGAAACATAGAAGATAGGAGCAGGAGTAGACCATTCGGCCCCTCGAGCCTGCTCCACCATTCACTGTGATCATGGCTGATCATCTAAAATTCAGCACCCTGTCCCTGCTTTCTCCCCATACCCCTTGATCCCTTTAGCCTTAAGAAATATATCCAACTCCTTCATGAATATATTTAATGAACAGAAAATGGGGCCAAAACAAGGAGAAATGGTAAATAGACCAAGTTAAAAGCTCTATATCTGAATGCACGCAGCATTTGTAACAAGATAGATGAGATGATGGCAGAAATAGATACAAATGGGTATGATCTGATCGCAATTACAGAGTTGTGGTCGCAAGGTGACCTGGGCTGGGAACTGAATATTCCAGGATATTTGACAATTTGGAAGGATAGACAGAAAGGAAAGGGAGGTGGGGTGGCTTTGTTGAGGAAAGGTTAAGCAAGTTGGGCCTATACTCATTGGAGTTTAGAAGAATGAGAGGGGATCTTATTGAAACATATAAGATACTGAAGGGGCTCGCCAGAGTAGATGCAGAGAGGAAGTTTCTCCTCGTGGGGAAATCTAGGACTCGGGGCATAGTTTTAGAATAAAGGGTTGCCCTTTTAGAACTGAGTTGAGGAGGAATTTTTTTCTCTCAGAGGGTTGTAAATCTGTGGAATTCTCTGCCGCAGAGAGCTGTGGAGGCTGGGTCATTAAATACATTTAAGGTGGAGATAGACACATTTTTGCAAGATAAGGGAGTGAAGGGTTATGGGGAGCGGGCAGGGAAGTGACTTTGCGCCCCAGATCAGCCATGATCTTATTAATGGTGGAGCAGGCTCGAGGGGCCAAGTGTTGATTCCTGCTCCTATTTCTAATTCACTAATCTGGTCTTTCAATGGGGCCTTTACCCAGCATTCCCCACGGTGGAGAATGTGCCCAGCCTGCAGGAGCCCAGCGCGCTGGCGCGGTAGGGGAGGGTGTATTGAGCATGCGCAGTGCGGTGTACGGGAGACGGACAGACGGAGGAACAGCGGCCAGAAGCGCGCTTCGGCAGTGGGTAAGAATCGGTGGGCGCAGGGGAGCAATGGACCGGTCGGTAGGTGGGGAGACTTCATAAACAACTGGGGTAGGCCGCAAGTCCCGAATAATAACCTGAAGATCCTGTGTTTGCAGTTGCGGGGGCAGAAAGTTCCATTGCGGCGCCATTTTGTTTCAGTGTGGAACAGAGCGCATGCGCGGCCATCTTATATAGAGTGGGCGGGGCTTCAGTGTCTGCTTCCATCCGGGTCCCAGTGCCCGGGAGAGACAATCAATGTCTCAGTTATTGTATTCTCACTCTCCACACAGGGCATTTCTCACCATCTCTCCTAAAGGCGCTGGTAATGGCAAGCTTCGAGTTTACATGCCATAGAATTGTAAGAGAAGAGGTCCAGAAGGTTGTGGGTTCAAATCCCACTCCAGAGACTTGAGCACAAAAATCTATACTGACTCTCCAGTGCAGTGCTGAGGGAGTGCTGCACTGTCAGAGGTGCCGTTTTTTCAGATGCGACGTTAAACCAAGGCCCCGTCTGTTCTCTCAGGTGGGTATAAAAGATTCCAGGACACTATTTTGAAGAAGAGCAGGGGAATTATCGCAAATGTCCTGGCCAATATTTATCCCTCAATCAACATCATTAAAAAAAACATATTATCTGGTCATTATCACATTGCTGTTTGCAGGAGCTTGCTGTGCACAAACTGGCTGCCCCCTGTCCTGCACTGAACAGTGACTACACTTCAAAAAGTACTACATTGGCTATAAATCGCTTTGGGACGTCCAAGGTCGTGAAGGGCGCCATAGAAATGCAAATCTTTTGTTCTTTCAGAGCTGCACTCGCATGTACAGTCCCAGGGTTAGAATCCCCATGTACAGTCCCAGGGTTAGAATCCCCATGTACAGTCCCAGGGTTAGAATCCCCATGTACAGTCCCAGGGTTAGAATCCCCATGTACAGTCCCAGCGTTAGAATCCCCATGTACAGTCCCAGGGTTAGAATCCCCATGTACAGTCCCAGGGTTAGAATCCCCATGTACAGTTCCAGGGTTAGAATCCCCATGTACAGTCCCAGGGTTAGAATCCCCATGTACAGTCCCAGGGTTAGAATCCCCATGTACGGTCCCAGGGTTAGAATCCCCATGTACGGTCCCAGGGTTAGAATCCCCATGTACGGTCCCAGGGTTAGAATCCCCATGTACGGTCCCAGGGTTAGAATCCCCATGTACGGTCCCAGGGTTAGAATCCGCATGTACGGTCCCAGGGTTAGAATCCCCATGTACGGTCCCAGGGTTAGAATCCCCATGTACGGTCCCAGGGTTAGAATCCCCATGTACAGTCCCAGGGTTGGAATCCCCATGTACAGGCCCAGGGTTGGAATCCCCATGTACAGTCCCGGGGTAGAATCCCCATGTACAGTCCCAGGGTCAGAATCCCCATGTACAGTCCCAGGGTTAGAATCCCCATGCACAGTCCCAGGGTTAGAATCCCCATGTACAGTCCCCGGGTTAGAATCCCCACGTGTGAAGGAATGTTGTATAGAAACTAGAATTGTCTGTTTTGAATTTCTATCCTGTACTTACAATGATGACTTTTGTAAACTCCTTTTACAGGGAAGGGGAGGATTTGCAGACTGGAAACTCAAAACAAACATCACGTCAAGATCTGAGAGTCACTTAATTCATCTGGACCTGAATATCATCGGCCTTTGAATGTGGAAGGAGAAATGTTTGTCTGTTCTGTCTGTGGGAAAAGATTTCAAACATCATTGTGACTGGAAAAGCACCGAGACACACACACCCGAGTGAGAGTGTTCCAGTGCACTGACTGTGGAAAGAGCTTTAACCTGTTACACAGCCTGAAAAAACATTGTACCATTCACAGCGGGGAGAAACCATACACGTGTTGTGTGTGTGGACGAGGCTTCAACCGATCGTCCAACCTGGAGAGACACAAAGACACCCGCACCACGGAGAAACCGTGGAAATGTGGGGACTGTGGGAAGGGATTCAGCTCCCCGTCCCACCTGGAAATTCATCGACGTAGTCACACCGGGGAGAGGCCGTTCACCTGCTCTGTGTGTGGGAAGGGATTCGCTCAGTCATCCAACCTGCTGAGACACCGGCAAGTTCACACTGGGGAGAGACTGTTCACCTGCTCCGTGTGTGGGAAGGGATTCACTAATTCAGCCCACCTTCTGAGACACCAGCGAGTTCACACTGAGGAGAGACCTTTTAAATGCTTCGACTGTGTGAACTGCTTTAAAAGCTCTGAGGAACTGATTCAACACCAGCGAGTTCACACTGATGAGAGACCATTCAGTTGCTCTCACTGTGGGAAAAGCTTCAGGCAGTCATTCAATCTCATTGTACACCAACGTACTCACACCGGGGAGAGGCCGTTCACCTGCTCCGTGTGTGGGAAGGGATTCACTCAGTCATCCAACCTGCTGAAACACCAGCGCGTTCACACTGGGGAGAGGCCGTTCACCTGCTCCGTGTGTGGGACGGGATTCACTTGTTCATCCAGCCTGCTGACACACCAACGAATTCACACTGGGGAGAGGCCGTTCACCTGCTCCGTGTGTGGGAAGGGTTTCTCTCGATCATCCAGCCTGCTGACACACCAGCGAGTTCACATGTGACTGCAGGGGTTGGATTTTGCTGTTATTGCTGCTGTTAATCACATCCAGGACTGAACCATGTTCATTTTGACAGTTGGGGTTTGTTTCTGCTGATATTAAACTCCAGCCCAGTTATAGGGTTATTAATATTCTGGATATATAGCTGATTGACTTGTTGGGGCTGCAGTGTCCCTTTAAGAACTGCTGTCTGTGACCTTTCCCCTTAATTTAGGACTTTCATAAGAAATTATTTGACAATAAAATTGTGAATTTTACTTTAACCTTAAATTGACCCTTGGTACAAAATCTACAATTCAGTATCTGAAAGGTTCCACTGATTAACATCTCCAATTAGAAAGTGCTGATTAATCCTCACTGACAATTCTTACTGACTTGCACATTACACACAGTGGCACCTCCATTATCCACCAGAAAGAAGGGGAATGGGAATTGGTGGAGAATCGAGAGTCCCCAAATGTTGCTCGTCCCGTCAGGTACAGCAATCCCCTCAGCATGGGAATGGAGACAAGTCCAATCCAAGTAATGGGCTGAGTTTAATCTTTCTGGGCCTGTGGGGTTGCTTTATATCAGACAGGAGGAGATTGGTGTCAGTGACTATGGGATTGGTTTATATCAGACAGGAGGAGATTGGTGTCAGTGATTGTGGGGTTGGTTTATATCAAACAGGAGGAGATTGGTGTCAGTGACTGTGGTGTTGGTTTTTATCAGACAGGAGGAGAATTATGTCAGTGACTGCATCTAACCTGTACTGTACTTGCACTGGGAGTGTTTGATTGGACAGTATAGAGGGAGTTTTACTTTGTATCTAACCCATGCTGTACCTGCCCTGGGAGTGTTTGATGGGACAGTGTAGAGGGAGCTTTACTCTGTATCTAACCTGTGCTGTACCTGCCCTGGGAGTATTTGATGGGACAGTGTAGAGGGAGCTTTACTTTGTATGTAACCCATGCTGTACCTGCCCTGGGAGTGTTTGATGGGACAGTGCAGAGAGAGCTTTACTCTGTATCTAACCCGTGCTGTTCTGGCCATGGGAGTGTTGATTGGGATAGTGTAGAGGGAGCTTTACTCTGTATCTAACCCATGCTGTTCTGGCCCTGGGAGTGTTTGATGGGACAGTGTAGAGGGAGCTTTACTCTGTATCTAACCTGTGCTGAACCTGCACTGGGAGTGTTTGATGGGCCAGTGTAGAGGGAGCTTTACTCTATCTAATCCGTGCCATACCTGCCCCGGGAATGTTTGATGGGACAGTGTAGAGGGAGCTTTACTCTGTATCTAACCCGTGCTGTACCTGCCCTGGGAGTGTTTGATGGGACAGTGTAGAGGGAGCTTTACTCTGTGTCTAACCCGTGCTGTACCTGCCCTGGAAGTGTTTGATGGGACAGTGTAGAGGGAGCTTTACTCTGTATCTAACCCATGCAGTAGCTGCCCTGAGAGTGTTTGATGGGACAGTTTAGAGGGGCCTTTACTCTGTATCTAACCCTTGCAGTACCTGCCCCGGGAGTGTGTGATAGGACAGTGTAGAGGGAGCTTTACTCTGTATCTAACCCGTGCTGTACCTGCCCTGGGAGTGTTTGATGGGACTGTGTAGAGGGAGCTTTACTCTTTATCTAACCCGTACTTTACCTGCCCTGGGAGTGTTTGATGGGACAGTATAGAGGGAGTTTTACTCTGTAGCTAACCTGTGCTGTTCCTGCATTGGGAGTGTTTCATGCGACAGTGTAGAGGGAGTTTTTCTCTGTATCTAACCTGTGCTGTTCCTGCATTGGGAGTGTTTCATGCGACAGTGTAGAGGGAGCTTTACTCTGTATCTAACCCATGCTGTACCTGCCCTGGGAGTGTTTGATGGGACAGTGTAGAGGGAGCTTTACTCTGTATCTAACCTGTGCTGTTCTGGCTGTGGGAGTGTTTGATGGGACAGTGTAGAGGGAGCTTTACTCTGTATCTAATCCATGCCATACCTGCCCTGGAAGTGTTTGATGGGACAGTGTAGAGGATGCTTTTCTCTGTATCTAACCCTTGCAGTACCTGCCCCGGGAGCGTGTGATAGGACAGTGTAGAGGGAGCTTTACTCTGTATCTAACCCATGCTGTTCTGGCCCTGGGAGTGTTTGATGGGACAGTGTAGAGGGAGGTTTACTCTGTATCTAACCCGTGCTGCCCCTGCCAATGGAGTGTTTGATGGGACAGTGTAGAGGGAGCTTTACTCTGTATCTAACCCGTGCTGCACCTGCACTGGGAGTGATTGATGGGGCAGTGTAGAGGGAGCTTTAATCTCTATCTAACCCCTGCTGTACCTGCCCTGGGATTGTTTGATGGGACTGTGTAGATGGAGCTTTACTCTGTATCTAACACATGCTATTCTGTGCCTGGGAGTGTTTGATGGGACAGTGTAGAGGGAGGTTTACTCTGTATCTAACCCGTGCTGTATCTGCACTGGGAGTGTTTGATGTGACAGTGTAGAGGGAGCTTTACTCTGTTTCTTACCTGTGCTGTACCTGCCCTCGGAGTGTTTGATGGGACAGTGTAGAGGAAGTTTTGCACGATCTAACCCGTGCTGTACCTGCCCTGGGAGTGTTTGATGCAACAGTGTAGAGGGAGCTTTACTCTGTATCTAACCTGTGCTGTACCTGCCCTGGGAGTATTTGATGGGACAGTGTAGAGGGAGCTTTACTCTGTATCTAACCCGTGCTCTACCTGCCCTGGGAGTGTTTGATGGGACAGTGTAGAGGGAGCTTTGCTCTGTATCTAACCCGGGCTGTACCTGCCCTGGGATTGTTTGATGGGACCTGGAAGAATGAGAGGTGATCTCATTGAAATGTATAATATTCTGAGTGGGATTGACAAGGTAGATGCTAACAGGTTGTTTCCCCTGGCTGGAGAGTCTAGAACCAGGGGTCACAGTCTCTGGATAAGGAGTCGGCCTCTTAAGACTGAGATGAGGAGGAATTTCTTCACTCAGAGGGTTGTGAATCTTTGGAATTCTCTGCCCCAAAGGGCTGTGGATGCTGAATCGTTGAGTATATTCACGGCTGAGATAGATTTTTGGACTCTAGGGAATCGAGGGATATGTGGATCAGGTGGGAAAGTGGAGTTGAGGTCGAAGATCAGCCATGATCTCATTGAATGGCGGAGCAGGCTCAAGGGGCCGAATGGCCGACTCCTGCTCCTAATTCTTATGTTCTGAAGCTGACCACTGTGTGTTTTTATTCATTCACAGGATGTGGGCATCGCCAGCAAGGCCAGTATTTATTGCCCACCTCTAATTGCCCTCGGAGGTGGTGGTGAGCCGCCTTCTGAATACAACTGAGTGACTCGCTGGGCCATTTCAGAGGGCAGTTAAGAGTGAACCACATTGTTGTGGGTCTGGAGTCACCAATAGGCCAGACCGGGTAAGGACGGCAGATTTCCTGCCCTGAAGGACATTAGTGAACCAGATGGGTTTTTACACAATCCGATAGTTTCATGGTCACCATCACTGATACAAACTTTTCATTCCAGATTTATTTAATGTTGTACTTCATCTTTTTCTGGTGAATGAAACATCTTTAAAATCTGAGACAGTGCGTTGTGAAACAAAGAGCCTTGTGTCCAATAAGGGGAATAAGTCACCTCGGAGTCAGAAGGTTGTGGGTTCTAGTCCCATTCCAGGGACTTGAGCACATAAAGCTAGGCTGACACTCCAGTGCAGTGCTGAGGGAGTGCTGCACTGTCAGAGGTGCCGTCTTTCGGCGAAGATGTTAAACCGCGGCCCCATCTGCTCTCTCAGGTGGATGTAAAAGATCCCATGGCACTATTTTGAAGAAGAGTAGGGGAGTTATCCCCAGTGTCCTGGCCAATATCTAACCCTCAACCTACATAACAAAAACAGATTGTCAAGCCATTAGCACGTTGTTGTTTGTGGGAGCTTGCTGTGCACAAATTGGCTGCCGCGTTTCCCACATTACTACAGTGACTCCATTTCAAAAGTACTTCATTGGCTGTAAAGCGCTTTGAGACGTCCGGTGGTTGTGAAAGGCGCTATAGAAATGCAAGTCTTTCTCTTTTAAAGCCCTACTGCCTCCCCTGGCCCTGAACATTCTGAGGGGCAAGGGTGAACTGCCAGAGGTCGTGGTCCATATCGGTACCAACGACATAGGTAGAAAGAGGGATGAGATCCTGCAGGCAGATTTTAGGGCGCTAGGAAAGAGATTAAAAAGCAGGACCTCAAAGGGAGTAATCTCTGAATTACTCCCGGTGCCACTCGCTCGTGAGTATAGAAATAGGAGGATAGCGCAGATGAACATGTGGCCGGAGAGATGGTGCAGAAGGGAGGGCTTTAGATTCCTGAGGCATTGGGACTGGTTCTGGGGAAGGTGGGACCTGTACAGACCCGAAGGCTTGCACCTCAACAGGGCCGGAACCAATATCTTCATGGGGAGGTTTGCTAGTGCTGTTGGGGAGGGTTTAAACTAATTTGGCAGGGGGATGGGCACCAGGATGAAACATTAGAAAGGGGAAATAAAGTGCTCAAAGGATTGGAAGAGGCAGAGATCACTAAAGTAAGATATAGTAAGGTATTAGGTGAGGTCAAACTAAGAGAGAATACAGGATGGTCTAAGATGGGTTTACAGTGTATGTATGTGAACGCACGAAGTGCAGTAAACAAGGTCAGTGAGCTGCAGGCACAAATAGCCACATGGGAATATGATGTTGTGGCAATAACTGAGACCTGGCTCACAAAAGGGCAGGATTGGGTATTAAATATTCCTGGTTATAGAGTGTTCAGGAAAGATAGGGAAGGAAAGATTGGAGCTGGTGTGGCAGTATTGGTCAAGGAGAATGTTACAGTGCTGGAGAGGGAGGATGTCCTGGAGGGGTCAAGGACAGAATCTATATGGCTAGAGTTAAGAGATAATAGAGGTGCCATTACACTACTGGGTGTATTCGATAGATCACCAAATAGTGGGAAAGATGTGGAGGAGCAAATTTGCAGAGAAATTACAGAGAAGGGCAAGAACTATAGAGTAGTGATAATGGGGGACTTCAACTATCCTAATATAGACTGGGATCGTAATAGTGTAAAGGGCAGAGAAGGGGAAGAATTTCTGAAGTGTGTTCAGGAGAACGTTCTTGATTAGTATGTTTCTGGCCCGACGAGGGAGGAGGCATTGCTGGATCTGGTTCTGGGGAATGAGGTGGGTCAAGTGGAGCAAGTGTCAGTAGGTGAACATTTAGGGAACAGTGATCATAGTATCATAAGGTTTAAATTAGTTATGGAAAATGACAGGGAACAATCTAGAGTAAAAATGTTTAACTGGGGGGAAGGCCAATTTCAGTGGGATGAGAACGGATCTGGCCCGGGTAAACTGGAATCAAAGATTGGCAACAAAACTGTAGTGGAACAATGGGCTGCCTTTAAAGAGGAAATAGTTCAGGTACAGTTATGGTACATTCCCACTAGGGGGAAAGTCAGGGCTCCCTGGATGACGAAAGAGTTAGTGAATATGATGAATGAGAAAAAGAGCGCGTATGACAGATGTCAGGTTGTAAATACATCTGAGAATCAGGCTATATATAGAAAGGTCAGAGGAGAAGTGAAAAAGAAATTAAGAGAGGCAAAGAGAGGGTATGAGAATAGAATGGCAGCCACTATAAAAGGTAATCCAAAAGTCTTCTATAGGCATATAAATAGTAAAAGGTTAGTAAGAGGAGGGGTGGGGCCAATTAGGGACCAAAAAGGAGACCTATGCATAGAGGCAGAGGGTATGGCTGAGGTATTAACGAGTACTTTGCATCTGTCTTCACCAAGGACGAGGATGCTGCCATAGACACAGTGAAGGGGGAGGTAGTGGAGACACTTGACAGGATAAAAACTGATAAAGAGGAGGTATTAGAAAGGCTGGCTGTACTTAAAGTAGATAAATCACCAGGAGCGGATGGGATGCATCCGAGGATGCGGAGGGAATTGAGGGAGGAAATCGCGCAGGTACTGGCCATAATCTTCCAATCCTCCTTAGATACGGGGGTGGTGCCAGAGGACTGGAGAATTGTAAATGTTACACCATTGTTCAAAAAAGGGTGTAAAAATAAACCCAGCAACTACAGGCCAGTCAGTTTGACCTCAGTAGTGGGGAAGCTTTTAGAAACAGTAATCAGGGACAAAATTAACAGTCACTTGGATAGGTGTGGATTAATTAAGGAAAGCCAGCACAGATTTGTTAAAGACAAATCGTGTTTAACTAACTTGACAGTTCTTTGATGAGGCAACAGAGAGGGTTGATGAGGGTAATGTGGTTGCTGTGGTGTACATGGATTTCCAGAAGGTGTTCGACAAAGTGCCACATAATAGGCTTGTCAGCAAAATTGAAGCCCATGGAATAAAAGGGACAGTGGCAGCATGGATACGGAATTGGCTAAGTGACAGAAAACAGAGAGTAGTGGTGAACGGTTGTTTTTTGGATAGGAGGAAGGTACACAGTGGTGTTCCCCAGGGGTCGGTACTGGGATCAGTGCTTTTCTTGATTATATATTAATTAATTGGATGCGGGTGTACAGGGCACAATTTCTAAATTTGCAGATGACACCAAACTTGGAAGTATAGTGAACAGTGAGGAGAATAGTGATAGACTTCAAGAGGACACAGACAGGCTGGTGGAATGGGCGGAAAAGTGTGAAGTGATACATTTTGGTAGAAAGAATGAGGAGAGGAAATATAAACTAAAGGGTACAATTCTAAAGGGGGTGCACAGAGAGACCTGGGGGTATGTGTGCACAAATCGTTGAAGGTGGCAGGGCAGGTTGAGAAAACAGTTAAGAAGGCTTACGGGCCCTGGGCTTTATAAATAGAGGCATAGAGTCCAAAAGTGTGGAAGTTATGATGAACCTTTATAAAACACTGGTTCGGCATCAACTGGAGTATTGTGTCCAATTCTGGGCACCGCACTTTATGAAGGATGTGAAGGCCTTAGAGAGGGTGCAGAAAAGATTTACAAGAATGATTCCAGGAATGTGGGACTTCAGTTACGTTGATAGACTGGAGAAGCTGGGGTTGTTCTCCTTGGAGCAGAGAAGGTCGAGAGGAGATTTGATAGAGGTGTTCAAAATCATGAGGGGTCTGGACAGAGTAGATAGAGAGAAACTGTTCCCATTGGTGGAAGGGTCGAGAACCAGAGGACACAGATTTAAGGTGATTGGCAAAAGAACCAAAGGTGATGTAAGAAAAAGCCTTTTTCCGCAGCGATTGGTTAAGATCTGGAATGGCAGACTCAATCTTATCTTTTAAAAGGGAGTTGAATAAGTATCTGAAGGAAAAAAGTTTTCAGGGGAAAGTGCAGGGGAGTGGGACTAGCTGAGAGTTGGCACGGCTCGATGGGCCGAATGGCCTTCGTCCGTGCTGTAATCATTCTATGATTCTGCGAAATCCCTCGGAATCCCAACCTTTACTAGTCTCTCACCTTTTAAAAAATATTCTGCTTTTCCATTCTTCCTACCAAAGTGGATAACTTCACATTTCTCCACATTATACTCCATCTGCCACCTCCTTGCCCACTCACTGAACCGGTCTATATTTTTTGCAGCCTATTTACGTCCTCCTCACTGCTTACTTTCACACCTATTACACTCGGATCCCTCATCTAACTCATTGAAGTAGCTGAGGGCCAAGCACTGATCCTTGTGGTAACACATTAGTTACACCCTGCCACCCTGAAAATGACCCGTTTTCCCTACTCTCTGTTTTGTCCATTAACGAATCCTCAATCCATGCGAAGATATTACCCCCAAACCCATGAGCCCTAACCTTGTGTAACAACCGATTGTGTGGCACCTTATCAAATGCCTTCTGAAAATCCAAATATATTACATCCACTAGTTCCCCCTTATCTACCCTGCTAGTTACACCCTCAAAAGACTCCAATAGATTTTTCAAACACGATTTTCCTTTCATAAATCCGTGTTGACTCTGTTTGATCATAGTGTGATTTCCCAAGTGCCCTGTCACCATGTCCTTAATAATAGATTCTAGCATTTTCGCTACTATTGATGTCAGGCTAACTGACCTATAGTTCCCTGTTTTTTCTCTCCCTCCTTTCCTGAATAGTGGGGTTACATTTGAAAGAAATTTCCAAGAAGCAGTTTTTGACCAAATTCAACTCCCACAGGGATGGGGAAATCTATAATAAGCACAGAATCGGTCAGGATTTAAGATTTATTTACAACAGATACGAAGGGCTCTTACATTTGGGATCTATCTTTATTCTGTCCACTCAAGGAGTTAGACAACAGATTTTCTCCTGTGAATATAGAGCTGGCTTATTGGGCCATGATCTGTTTACTTGTTCATCTTCTGCTAACTACATTTCCTGAGGGAATTAAAATCTAAACCAGGTTTGCAGGCATGATGCTCTATTCACACGTCAAAGGTGAGAGAGAGGGTCACACACTAAGCCCAGTAGCTGAAAGTGATTAACAGCCTGGGTTTTGTGTTTAGTGATCCCGAGCGTGTTACCGATACCTTCCCTGAATACCAAGGCTAGGAGAGGCACTCTGGCATGTATGGGGAGCTGGGACTTGTTCATGAGAGTAACCGAAGGTGTGAGAACTGAAATAATCTAGAGTTAGAAAGGAGAAAAGGCCCAAAAATGGAGCAGTTGGTAACAGGACATCAATTAGTCTCTTATCTTGGAGAAATCAAGGACTCGACACACTGTGTGTTTGATACAAAGCTGATTTATTTGACATATCAAAATATTAAACTCCAGCCCAGTTATAGGGTTATTAACGTCATCAGAAACAGCGAGTCAGCAGAGAGTGCTGTGAGTTTGGGTAAGTGTGAGAGTTCTTTAATTGTTATTTCTCTTTAAATCATTCTTGATAAGATTACTTGAGCGGTTTAAGTAAAGGGGAAAAGTTAAATATTTGGGATTCTGTTGTTTTAAGAAGAGTAAAACAAGGTTACACTGCAGTAGGAGTAAATTGGCACAGCAGGCAGTGGAAACCAGTTTTCTAACCAATCAGCAGGGATGACTCATTTGGCTGTAAACAAACAAACAGTATAAAAAGACCAGGGCTAGTGCGAGCAAGCACTGAGTGCGAGTCAGCAGAGAGTGCTATGAGTTTGGGTAAGTGTGAGTTAGGGTAAGTGGGGTGTTAGGTGCTCTTTTCAAACTTTAACTCTGTGGGTTGTAGTTAATAAGGCCTTACTGGTGCAGAGTGACTGTTGGTAAACCATTTAACTGGTGCAATTAGAGGGATTGATTTAATTTAAATCCAATTAATTAAAGGGGATACTAGCATCTAAAATCGGGCAGAGGGTGTCCATAACTAACAATAAAAAATTTAATTAATTACATAGAATGGAGCAGGTGATGTGTTACTGTTGCGAGATGTGGGAGCCGGTGGACCCCATTGAGGCTCACGGTGATTACGTCTGTGACAAGTGTCTGCTGCTACAGGAACTCCAGCTCCGTGTTGATGAGCTGGAGTCTGAGCTTCAGACACTGCGACACATCAGGGAGGGGGAGAAGTACCTGGACTCTGTGTATCAGGAGGTGGCCACACCTATGAAGTTAATTAATTCAGATGCAGCCCATGGTCAGGGACAGGACGGTGTAACTATGAGTGAGGCAGGTACGGGCATCCAGGAGGTAGAGCTGGAGGAGCCGCAACCCTTGCTCTTGTCCAACAGGTTCGAGGTTCTTACTCCCTTTGGGGACAGGAGCAGGGACTGCAGGGAGGATGAGCAACCTGGCCACAGCACCGTGGAACGGGGGTCCATTCAAGAGGGGGGAGTAAATAGAAATGTAGTGGTAGGGGATAGTATTATTAGGGGGATAGATAGAGTTCTCTGCAGCCGAGAGCGAGAGTCCCGAAGGCTGTGTTTCCTACCCGGTGCCAGGGTTAAGGACATCTCCTCTGGGCTGGAAAGAAACTTGCAGTGGGAGGGGGTGGATCCAGTTGTCATGGTCCATGTTGGTACAAACGACGTAGATAGGACTAGGAAGCCGGTTCTGTTAAAGGAGTATGAGCAGCTAGGGGTCAAATTAAAAAACAGAACCTCAAGGGTAATAATCTCTGGATTATTACCTGAGCCACGAGCGAATTTGGCTAGGACAAATAAAATTAGAGAGTTAAATGTGTAGCTCAAAGACTGGTGTGGGAGAAATGGGTTTTGCTTCCTGGGACACTGGCACCAGTACTGGGGCAGGAGGGAGCTGTTCCGTTGGGACGGGCTTCACTTGGCCAGTGCTGGGACGAGAGTCCTGGTGGATCATATAACTAGGGCTGTAGAGAGGGCTTTAAACTAACTAGTGGGGGGGAGGTTCCTAGAGAGCAAATAATAAAAATGACAACAGAGAAGGTCATAGACTGAGGTAGCAGTGGGGAAATTAAAAACCAGAGCGTGTCAGGAAGGGGCAGAAGGTATGGAGTAAAATGTAAAGTAATAAAAAGGGCAAAAGCAGGAACTAAGTGTCACAAAACATATTTGAAAGTTCTCTATCTGAATGCACGTAGCATTCGTAACAAAATAGACGAGTTAATGGCACAAATAACTACATATGGGTATGATCTTGTGGCCATTACAGAAACATGGCTGCAGGGTGACAATGCCTGGGAATTAAACATACCAGGTTATTTAACGATCAGGAAGGACAGGCAGGAAGGAAGGGGAGGTGGGGTGGCTATGTTAATAAAGGAAGGAATCACTGTAATACAGAGAAATGATATTGGGTCAAAAGATCAGGATAATGAAACAGTTTGGGTGGAGGTAAGGAATAATAAGGGGAAAAAAACACTAGTGGGCGTAGTCTATAGGCCTCCGAACAGTTGCAACTCTGTTGGACGGAGTATCAATCAGGAAATAGTTGAGGCTTGTAATAAGGGAACATCTATAATTATGGGGGATTTTAACTATCATATTAATTGGACAAATCAAATTGGGCAGGGCTGCCTTGAGGATGAGTTTATTGAGTGTATTAGGGATGGGTTTCTTGAGCAGTATGTAACTGAACCGACCAGGAGGCAAGCAACCTTAGATCTGGTCCTGTGTAACGAGACAGGCTTAATTAAAAATATCCTAGTAAAGGATCCCCTTGGAATGAGTGACCATAACATGGTTGAATTCCATATTCAATTAGAGGGTGAGAAGGTTGGATCTCAAACAAGCGTGCTAAGCTTGAATAAAGGAGACTATGAAGGTATGAGAGCGGAATTGAGTAGAGTGGATTGGGAAAATAGATTAAAGGGTAAGGCGATACATTATCAGTGGTGTACATTTAAGGAGTTATTTTACAACTTCCAAAAAATATATATTCCACTGAGAAGAAAAGGGTGTAAAAGAAAAGACAGCCATCCGTGGCTAAGTAAAGAAATTAAGGATAGTATTCGACTAAAAACAAGGGCATATAAGGTAGCCAAATCTAGTGGGAGGATAGAGGATTGGGAAAACTTTAAAAGACAGCAAAAAATAACAAAAAGATTGATTAAGAAAGGGAAGATAGATTATGAAAGTAAATTAGCAAAAAATATAAAAACAGATAGTAAGAGTTTTTATAGTTATATAAAAAGAAAAAGGGTGGCTAAAGTAAATGTTGGTCCCTTAGAGGATGAGACCGGGAAATTAATGGTGGGAAATAGGGAGATGGCAAAAACACTGAATGAATATTTTGTATCAGTCTTTACAGTAGAAGACACTAAGAATATCCCAACACTGGACAAACAGGGGGCTATGGGGGGGAGGAGCTAAACACGATCAAAATCACTAAGGAAGTGGTACTCGGTAAAATAATGGGACTCAAGGCGGATAAATCACCTGGACCTGATGGCTTACATCCTAGGGTCTTGAGGGAAGTGGCGGTAGGGATTGTGGATGCATTAGCAATAATTTTCCAAAACTCCCTGGACTCAGCAAAGGTCCCAGCAGACTGGAAAACTGCTAATGTAACACCCTTATTTAAAAAGGGCAGTAGACAGAAGGCTGGAAACTATAGACCGGTTAGCCTAACATCTGTGGTAGGTAAAATTTTGGAGTCCATTATTAAGGAGACAGTAACAGGACATTTGGATAATCATAATTTAATAGGACAAAGTCAGCATGGTTTTATGAAGGGGAGTCATGTTTGACAAATTTGCTGGAGTTCTTTGAGGAAGTAACATATAGGGTGGATAAAGGGGAACCAGTGGACGTAGTGTATTTAGACTTCCAAAAGGCATTTGGCAAGGTGCCACACAAAAGATTATTGCTTAAGATAAAAAATCACAGGGTTGGGGGTAATATTCTGGCATGGATAGAGGATTGGCTATCTAACAGAAGGCAGAGAGTTGGGATAAATGGTTCATTCTCAGACTGGCAATCAGTAACTAGTGGTGTTCCGCAGGGGTCAGTGCTGGGTCCCCAACTCTTTACAATCTATATTAACGATTTGGAGGAGGGGACCGAGTGTAACATATCAAAGTTTGCAGATGATACTAAGATGGGAGGGAAAGTAGTGAGTGAGGAGGACATTAAAAACCTGCAAGGGGACATAGACAGGCTAAGTAAGTGGGCAGAGATTTGGCAGATGGAATACAATACTGGAAAGTGTGAGGTTATGCACTTTGGCAGGAAAAATCGTAGAGCAAGTTATCATCTTAATGGTAAGAAACTGGAAAGTACTGAAGTACAAAGGGATCTGGGGGTCCTGGTGCACGAAACTCAAAAGGTTAGTATGCAGGTGCAGCAAGTGATTAAGAAGGCCAATGGAATGTTGGCTTTCATTGCTAGGGGGATAGAATATAAAAATAGGGAGGTATTGCTTCAGTTGTACAAGGTATTGGTGAGACCGCACCTGGAATACTGCATACAGTTTTGGTGTCCATACTTAAGAAAAGACATACTTGCTCTCGAGTCAGTACAAAGAAGGTTCACTCGGTTAATCCCGGGGATGAGGGGATGGACATATGAGGAGAGGTTGAGTAGATTGGAACTCTACTCATTGGAGTTCAGAAGAATGAGAGGCGATCTTATTGAAACATATAAGATTGTGAAGGGGTTGGATCGGTTGGATGCAGGGAGGATGTTCCCGATGATGGGTGAAACTAGAACTAGGGGGCATAGTCTCAGAATAAGGGGCTGCTCTTTCAAAACTGAGATGAGGAGGAACTACTTCACTCAGAGGGTGGTAGGTCCATGGAATATGCTGCCCCAAAAAGCTGTAGAAGCTACATCATTACATAAATTTAAAACAGAAAGAGACAAGTTCCTAGAAGTAAAGGGAATTAAGGGTTACGGGGAGCGGGCAGGAATTTGGACATGAGTCTCGGTTCGGATCGGACATGGCCCTGTGGGTAGTGGAGCGGGCCCAGGGGCCGTGTAGCCTGATCCTGCTCCTATTTCGTGTGTCTAATTCTGTTAGATTCAGGAGATGGTTCTGTGATTGTAGATTGACGGTTAGGATCAGATCAGCCATGATCTTATTGAATGGTGGAGCAGGCTCGAGGGGCCGATTGGCCTACTCCTGCTCCTATTTCTTATGTTCTTATGTTTATGTTCTTAAACCTCAATTGTCAGAATGAACATGGTTCAGTCCTGCATGTAACTGACAGCAGAATCCAACCACTGCAGTCATTTGTGAACTCGCTGGTGTTTCAGCAGGTGGGATGACCGAGTGAATCTCTTACCACACACGGAGCAGGTGAACGGCTTCTCCCCAGTGTGAACTCACTGATGATTGAGCAGGTGGGTTGTCTGAATGAATCCCGTCCCACACACGGAGCAGGTGAATGGCCTCTCCCCAGTGTGAACTCGCTGGTGTCTCAGCAGGGTGGATGAATCAGTGAATCCCTTCCCACACACGGAGCAGGTGAACGCCCTCTCCCCAGTGTGCTCGCTGGTGTGTCAGCAGGTGGGATGTCTGAGTGAATCCCTTCCCACACACGGAGCAGGTGAACGGCCTCTCCCCAGTGTGAACTCGCTGGTGTGTCAGCAGGTGGGATGAATTAGCAAATCCCTTCCCACACACGGAGCAGGTGAACGGCCTTGCCCCAGTGTGAGTGTGGTGGTGTGTCAGCAGATCTCTTGTGCTTTTAAAGCTCTTCCCACACGCAGAACATTTGAAAGGTCTCTTTTCAGTGTGAACAAATTGGTGTTTAGTGAGGTTGGCTAATTGAGCAAAAACCTTCCCACACACAGAGCAGGTGAATGGCCTCTCTCCAGTGTGAACTCGCATGTGTTCAGTGAGGCTAGATGACTGCCCAAACCTCTTCCTGCATTGAGAGCAGCTGAATGGCCTCTCCAGTGTGAATTCGCTGGTGGTTAGTGAGGTTCGATAACTGCCCAAATCTCTTCCCACAGTGAGAGCAACTGAACGGTCTCTCCCCAGTGTGAACTCGCTGGTGTGTCAGAAGGTGGGATGACTGACTGAATCCCTTCCCACACTCGGAGCAGACAAACGGCCTCTCCCCAGTGTGAATGTTTCGATGAGTATCCAGCCGGGATGGGGAGCTGAATCCCTTCCCACAGTCCCCACATTCCCACGGTTTCTCCATTTTGCGGGTGTCCTTGTGTGTCTCCAGGTTGGACGATCAGTTGAAGCCTCATCCACACACACAACATGTGTACAGTTTCTCCCTGCTGTGAATGGTGCAATGTTTTTTCAGGCTGTGTAACTGGTTAAAGCTCTTTCCACAGTCAGTGCACTGGAACACTCTCACTCGGGTGTGTGTGTTCGGTGCTTTTCCAGTCACACTGATGTTTGAAATCTTTTCCCACGGACAGAACAGGCAAACATTTCTCCTTCCACATTCAAAGGCTGATGATATTCCCTGTAAAAGTAGTTTACAAAAGATATCACTAAGTTCAGGATAAAAATGCAGAACAGATTAATTCCAGTTTCTATGGAGCAGTCTATCCTCTCTTATTACATAGAATTACATAGATTGTGATGTAAGAAAAAGGAGGCTTACCATCAAGTAACTTTAAAGTAAGCTTTAAGTAACTTATAAACACACTATATACAAGAGAGGTCTTTACCATGCCTCTGGTAGAAGCCTCTTACAATACTGAACAGACCAGTATTTATACCAGTCCAACAGGAAGTGACACATGACAGGAAGTGAGGTATGTACACAGTTCATAGTTCACAGTTCACAGGAAGTGATGACATAACTTCCCGGAAGTTATTATTTTTATCACATTCTTCCCTCCTGCAGGTTTAGGAGGCTGTGGTCTACCTTTTGGTCCGCAGCCGCCGAACAAGGAAGAGTCGCACCCGTTTGGATTCCCGTCGTAGAGGGTCGCTGGTCCGCTTACATGCGGTTGGCCATTGGCCAGAGTCCGTGTGGCCTGGATTGCCCTGTGAAGGGTCGGGGAGATCATGGCTTCGAGTACGAGCCCCAATAGGTTCAAAGTCAGACTGCCTCTGTTCAGAGGGAGGTGCAGAGCTGGTCTGTGGCAGACCAGTACTTTCATGCGTGGTACTGGGAGGGTCGCAACCTTGAGCACGGGGTTCTACCGGCACCAAGCTAGTTGGTGTCCGATCAGGATCCTGGAGAGGGGTACCCGATAGGTCCCAAGAGTTTCCTGGTGAAATGCCATCACCCGATGTCCCACTAGGTCCTGGTGGGCAGGGAGCCAGATCCCGTAATGATACGGTAGATTCTCGGCCGTCGGAATATCGTATGTTTGCATAGGTGGGGTTGGCATCGGTTAGTTCGACCTCGTCTACAAGAGGGTCATTTTTAGACGTCCGAACGTATCTTCGGAGTAATACAGGTCCAGGAGTAGTTAGCCATGACGGGAGTGATGTCCCATGAGATGAGCGACGCTGGAATCCAAAGAACCGCTCATGAGGTGTAGTATTTGTGGCTGTAGAAAGCAGGGACCGTATAGAGTGCAATGCATCCGGAAGCACTGTTTCCCATTGCTGGTCGGGTAGGCCCCGAGATCTTAAAGCGAGACGTACGGAATTCCAGATGATACCATTATACCTCTCTACCTGCCCATTTCCGATGGGATGGTATGGTGTTGTTTTGCTTGTAGCAATTCCCCGTTCTGAGAGGTAGTCCTTGAGTTCCCTCGACATAAAGGATGGACCCCGATCTGAGTGAATATAAGCCGGCATGCCACAGAGAGAAAATACCTGCTCAAGGCAGCAGATTACTGTGGACGCCAGCATATTGGAGCAGGGGAAGGCAAACGGAAAACGTGAATATTCGTCGATCATGGCGAGCAAATATGTGTTCCGAGTTGAAGAGGGTACTGGGCCCTTAAAATCGATGCTAAGTCGTTGCATCGGTTGGGTTGCATGTATGAGTATACCATCTGAGGGGCGGAAGAACTGAGGTTTTAATTCCGCACAAAGCCGGCATTCTGAGCATATTTTCTTTACATCTCCAGTGGAAAAAGGGAGATTCCGTGATCGTACGAAATGTAGCATGCGCGTAACACCAGGATGGCACAAACCATTGTGGACATCCATGAGGGTGGAGGATGACATAGTGGAGCAGAATGCCCGTGTGAGGGTGTCCGGGGCCACATTCTCCTTGCCAGGCCGATAGAGAATGGTATAACCAAAAGAGGCCAGTTCCATCCTCCAAAGTTGTATTTTATTATTCTTAATTTTGGTTCGTTTTCGATTATCGAGCATGAAGGCAACTGATCGTTGGTCCGTGATCAATGTAAAGTGCTGGCGAGCTAGAAAATGGTTCCACTTCCGTACTGCCTCTATGATGGCTGTGGCTTCTTTCTCAACCGGAGGATAATGTAGCTCGGCACCTTGTAAGGTCCTGGACATAAATGCTACAGGACGACCTTCCTGATTCAGAGTAGCCGAGATCGCCACCTCCGAGGCATCACATTCAACCACGAAAGGGAGATTCTCATCAATGGAGTGAAGAGCCGCTTTCTCCAACTGTTTTTTGAGAAGGTTAAAGGCTGCAACAGCCGCTGTTTCCAGTGGAAATGATCTAGCATGCAGCAAGGGTTGGATTTTGTCCGAAAAATTAGGAATCCATTTAGCGTAGTATGCAAACAGACCGAGAGCCCGACGTAAAGAAGCTGGATTCTTAGGTGACGGGAGCTCTTGGAGCGGGCGAAGTCTTTCTGGGTCTGGCTTAATGATACCATTGCCTACGCAGTAGCCAAGGATGTTGATGGTCGGTTGCGACTCAACAGATTTGGATTCATTCAGGGTCAAATTACGGCGATGGAGGGCATCCCGAAATTTTTGGAGGTTGGAGTCGTGTTCCTGTTGATCGTGACCTGCAATGGTAATGTTATCAAGATAGGGAAAAGTGTCCCTTAGGTTTTCCTGCTTAACCAGGCCATCCATTGCCCGTTGAAAGACAGCCACTCCATTAGTAACCCCGAATGGGAGGCGACAAAATTGGTACAGCCGTCCATTAGCCTCAAAGGCTGTGTACTGCTTATCTGAGACCTTCAAGGGTAACTGATGATAGGCACTTTTTAAATCGTAAGCTGAGAACACTTTGTATTCGGCCAGTTTATTAACCATATCATCAATGCGTGGCAATGGGTAGGCGTCCAAGTCGGTATATTGATTGATGGTTTGCGAATAATCGATGCATAGTCGCTGTTTGTGAGGTTTTAGAGGGTTCTTGACAATGACGACTTGAGCCCGCCAGGGCGACGAACATGGTTCAATGATATCCCCTGCTAGAAGTCGAGAGATTTCAGCCGCAATAAAAGATTGGTCTTCCTGATTAAAGCGCCGCGATTTCGTTATTATCGGTTGGCATTGAGGCGGAATACTGGCAAATAATGAGGGTTCATCAAGTGAAGCTGCTGATAATGCACAAAATGGTAATTTAGACGGTATATTAGAAATAGTAAGTCCGGGTTTGGATCCACCAAACTCAATGGTGAGTTTCTTATGCTGTTTTTGGAAGTCCAGTCCTAAGAGGAGATCACTACATAAGTCCTTGAGCACCGAAAGTCGGGTGGAGGGATACATCCGACCATGAAGTGTCATATCAACAACACAAAAGCCGGAGATTCTGGTATTAAGTGATGACTGGGCCATCGCAATTGCCTGGTCCGATGGGAAGACATGTAGTTTCAATTTCGCAACAATCTGTTCCTTAATGAAACTATCAGTACTTCCTGAGTCAATTAAGGCATCTAAGGTATGCCCTTTAATTGAAATTTTTGTGGCAGCATGAGACAGGTTCTGTGGGCAAGCAGCTGTAATTGGTGTCGTTGCACAGAGAGTGGCTAAAACTCTCGGTGTGCTTCTTCGGGAGAGAGCTCGAGAGGAAGCTTGATAGGTCCTAGCTGGAGCATCTTGATAGGCCCTAATTGGGGCAGTTCGGTAGGCCTTAGCTGGATTGGCCCTCGTAGAGGCCCTTGATAGGCAAACTTTAGCAAAGTGTCCTTTTTTCCCGCAATAACTGCAGATTGCATTGCGAGCAGGGCAGGTTTTCCTAGGGTGAAAAGCATCTCCACAAAAGAAGCATTCCTTCCTAGATTGCCAAGAGGCTGCTAAAGTGGGGTCGTCCTCCTCTTCTTCATCAGAATTATCAGAATTAGATTCCCCCATGATAGGGTTCACCTGAGACCGCTTGAATTGTCTGGTTGCAGCTACAGCAGCAGATCGAGATCTGGGCAGCTGATAGAGGTCTGCATTTCTCTTTGCCAAATCCAGTGAACAAGCTAGGTCAAAAGCTTTTTGTAGCTCAAGTGTTTTACTTTCTAGTAGACGCTGGCGTATAAATGGAGAGGCAATCCCGCAGATGAAAGCATCACGAATCATTTCTTGGCGGTACAGCTCAGCTGAGGCTGCCTGAAAGTTACAATCTACGCTGAGCCTGCGAAGTTCTTGCAGGAATTCGTCAATTGATTCCCCTGGCCCTTGTCGGGCTGTGGCCAGTAGATGTCTAGCATAGACCTCATTTGGGGTCTTGGCATACAGTTTCTTAAGTGCCCGAATCACCTCATCGTAATTATCCCATTCATCAACATATTCGAACACTTTTGGGGTCACATAATTGATAAGTATCTTCAATCTAGCAGGAGCATCCGCTTCACATTCATCCAGAAAATTCTCAAAAGTACGGTACCAATGCTTCCATACCCTGCCAGCTGCTGGTGCATTCGGGTCCAAGTCCAGACGAATAGGTCTAAGGATTTTCTCCATGATGGGTGGTTCCCTGGATCCTTAATTCCGAGTTTGTCCGAAGGTCTAGTATTCGTGAGTGTAAATACTAAGTTACTTAAATTGATGTAAGAAAAAGGAGGCTTACCATCAAGTAACTTTAAAGTAAGCTTTAAGTAACTTATAAACACACTATATACAAGAGAGGTCTTTACCATGCCTCTGGTAGAAGCCTCTTACAATACTGAACAGACCAGTATTTATACCAGTCCAACAGGAAGTGACACATGACAGGAAGTGAGGTATGTACACAGTTCATAGTTCATAGTTCACAGTTCACAGGAAGTGATGACATAACTTCCCGGAAGTTATTATTTTTATCACAGATTGTACAGCACAGAAACAGGCCATTCGGCCCAACTCGTCCACACGAGCCTCCTCCCATCTCTCTTCATCTCACCCTATCAGCATCTCCTTCTATTCCTTTCTCCCATGTGTTTATCCAGCTTCCCCTTAAATACATCCATGCTCTTCACCTCAACTACTCCCTGTGGCAGCAAGTTCCATATTCTCAGCACTCTCTGGGTGAAGGAGTTTAATCTAAATAGGACTTTCCTGGTCAGCCAATGAGAACTGCTGCCTCTTTTGTGCATTTCCCTGCGAGGCTAAACAGTTGATATTTTTGATCAGGAAGAGCTGAGCTCGGCAGCATTAGTCCTGTTTTGCCTCCTTTGGAGACCAGGTGTACGAGCAGAGTTAGCGCAGCCTTCACAGCAACCGTAACAAAATTGTTACAGTTGTGAAGGAACTTTGTGTCAGTGCACTGGGCCACAAACAAAGTATGTGTGTCGATTATTGTCTGACTGCGCTACTGTGATGTTTTAAAGGTGCTATATAAAGGTAAGTTGTTGGTTTGAGTTTGCGGTGTGTAAATGCTGCCCTTCTCACAGCCTGCAAAAGGAGTTTACAAAAGCCATCACTGTGAGTCCAGGATAGAAATTGACAAGATTCTCTCCTCCTGGTTCCTGGCCAAGGGGGCCGCGCATGCGCCCTGCTGCCCCCTGAGCCTCTCAAGATGGCGGCTGTTACCCTGGGCCTATCACCGGGAGAAAGCCCCGCAGCTACCGCCCCGCTCGGGGCAAACACCCGGCCCGGAGGCTCTTGTTCGGGGCCTGAGGCCCACCCCGGGTGTTTGTGAAGCGGACAATGTTGAGTGTTTTAATAATGGGGTCTGGGGCCGCACTCGGGGTGTGAGCAGCCCACGTCCCCCCGGGGTTCATTTTTTTTTCTTTTATTTACATCTAGTAGTACTTGTTACAATTCATCAATTACATGATAAATCCATTACATTCATTAACCACAATAAGGCTAAGCCTTAGAAAAAACAGCTTTAGGATTAACAGTACAAATACAATAATAAATTTTTCCAGACAAAACCAATGTCAACAATACAGGTACCCATACTAAAAAACAATACATACCAGTCCTACTGGCAATCTAGTAACTCTTCATTTTTGCTTGGTATAATCTGTTGTCCTTTTTTTAAATTTTAACATTCAAGTACAACAGTACTTATACAACTCAACAGTTACATAGTAAATCCATTACATTCATTGACCAATTATGGTCAACAATATAAATACAACAATAAATTTTACAGGTAAATCAATAATGTTTACAGTACAAACTGCAACTATTTAATAAACCAAGAATCCGTACACGCCAGTCCAACTGGCATTGTTCAATCATTCAGTCATTCATTCGTCCGTTCGTTCGCTCAAGCGTAAGTTCCATGTGCATGACTGCGTACATGTGTGCCGTTTCTATCTGCGTGCATGCCTGTGTGTTCGTTCATCTGTCCGGCAGGCTTCACGCTCACCAAGCCGACTTTCACCTGGGGAGCGAGGGCCCTTCATTCGGTCGAACGTAAGTTCCATTGTGTAAGTGTGCGTATCATTTGTCTACCTGTGTGCGTTCGTTCATCCGTCCGGCAGGCCTCACATTCACCGAGTGACCCCCATCCTGGAGAGCGGGCCCTTCATTCGGTCGAACGTAAGTTCCATTGTGTATACGTGCGTGCGTGCGTATTATTTGTGTCCGCATGCGTGCGTTCACTAGAGCGTTCGTTCGTTCAATTAAGGAAGGCTTTAACACTAAATAACACCACAATATAGAAAATCCCACAACCATATCAAAAAATCACTTAAAACTTCAAGTAAACTATTTTAACCAGAACCCGAAACTTCTTCAAAAACAAGTAATACCAATTCAACGCCAGTCCTATTGGCACTCTAATAACTCCTCGCCTTCACTTGATGTTATCCAACCATATAATGTCATGATCCTTGTCCACAGTCTTCAACCTTTCCACAGAAAAGAAGCCGACCACTTTCTCAAATCCCGTAAAAGAGGAAAACGACTCCTCAAATCTCCTTCTTGCTGTTATCACTCACAGGATCCAGCCATCAAGACATTCGTTATTCCTGGCTGATATTACTTTGTTTTGTCTTTTATTTTCCTTTTTCACTTTTATCCCGTTCTCTTTTCTCATCCTATGGCTGTTCAAGCACCATACTATAGATGGGAACAGTCTGTCTTTCCTCCACCAAATGGCGGCGCACAAACCCGATCCCATCACCGAAACAAAGCCTCACAGCTGCCACCAGATAGAGCACAGGCGGGGCCGCTGGAACTCATTCGGGCCGGAGACCGTTCTTCACCTTTAGAAACCGTGCAGCATGCTCACGCACAGCATCTCCCGACTCCGCTTCTGTCGACCAGCCGCTCCGCCCTACACCCCCTGCCTGGGGTCCTCCGTGCTGGGCCTTCCGCCTAGGACACTCTCTTCTGGGTCACCCACCCTGGGCCTTCTGCACTGGGCCCTCCGCACTGGCGTTCCCCGTGAGCAGCCGGGGTGTGGAGCAGCCCGTTCACACAGCACCGAGCAGAGCTGAGCTGCTGAGAATCTCGCAGCCTCCCCCGGGGTTCATGAACCCGTTCCCTGAGCTCGGGGTGTGAGCGTCCCGCGTCCCCCCGGGGTTCATGAACCCATTCCCTGAGCTCGGGGTGTGAGCGGCCCGCGTCCCCCCGGGGCTCATGAACCCGCTCCCTGAGCTCGGGGTGTGAGCGGCCCGCGTCTCCCCGGGGTTCATGAACCCGCTCCCTGAGCTCGGGGTGTGAGCAGCCCGCGTCCCCCTGGGGTTCATGAACCCGCTCCCTGAGCTCGGGGTGTGAGCGGCCCGCGTCCCCCCGGGGTTCATGAACCCGCTCCCTGAGCGCTCTCACCTGATGTGTCAGCGGCTGCTGCCAAGGTCCGCACATGCTCAGCTCACCTTCTGTTGTTCAGGTTTAAAGGTCAAGCCCCGCCCCTCACACACTCCGATTGGTTGGAGGACCCGCCGCCTGCTCGGTCCTCCAGCCCGCCCCGCTCTTCCTATTGGTCCGGAGCTCCCGTCAAGCACCCGGGCAGTGTGAGCTGAGCATGCGCGGACCTTGGCAGCAGCAGCTGACACATCAGGTGAGAGAGCTCAGGGAGCAGGTTCATGAACCCCGGGGGGACGCGGGCCGCTCACACCCCGAGCTCAGGGAGCGGGTTCATGAACCCCGGGGGGAGGCGGGCCGCTCGCACCCCGAGCTCAGGGAGCGGGTTCATGAACCCCGGGGGGACGCGGGCCGCTCACACCCCGAGCTCAGGGAGCGGGTTCATGAACCCAGGGGGGACGTGGGCCGCTCACACCCCGAGCTCAGGGAGCGGGTTCATGAACCCCGGGGGGACGCGGGCCACTCACACCCCGAGCTCAGGGAGCGGGTTCATGAACCCCGGGGGGACGCGGGCTGCTCACACCCCGAGCTCAGGGAGCGGGTTCATGAACCCCGGGGGGACGCGGGCCACTCACACCCCGAGCTCAGGGAGCGGGTTCATGAACCCCGGGGGGACGCGGGCCACTCACACCCCGAGCTCAGGGAGCGGGTTCATGAACCCCGGGGGAACGCGGGCCGCTCACACCCCGAGCTCAGGGAGCGGGTTCATGAACCCCGGGGAGGACGCCGGCTGCTCACACCCCGAGCTCAGGGAGCGGGTTCCTGAACCCCGGGGGGACGCGGGCCGCTCGCACCCCGAGCTCAGGGAGCGGGTTCATGAACCCCGGGGGGACGCGGGCCGCTCTACCCCGAGCTCAGGGAGCGGGTTCATGAACCCCGGGGGGACGCGGGCCGCTCGCACCCCGAGCTCAGGGAGCGGGTTCATGAACCCCGGGGGGCCGCGGGCCGCTCACACCCCGAGCTCAGGGAGCGGGTTCATGAACCCCGGGGGGACGCGGGCCGCTCACACCCCGAGCTCAGGGAGCGGGTTCATGAACCCCGGGGGGCCGCGGGCCGCTCACACCCCGAGCTCAGGGAGCGGGTTCATGAACCCCGGGGGGACGCGGGCTGCTCACACCCCGAGCTCAGGGAGCGGGTTCATGAACCCCGGGGGGACGCGGGCTGCTCACACCCCGAGCTCAGGGAGCGGGTTCATGAACCCCGGGGGGGACGCCGGCTGCTCACACCCCGAGCTCAGGGAGCGGGTTCATGAACCCCGGGGGAACGCGGGTCACTCACACCCCGAGCTCAGGGAGCGGGTTCATGAACCCCGGGGGAACGCGGGTCACTCACACCCCGAGCTCAGGGAGCAGGTTCATGAACCCCGGGGGAACGCGGGTCACTCACACCCCGAGCTCAGGGAGCGGGTTCCTGAACCCCGGGGGAACGCGGGTCACTCACACCCCGAGCTCAGGGAGCGGGTTCATGAACCCCGGGGGGGGACACGGGCCGCTCACACCCCGAGCTCAGGGAGCGGGTTCATGAACCCCGGGGGGACGCGGGCCGCTCACACCCCGAGCTCAGGGAGCGGGTTCATGAACCCCGGGGGGGCGCGGGCCGCTCACACCCCGAGCTCAGGGAGCGGGTTCATGAACCCCAGGGGGACGCGGGCCGCTCACACCCCGAGCTCAGGGAGCAGGTTCTTGAACCCCGGGGGGACGCGGGCCGCTCGCACCCCGAGCTCAGGGAGCGGGTTCATGAACCCCGGGGGGACGCGGGCCGCTCACACCCCGAGCTCAGGGAGCGGGTTAAATTATTACACCAAGAAAGCAGTGTGAGTGTCGGAGCGCACTGTGGACAGGCTCTGCCCAGTGCTCATGGTAAAATAGTGAAATCTTTGCTATTCCGATCTTCTACTTGATCGGCCCTTCCCTCAGACTGCTCAAGCAGGGCAGAGAGAAACAGAAATCTCCTGACAGAAGCAGCACCTGAAGTTACATTGAGTGAAACACAGTCTGCCCACAAGGTCCACACACAGGCTTCGTTGCTATAGAAACGATCACAACATTTATATCGGACCCAATGAAAGGTCGAATCAGAAACTGCCCGCGGGCTCCTTTCACCAAGCTGCCGCCAATGACCTCACAGACAGGCAGCAAATTCAACTGAAACTATTGTATTGGCAAACAGGTGACAGAATGCTCATGTGTTTCAACTGCTATATTCCAGGATATGTGAAATATGTCTCAGTTTATATGAAGGTTTATACAGGGATCTTAATCTTCTCGCAAGTCAAATTATTTTCCCAATGCAATCGAGGGTAATCTTCAGGTAACTAGTGTATCTCTCATGGCGTTGGTTAGGGTGAATACAATCTGGTGTGGGGGTCAATGATTAATGTGATTGAAAAATGTTAAATGGTGATTTTATTATACACCATTATAGGAGTGTTAATATTATAGGGCTCAAATTCTATGAGCATGTGCAGATTTGCATAGAAGCTGTAATCAGTGGCCTTGATTATAATTAAAAGTGTGGATGAGGGTAGTGCAGTTGATGTAGTCTACATGGACTTCAGTAAGGCTTTTGACAAAGTCCCGCATGGGAAACTGGTCAAGAAGGTAAGAGCCCATGGGATCCAGGGCAATTTGGCACATTGGATCCAAAATTGGCTTAGTGGCAGGAGGCAGAGGGTGATTGTCAAAGGTTGTTTTTGTGACTGGAAGCCTGTGTCCAGTGTTGTACTGTCGGGATCGGTGCTGGGTCCTTTGCTCTTTGTAGTGTACATTAATGATTTAGATATGAATGTAGGAGGTATGATCAGTAAGTTCGCAGATGACACGAAAATTGGTGGAGTGGTAAATAGCGAGGAGGGAAGCCTCAGGCTACAGGACGATATAGACGGGTTGGTTAGATGTTTAGATGGGCAGAACAGTGGCGAATGGAATTTAACCCTGAAAAGTGTGAGGTGATGCATTTTGGGAGGACTAACAAGGCAAGGGAATACACAATGAATGGTAGGACCCTCGGAAGGACAGAGGATCAGAGGGATCTTGGTGTGCATGTACATAGTTTCCTGAAGGCAGCAGGTCAGTTAGATAAGCTGGTTAAAAGGCATATGGGATACTTGCCTTCATTAGCCAAGGCATAGAATATAAGAGCAGGGAGGTTATGATGGAGCTGTACAAAACGCTGGTAAGGCCACAGCTGGAGTACTGTGTGCAGTTCTGCTCACCACACTGTAGGAAGGATGTGATTACATTGGAGAGGGTGCAGAGGAGATTCACCAGGATGTTACCTGGGCTGGAGCGCTTCAGCTATGAAGAGAAACTGGACAGACTGGGGTTGTTTTCCTTAGAGTAGAGAAGGCTGAGGGGGGACCTGATTGAGGTGTACAAAATTATGAGGGGCATAGATAGGGTAGATAGAAAGGAACTTTTCCCCTTAATAGAGGGGTCAATAACCAGGGGGCATAGTTTCAAGGTAAGGGGCAGGAGGTTTAGAGGGGATTTGAGGAAAAACATTTTCACCCAGAGGGTGGTTGGAATCTGGAACTCACTGCCTGAAAGGGTGGTAGAGGCAGGAACCCTCACAACATTCAAGAAGCATTTAGATGAGCACTTGAAACACCATAGCATACAAGGCGACGGACCAAGTGCTGGAAAATGGGATTAGAATAGACAGGGCTTGATGGCCGGCGCGGACACGATGGGCCAAAGGGCCTCTTTCTGTGCTGTATGACTCTATGAGAAATGGGGTCTGGTCAGGGAGCGTCTGCAAATGGAGGAGAAATGGTGACTGGTCAGGGAGCGTCTGTAAATGGAGGAGAAATGGTGACTGGTCAGGGAGCGTCTGTAAATGGAGGAGAAATGGTGACTGGTCAGGGAGCGTCTGTAAATGGAGAAGAAATGGAGACTTGTCAGGGAGCGTCTGTAAATGAAGGGGAAAGGGAGGTTGGTCAGGGAGCGTCTGTAAATGATAGAGAAATGGTGACTGGTCAGGGAGCATCTGTAAATGAAGGAGAAATGGAGACTGGTCAGGGACTGTCTGTAAATGACGGAGAAATTATGATTGGTCAGGGAGCGTCTGCAAATGGAGGAGAAATGGTGACTGGTCAGGGAGCGTCTGTAAATGAAGGAGAAGTGGTGACAGGTCAAGGAATGCCCCTCACCAAAATTGTGAGATATTATCGAAGAAAAGCTTATAAGGAAGGATTCGAGGGTTAGAGCCAGAATCAGCACCTTCAGGGGAGGAGAGGGAGGGGAACCGGTGAGTGTAGAACTGAACCCAGCCAGAGTCAGCACCTTCAGGGGAGGAGAGAGAGGGCAACCAGTGAGTGTAGAACTAAACCCAGCCAGAGTCAGCACCTTCAGGGGAGGAGAGTGGGGGGAACCAGTGAGTGTAGAACTGAACCCAGCCAGAGTCAGCACCTTCAGGGGAGGAGAGTGGGGGGAACCAGTGAGTGTAGAACTGAACCCAGCCAGAGTCAGCACCTTCAGGGGAGGAGAGGGAGGGGAACCAGTGAGTGTAGAACTGAACCCAGCCAGAGTCAGCACCTTCAGGGGAGGAGAGGGAGGGGAACCAGTGAGTGTAGAACTGAACCCAGCCAGTGTCGGCACCTTCAGCGGAGGAGAGGGAGGGAAACCAGTGAGTGTAGAACTGAACCCAGCCAGAGTCAGCACCTTCAGGGGAGGAGAGGGAGGGGAACCAGTGAATGTAGAACTGAACCCAGCCAGAGTCAGCAACTTCAGGGGAGGAGAGGGAGGGGAACCAGTGAGTGTAAAACTGAACCCAGCCAGAGTCAGCACCTTCAGGGGAGGAGAGGGAGGGGAACCGGTGAGTGTAGAACTGAACCCAGCCAGAGTCAGCACCTTCAGGGGAGGAGAGGGAGGGGAACCAGTGAGTGTAGAACTGAGCCCAGCCAGAGTCAGCACCTTCAGGGGAGGAGAGGGAGGGGAACCGGTGAGCGTAGAACTGAACCCAGCCAGAGTCAGCACCTTCAGAGGAGGAGAGGGAGGGGAACCAGTGAGTGTAGAACTGAACCCAGCGAGAGTCGGCACCTTCAGGGGAGGGAGAAAAGTCGACCAAAAGGAAAAATGTTGGAGATGGTGCGATGGGTTTGAATTTCAGCACAGAGAGGAGGGAGAGTGTGTGGGACGGGGATTTACAGCTTTGGGGGAACAAGAGAGGAAAGAATGTTCCATAGAAACTAGAATCGTCTGTTCTTAATTTCTATCCTACATAGAATGATGACTTTTGTAAACTCCTTTTTACAGGGTATTGGAAGGGGAGGATTTTCAGACTGGAAACTGAAACCAAACATCACGTCAAGATCTGACAGAGTCACTCGATTCATCAGGACCTGACTATCATCGGCCTTTGAATGTGGAAGGAGAAATGTTTGTCTGTTCTTTCTGTGGGAAAAGATTTCAAACATCAGTGTGACTGGAAAAGCACCGAGACACACACACCTGAGTGAGAGTGTTCCAGTGCACTGACTGTGGAAAGAGCTTAAACCAGTTACACAGCCTGAAAAAACATCGCACCATTCACAGCGGGGAGAAACCGTACACATGTTCTGTGTGGAGGCTTCAACTGATCGTCCAACCTGGAGAGACACAAGGACACCCGCACCATGGAGAAACCGTGGAAATGTGGGGACTGTGGGAAGAAATTCAATTACCCGTGAGCTGGAAACTCATCGACGCCTTCACACCGGGGAGAGGCCATTCACCTGCTTCGTGTGTGGTAAGGGATTCATTGATTCATCCAACCTGCTGACACACCAGTGAATTCACACTGGGGAGAGGCCGTTCATCTGCTCCGTGTGTGGGCAAAGTTTTGCTCATTCATCCAACCTGCTGACACACCAATGAGTTCACACTGATAAGAAACCTTATAAATGTTCTGACTGTGAAAAGAGCTTTAAAAGCACAAAGGATCTGCTGACACACCAACGCACTCACACTGGGGAGAGGCCATTCACTTGCTCTATGTGGAGAGGGATTCACTCGTTCATCCAACCTGCTGACACACCAGCGAGTTCACACTGGGGAGAGGCCGTTCACCTGCTCTGTGTGTGGGAAAGGATTTTCTCATTCATCCTGTAAAGTCTGTGGGTTGTGCAGTTAATAAATACACAGACTTCAGAAATAACAACAAACAGGTCTTTACTATTCGAAGGTCCGGGCGAATCTGCCCCAGCAATCCTGCCACAACACTTATATACTGGTGTGGTCACTATCGGTATTACAGTATACAGACGCCAAACAAATAGTGCCACCCCTAAAGTAGTTCTCTTAAAGGTGAACGGTTACATTCAATAGTTCCCTTAAAGGTAGACGGGTACATACACTACAATCCTCCCTTTTTAGCTTATTACTTACAGAGTCCCCGTTAAACATACATATCTTCAACTTCCTATAAAACAAATTACAGATATAATCTCGGTGGAGTCAACGTCATATAAAACAATTTACAGATATAATCTCGGTGGGAACAGTTCACAGGTTCAGTCTCTGCGGAAACAGTTCATAGATTCAGTCTCTGATCTTGACTCGCTCCGAACAACATTTCTTTGGTGTAGCCGGTTCACCTGGCTAGCGTGACTCCTCCATCGCCTTTTTCTTGACGTAACAGCTTGAACTTTCGTCCTGTTGAACCACAGTGCGGACTTTTACAACCAACTGGCTGTCTTGACATTTTCCAGTTTTTCAACTAATTTAGCTCCTTTCGAAGTGTTCTGCCTGAGATGGTGGAAGTGCTAATATTTTAGACAGTTATTATCTTCTGCTTCTTCTTTTTCTTTTCTGCCTTTTTGAAACTCTCGGAGCTCCTTTCTCGGCTGCCAGCTGTAGCGCCACCAACTCTCTATGTTCCTTAGACCTTAAGTGCTTCCTCCGGATTTCAGCACTTTGGGAGTTTTCATCACAAGCTGAGCAGACCACATCCTCGTAATATTCAGTGTCACTCAACAGGTCATGGTAATATTCGGGTTCATCCTGAGTTAGGCCAGCGAGAGAGCCTTCTTCTTCCTCTTCACCCGTCTGGACGTTAGCTGACGGTGGTTCCTTCCCTAGACATCTTTCTTGAAAAGACTTCTTCATGCATTCATATTCATCCCGCTCTTCCTGGGTTGTCTGCCATTCCTTCACTACTGACCTCATTTGTGAGTTCAATACCTTCCCTTCCACCGGGGATTGCGGTATCAGGCTATTTAATCCTTCTACTGAAGCAGCTGTTTCAACATTCTTCTGTTCACATTTACGTGATTCAACGAACTCTTCATAGAGTAGACTGTAACACAAAATCTGTGTTGCCACCTCAGTTATTTCCGTAACCTTTGGGAGCTCTGAATTCCTTCCCTTTGCAGATTGAAGCTCGTGTTCCCATTGTGGGGTCTTGTCTCTCAGCATGTGAAGGAGTTGGCTGACCGTTAACTCTTCCACGGGGACTCTGTGGATCAGAGTCTTCACCATTTCATCCACCTTTCCCTCCAATGTTTTCACCTTCCTTTCCTCTTGTACTTTGGTTTCCAGCGCTCGAAGAAGTTGCGCCTTGATGCTCTCTAGCTCATGTTCAGAGCCCATTCTTACAGTCTCTGTTTTTCTTACAGTTTCCTTCCCTTCCACTGAAAGGATTCCCAGTTGACTCTGCTCTTCAAGACGTTGAACCTCGGTCATTGCCGCCTCATATTTGTCTTGGGTTTCCTTCAATATTTTTATGAGTTCTTGGACATCTTGTCTTTCATATTCTAAATTCTCATCTATGGATGGAACTTCTACCGATGAGTCTGTCTTGGCCTTGAGCTCATCAAGAATTTCCTGCAGCCTTTGGACTTCTTGCTCACGTTCAACCTTTAGTTGTTCATATGCTTCTACTGAAACTAGCTTTTCGGAGGTTGCCGAGTTAATCCCCTCCAGAATTGTAGCCTGGGCCTGTTCATACTGTTCTTTCCACTTCTCACACTCTGCTTGTAAGGAGTCGTAGAGAAGAACTGGAATAAAATCCCGGCTACCTGAAGATTCCTCTTCATTTGCTTCTTTCGCAATTTCCTGTTGGAGTTCAGCCAAGGCTGCTATGCTATCTGCCTCTTGAAGTCTCACTGCCATCAAATCTTCTTCATTCTTGCAGTCTATCTCAGTCATTTTCCGTTTATTTTCATTTAACTGAGTGATAAGCTCCTCTTGCAACATGGCCACATTATTCACATCAGGTAAAGAAGCGTTTCTCTTTTCCATGTCCAAGATTTTTTTCTGCATCTCTTTAAGTGCACACTGCGATTCAGCTTCTCTTAACCTTGCCTGCACTAGCTCCGTCTCCAATTGCAGAACAAAATCCTCAGTGTAGCGTGGTTTGCTTTTATGCTGTATCTCTAGATCATGCAAATATTCTAACTCCTGAACATCATAAGGGAGGTGTGATCGGTAATTGGTCACGATGGCTCTATGGTCGCTCTCTGCTTGAGCCAGCAGGTTCTGCTGTCTTTCCAGACTCTCCCATTCGGTGTCATAGAACTTTTTCATTGTTTTCATCTCTTGTACGAGACGGTAACTTAATTGTTCGAATTGTTGTCGTACTTTGAAATAACGTTGAGTTCGAGCTCGGTGTTCCTCCGTAATGCATATGTCTGTGACTTGAACAGACTCAGAATTCTCTGTCTTTATGCACGCCATCGTTTTTCCAACCTTAGTCAGTGAGTTCATGTTAACCTTGTTTTTCATACGTGGGCTGGACTTATCGTCTTCTGGCTCAGAGTCTGAGCTGCTTGTCTGCACCGAGTCCTCACTCGTCATTGCTTGTAGGTAGAGCCATTCCATGTCTATTTTCTTGATCCACTCCCGTCCTAGAAGTGGTGGTCCTCCCTCATGTAGTACATACAAGTTCATTCTTGGGTGTTCTTTACCCCTATCTCTCACCTTGACTCTTATTTTTCCCATGGGGTATACTTTATGCCCCGTGTATGTCCGCAATACGAACTTGGTATCTCTTAAGGGTATGTGTGAGAATAGCCGGTGGTAATCCCCTTGATTTATGACTGATACAGCTGATCCAGTGTCCAACTCCATTTTCACTTGGACTCCAGCTATTTTTAGCATGACCCAGATAGTTTGTAGGTCAGCTTCCTTACTCACATGGTGGATACTCAGACTACTCAGCTCCTGGCCGTTTGGATCTGAGTCTGGATTCTGTTCGTCTGAACTCTTCTCAGCCCCCTTGTATACCTTGTTGTACTTTTCTTGTGATGGCTTCCTTTGGTTGTTGGTCTTCTTCCCTGACCGGCATACCTTAGCGATGTGACCCAGTTTGCCACATTTCCTGCATTCTTGGTTCTTAAACCAGCATTGATTCTGGTCGTGTGTTGTCTTCCCACAACGATAGCATTTTGTTGTACTCGAGGTAATTTGGTCCACCCCGAGCGCCGCCGCCTTTAGTTGCATTTCCGCCGTTCCTTTCGCTGCGGCTTCGTGTGATGCAGCTATAAGGACAGCCCTGTCAAGTGTAAGGTCGTTCTCTTCGAGTAGGCGCTTTTGCGTCCCTTCCTTGGACAATCCGCCTACGAACTTATCTCGCAGTGCCTCTGTCAGATTCCCTCCGAACTGGCAGTATTTCGCTAGCCTACGCAGTTCGACCAAGTATTCTGCGTTGTTTTCGTCTTTCCGTTGCGTTCTTGCATAGAATTTGAATCGTTCAGCCAACATCAGCGGTGTGGGGTTCAAGTGGTCCTTCAGAACAACCACAATCTCTTCGAAAGACTGATCCGCCGGTTTAGCTGGTGCTAGTAAATCCTTCAAGAGCCCGTATGTCTTTGCGCCCATCGAGTTTAACAATGTTATCGCCTTGTCGTCTTCCTCTATTTTGTTGGCTTCACAATAGATCTCGATGCGTTCCACGTACGTGGCCCAGTCTTCTATCTCAGAATTAAAATCATTAATATTCCCTCGCTTAGGCATCTTTCTTCCCTTGGGAGCAGCACCAGTATTTCTTTAAGTATTCTTATTTATTTGTTTATTTCTAAGATGGCAGTTTTCCCGCGAAAATGGCGGTTTCCCGCTCTTCCTTTCTCTCCCCGCCCCCTTCAATGGCGGTTTCCCGCTTCTGTCGTCTCCTCCGCCTAATGGCGGCTTCCCGCGTTTCTTCCTGGTGGAAGGGGTACGCTTTCCCCACAGCGGACAGGTTCAGCCGCTGGGCTGGCTCTCGCGCAGCTCCCCTTACTCGGCTCTGTCTTTTCCTCCCGCCCGCACGGCTCTACCGGCGCTGGGTACACCCCGTTAACGGAGGACAGTTCAGCCGCTGGACTGGCTCTCGCGCAGTCTCTCTCTCCCCGTGTTCGGCTCTGTCTCTCCCTCTCCCGCACGTTCGGTTCTACCGGCTCTGAGTACCCCGTTGGTGGAGAACAGCTCAGCCGCTGGACTGGCTCCTCGCAGTCTCTCTCTCCGCACCCGGCTCTCACCCGCACGGTTCCCGTTCGCCTCCCCAGCCCTCTCGCAGACCGGTGTTTCCCTCCCCGGCTGCGGCTGGGTTTCTCTTCCCGCGCCTACTCGCAGGCTCAGTGCTTTGTGGCTGCGGTCGCTGCCTGGATTTTTTTTTTTTTTTTCGATCGCGGTCCGGCTGTCACCTGACGCCGTTGGACCCGACTTTTGGCCGGTACAGCTCCCCCTCGACCGAGGTCGAGTGCTCTGCCCTTATCCTCCGGATACTTCTACACCTTCCCCTACTCACAGTCTCTTCGGCCGCCTTGTTCCCTGCTGATCGGCTCACTCTGTACCGTGGTAGAAGGGTAGTCAGTGCCTGTTGCAGACGGAAGCTTTTGTTGCTAAAGTCTTCCACCTTTCTCCTGCTGCAGCCTTGTGTTTTCTTCCAGCAGCCCGACGAGGGCGGTTGCCTCTCTTCGACGCTCTTCTTGCTTTGGTAATCTTGCCGCAGGGTACGATCGGACTCGTCGCCACTGTAAAGTCTGTGGGTTGTGCAGTTAATAAATACACAGACTTCAGAAATAACAACAAACAGGTCTTTACTATTCGAAGGTCCGGGCGAATCTGCCCCAGCAATCCTGCCACAACACTTATATACTGGTGTGGTCACTATCGGTATTACAGTATACAGACGCCAAACAAATAGTGCCACCCCTAAAGTAGTTCTCTTAAAGGTGAACGGTTACATTCAATAGTTCCCTTAAAGGTAGACGGGTACATACATTACACATCCAACCTGTTGAGACACCAGCTTGTTCACACTGATAAAGAGACCTTTTAAATGTTCTGACTGTGAGAAGAGCTTTAAAAGCACAAAAGATCTGCTGACACACCAACACACTCACACTGGGGAGAGGCCGGTCCCCTGCTCCATGTGTGGGAAGGGATTCACTCGTTCATCCAACCTGCAGACACACCAACGTGTGCACATGTGACTGCGGGGGCTGGATTCTGCTGTTAATCACATCCAGGACTGAACCATGTTCATTCTGACAGTTGGGGTTTGTTTCAGCTGATGTTAGTAACGCCTATAACTGGGCTGGAGTTTAATCTGTATCAATGTCAAATAAATGAGCTTTGTTTCCCACACACGCAGTGTGTCGAGTCCTTGATATCTCGACAATAAGACGAGCTGATTGAGGACTTGTTACAAACTGAGTGGAATCCATCTGCGAACTGAGTTCTCACAACTTGTTAAAAGATGGATCTACAAGATGTCCAAGTCTGACAGGACAGAATATTCTATTATATCACAGGGTCCACTTCAACCCTCCAGGGCAGTGAGTCCCTGTAATATTGGATTTTAACCTATGGGAAATATTCTGATAATCTGTTATTGTCACGGGGCAAAGCAGCCTTGTTACTTTAACGTCAGTTTAATCAGACTCAATGGGCAATCCGATCTCCAAAGGGAAACGTCTCCTTAAAGCTGACGGTGTCGGCAGTTCTGCAGCTCATTTCTCAGTGTGAGCGTGTCAGAATGAAAAGCTTTAACAACAGCTGATGTTTCACAAAGGGAGACCTCACAAGACTAAAGGCCATTGGTGGAGTTTAATGGGCTGTTTGTGTCACTGGGCTACAGGAGGCCATTTTTAACAGAAGGAAAACTGGTCACAGCAAACAGAGAGTTTAACAGACTGTCCCTGGTCCACTCGAACCGCCACCTTCTCTCTCACTATTAATGGGCACTGCTGCAGTAATTGCTCCTCTGACCTTTCCTCTCTTGTCCCTCCTACACCCCTAATACACGGCCCGACACAATCTCCCTCCCCCGACATCCTCACTGTGCTGGAATCCACACCAGTCTCCCCATCTGCTCCTTGTTCTCTCCCTGGATCCTAAAACTACTGAACTCACTCTTCCCCTCCTGAAGTCTACAGGTTCTAAAACTGAAGCTTGGTGTCCCTCAGTCTCGACTCCTTGATTTACCTCCCCTTCTCTCCTCCTCTTTCCCCCTTGGTTGTGTTCCACACTCTGGGCCTTGGGCCTTCCCCGGGGATTCTCAGTATGAACAGGTGGGATGTGTTTGGAGACCGGGTGTCCCGGCTCTCCACCTTTAAAGGGACAAGGAGACGACCAGCTGGGCCGAATGGCCCTGCTTTATGACATCACTGCAGTGCCTAGCAACCAACCTCCCTGAGCCCTGCTCATTATGGGCTGGGTTTAGCTCAGTGCTGTTACAGGAAGGGAAACAGGAGCAGGATTCGCCCCGTGTGGAGCCCAGGATTAATGGGGAGAGGTACAGGATCAATTTATACCTTATTGAGTGAGAAATGTCATTGTCCCGGACACTCCCTGTCCCTTGGTGTGATGTCCGTGTATCTTAATGTTGTGTCCTTCAATAATCAGACAACAGACTGCAGGGAACGATTCAACAGGTGTTTACTGAATGAGGGTTACTCTAGAACTAATTATACAGATCACTACTCGGTTTATATACAGGTGTGGTCACTGCCGGTACTACAGTATACAGGAGCTGTAAAAAGTAGTTCACTCCCTTAAGGTATATATGCATTATTACATACATTACAATTCCTCCCCTTTTAGATTAACAGTACCATAATACTCATTTAACAATTAACATTTTTAATATACAATGTTATATGAAAATAGTCCATTCATATATTCAGTCTCGGGGGAGGCTTCCTGATTCTTTCTGGATAACGCCTTTCCCGAGTGTCTTGCTCTTGGTGCGGAGGCGATTCTAGCACCCTGTCGTCAGTTGATTCATCAGCTTCCAATGCTATTGTTTCTGAGGTAGATGCGACCTGTACATCGGGTTCCTCACCAGGTACGTATGGCCGAGACATGGGGTTGACTCGTTCCTGTGACTCTAGGATCTGGTCAGCATGGCGTCTCATAATGTTCTCCCCAATATCCACTGCGTACATTAGTGGCCCCTGCCGTGTGCATATCGTTCCTGGTTGCCATTTCTCTGTTTGGTAGTCGCGGGCCAAGACTGGTTGCCCTACATTGAAGCTCCTTGTCGGCTTCTCATTGATGTGCTGGAATTGCTTACTCTCAACATCTCTTCGTACATTTGGTCTGAGCAAATCCAGACGAGATCTCAACCTTCGGTTAAAGAACATCATGGCCGGGGCCTGGTTGGTGACTGCATGTGTCGCATTTCTGTAGGCTAACAGGAAATTGTCCACCTTATGCTGCAGTGGAATGTCGTCATCGCACATGGCCTTTACTGCTTTTTTAAAGGTTTGTACGAACCTCTCAGCCAATCCATTTGTGGCTGGATGATACGGGGCAGATGTGTAATGCCTTACCCCATTCCTTTTCATAAATCTTCGAAACTCTTCGGACACAAACTGTGGTCTGTTATCAGAGCAAATCTGCTTTGGCAAGCTGTTCCTGGCAAAAATGGTCCGTAGGACAGCAATAGTTTTCTCCGTGGTGGTGGAGGACATTTTGATGACCTCAGGTCATTTCGAGTGCGCATCCACGGCTATTAAAAACATTGAGTCCATGAATGGACGAGCAAAATCAATATGCACCCGTTGCCATGGAGATGAGGGCCACTCCCATGGGTGTAGAGGGGCATGTGGTGGTGCATTTTGGACCTTCTGGCATCCTGAGCAGCTCTTTGTCAGGTCCTCGATTTGCTGATCGATCCCCGGCCACCACATATAAGCCCTAGCAAGGCTTTTCATTTTCACCCCTCCCAGATGTCCTTCATGAAGCTCATTGAGCACTCTCTCCCTTAACTTGGGTGGAATTACCACTCGGGATCCACACATCAAGGTCCCCTGGCATACTGACAGCTGTTCTCTTCTGGATGAGAATGTTGGCAACAGTGAGTCGCCATGTGCTGGCCATCCCTTCACCGTCAAATCATATACCTGAGACAGTGTCGGGTCATTTCGGGTCTCCTTCCCTATACCAGCGTTAGTTACTGGCAAGCATTCAATTATAGTCGAATGAAATATTTCGACAGGATCCACTGCTGGTGCTTCCTCCGCAGTAGGCAGTGGCAGGCGTGATAGCCCATCAGCGTTTCCATGCTGTTTCGTGCCCTTATACTCGATTTCATATTGGTGCGCCCCTAGAAAAAGGGACCATCTTTGTAGCCGTTGCGCAGTCATCACCGGAACGCCCTTCTTGGGATTAAAGATGGAGATAAGTGGTTGGTGGTCAGTCAGCAAGGTGAACTTCTGCCCGTGCAGATAGTGATTGAACTTTTTCACTCCCCACACTAGGCTGAGGGCCTCCCTGTCAATCTGGGCATAGTTACGCTCGGCTCAGGTTAGTGACCGAGACGCAAAGGCTACTGGCCTCTCTGAGCCGTCTGGGAATTTGTGCGACAGCACCGCTCCAATGCCATAGGGTGATGCATCACACACCAACTGAATTGGTAGTGCTGGGTTGAAATGAGCCAACACGTCTTTTGATGTGATCAATGCTTTGCTCTTCTGGAAAGCTCATTTACATTCGTCACTCCACTTCCATGGTACCCCCATTTGCAGTAGGGTGTTCAGTGGGTGTAGTACGGTAGACAAATTCGGCAAGAACTTATGGTAGTAGTTCACCAGCCCGAGGAACGACCTCAGTTGTGACACATTTTCCGGTGCTGGAGCCTTGACTACTGCCTCAATCTTTTCAGGGGACTTATGTAACCCCTCTTTATCAATAACGTGGCCACAATACGAGATCTGCTTCTGGAAAAACTCGCATTTGTGGCGATTAGCTCGGAGCCCATATTCCTTCAATCTAGTGAGCACCTGCTCCAGGTTGGCGAGGTGATCACTGTCATTTTCGCCCGTGACCAGGATGTCGTCCAAATAACACTGGGTCCTTGGAAACCCTTGCAGGACTTGTTCCATTGCCCTTTGCCAAATAGCCGGAGCTGATGCTACCCCGAACACCAGCTGGTTGTATTGGTGGAGACCTTTATGAGTGTTGATCGTGAGGTACTGTTTCGAGGCTTCTTCTACCTCCATTTGCAGGTACGCCTGGGCCAGATCAATCTTAGTGAAGAGTTTCCCTCCAGATAGCAAGGCGAAAATATCTTCAATCTGCGGAAGCAGATATTGTACAGTGTGAAGGATTGGGTTCACTGTCACCTTATAGTCCCCACAGATGCGAACCTTCTTTGGTTCCCCAGGCGTATTACTCAACGACCTCTTCATTACAGGAACGATGGGTGTAGCCCACTCGCTCCAGTCCACTTTGGACAGTACTCCTGAATGTTCCAAACCTTCCAGCTCTGCTTCGACGGTTGGGCGGATCGCATAAGGTACCGGTCTGGCCTTAATAAACTTTGGGCTTGCATTTTCCTCTATTTTGATCATCGCTGTTATGCCTTTTAGTGTTCCGAGTCCCTGCTGGAACACTTCTTGTGCGTCAGTTAGCATTTTTGACAGTCGTCCAGGTGTGACGTCATCATCCTTTTTGGCATCTACAGTCAGTGCTTGTATGGAATGCCAATCTAGCTGTATCTTCCGGATCCATTCACATCCTAGTAGTGGTGGTCCTCCATCTGGCAATACATATAGGTCCATTTTTGGTGTTTCCTTGCCGTTATATATAACGTTCACCCTTATTTTTCCTTTTGGGTAGACTTTTTGCCCCATGTACGTCTTCAAGACAATCTTTGTATCTCTCAAGGGTATATGTGAGAATAGCCGCTTGTAGTCCCTTCGGCTTATGACTGTTAGGGCTGATCCTGTGTCCAATTCCATTTTCACTTGGACTCCTGCTATCTTGAGCGTGACCCAGATAGTTTGGTGATCCTCCGTTTTGATCACATTATGTAGTTTCAGACAACGCAGCTCCTTGCTTCTGGAGTCTGTATCACTCTTCTGTTCGTCTGAACTACTCTTCGTCACCTTATGTACCTTCTTGCACTTCCCCTGTGGAGATATCTTGCTGCTGGTTTTCTTTCCCGACCTGCAGACTCTTGCTATGTGTCCTACTTTTCCACACTGTCTGCACACTTTGTCCTTGAACCAGCAATCATTCTGGTCGTGTGTTGTTCTGCCGCAGCGATAGCACTTCACTGTTCCGTATGACATGTCATTTGTGCCATATTCTTGCGTTCTCTGTTGTATATCTGCAGCGCCCCGTGCTGCTGCTTCGTGTGATACTGCAATGCTGAAAGCCTTGTCCAGCGTAAGTTCCTTTTCTGATAGAAGCCGTTTCTGGGTTCCTTCACTTTGAAGCCCACACACAAACTTGTCCCTTAAAGCATCTGCTAGTCCCATTCCAAACTGGCAGTGTTTCGATAGCTTGCGCAGTTCTGTTAAATACTCAGCATTACTTTCATCTTTATGCTGGTTCCTTTTGTGAAACTTAAATCTTTCTGCTATCAGCAGCGGTGTGGGGTTTAAGTGGTCCTGTAGGATTGACACTATGTTTTCAAAATCCTTTTTTGCTGGCTCCTCTGGGGTTACTAGGTTTTGTAGTAAGCCATACGTTTTTGCACCCATTGAATTCAACAATACCAGCACTTTCTTGTCATCTGGCACTTCATTTGCCTTGCAGTATACTTCTATGCGTTCGACATATGTCGTCCAATCTTCGACTTCATTGTCGAACGCTGTGATACTGCCACTCTTCGGCATTTTTGGGTGTGGTTAGACTGGCTTAAAATGGCGTCTCCCACGCTTTCCTTTCTTCCCCGCTGTGGCTTAAAATGGCATCTCCCGCGCTGCTGCCAACGCCGCTCTCTGCGGTCCTCGTGGCAATGGCAGCGCCTCGCGTTTTCCTGCGTGCCTCTCTCTCCCGTTGACGCTGCTCGGCCCTTGACCACCGGCTGCGCTCTGCTCTCTCTCGTCTCTCTCCCCCGTTGACGCTGCTCGACCCTTGAACACCGGCTGCGCTCTGCTCTCTCTCGTCGCTCTCCCCCGTTGACGCTGCTCGGCCCTTGACCACCGGCTGCGCTCTGCTCTCTCTCGTCACTCTCCCCCGTTGACGCTGCTCGGCCCTTGACCACCGGCTGCGCTCTGCTCTCTCTCGTCTCTCTCCCCCGTTGACGCTGCTCGGCCCTTGACCACCGGCTGCGCTCTGCTCTCTCTCATCGCTCTCCCCCGTTGACGCTGCTCGGCCCTTGACCACCGGCTGCGCTCTGCTCTCTCTCGTCTCTCTCCCCCGTTGACGCTGCTCGGCCCTTGACCACCGGCTGTGCTCTGCTCTCTCTCGTCTCTCTCCCCCGTTGACGCTGCTCGGCCCTTGACCACCGGCTGCGCTCTGCTCTCTCTCGTCGCTCTCCCCCGTTGACGCTGCTCGGCCCTTGACCACCGGCTGCGCTCTGCTCTCTCTCGTCGCTCTCCCCTGTTGACGTTGCTCGGTCCTGCACACCAGCTGCGCCCTGTGCGCTCTGCTCTCTCTCGTCGCTCTCCCCTGTTGACGCTGCTCGACCCTTGAACACCGGCTGCGCCCTGTGCGCTCTGCCCTCTCTCTCTCCCCCGTTGACGCTGCTCGACCCTTGAACACCGGCTGTGCTCTGCTCTCTCTCGTCTCTCTCCCCCGTTGACGTTGCTCGGTCCTGAACACCGGCTGCGCTCTGTGCGCTCTGCCCTCTCTCTCTCCCCCGTCGATGCTACTCTGCCTTTTTCTGTGCCGCTTGGTCGGGCTCTAACCCGCCGCTGTCCGGGAAGGGTCTGCGCAGTACCTGTTGCCAGCCCGTTTTGCTGGACCACCGTGACTGAAAAGCCAAGCCTGGCTCTCGACAGCCTCCCCTGCGATGCTCAAATCTCCGCTGGATGACTGGGCGGTTGCCCGTGTCGACGCCCGTGCTTCTGGACTCGACCTTCTTCCACTGTTCTCCTGGAGTGAATCCCTGGGAGGTGATGCAGAGTTGCAGGTAGGTTCGAATCTGCCTCGTCGCCAATGTTATGTCCATGTATCTTAATGTTGTGTCCTTCAATAATCAGACAACAGACTGCAGGGAACGATTCAACAGGTGTTTACTGAATGAGGGTTACTCTAGAACTAACTGTACAGATCACTACTCAGGGTTTATATACAGGTGTGGTCACTGCCGGTACTACAGTATACAGGAGCTGTAAAAAGTAGTTCGCTCCCTTAAGGTATATATACTTTACATACATTAAACTCGGTATCTGTGTCGGGGAGCGGTTGATGGGTTTACTCTGTATCTAACTCGTGTCTAAGCTTTTGACACCGTCCACCGCCAGACTTTATGGCATATCTTGTCTAAGCTTGGTTGCCCCGATAAACTCATCTTAGTTCTGAGGCTGCTACATGACAACATGTCCACAGCAGTTCTCAGCAGCAGCGGTTCTATTTCAGAGCCCTTTACAGTTGAGACAGGAGTAAAACAGGGCTGCATCATTGTTCCAACCCTCTTTGCAGTATTCATCTCAGTTATCCTCCATCTCATTGGCAATGATCTGCCTTCCGGAATTCAAATCCTTTACCGTACTGATGGCCGACTTTTCAATCTCAATAGGTTTAAGGCCAAGAGCAAAGTCTCCATCACTACCATTATGGAGTTACAGTATGCAGATGATAACGCCATCACAGCTCTTTCCGAGCATGATCTACAAAACAGCTTGAATGCTTTTTCCAGAGCCTACAAACTTCTGGGCCTCACCATGAATATAAAGAAAACCCAGGTGCTCCACCAGCCATCACCTAACCAGCTTGCAACTCCTCCCTCTATAAAGATTGATAATGACACCCTTGAAAATGTCAACATCTTTCCATATCTTGGTAGCCATTTATCCTCCAAAGCTGACATTGATTCTGAAATCCATCACCGCCTGAGTTGTGCAAGTGCAGCCTTTTCTAAACTGAGGAGGAGAGTCTTTGAAAATCATGACCTCCAAGTCCAAACTAAAATCCTTGTATACAAAGCCATCATCCTTCCCACCCTTTTATATGGAGCTGAAACCTGGACTATGTACAGTAGACATCTCAAAGCCTTAGAGCAATACCACCAACGCTCTCTACGCAAACTCTTGAGGGTCAGCTGGGAGGACAAGCGTACCAACTGGAGTATACTTGAAGAGGCCAATATCTACAGCATCACTACGCTCATCATGCAGCATCAACCCCGATGGATTGGACATGTCATTCGCATGTCAGACTCACGTCTCCCAAAACAGGTTCTATACTCCCAGTTGAAGGAAGGGCAGAGGTCTCCTGCTGGTCAAAAGAAGCGTTACAAAGATAACATCAAAGTAATCCTTAAAAAGTTCCATATCGATATTAATAACTGGGAGGAAATCGCACTGGACAGAGACAATTGGAGAAAATGCATCCACAACGGTGCCGCACTACATGAAAAGAATCTCCAGCATGCCGCTGAGGATAAACGCCAGTGCCGTAAGGAGAGACAACAACTTGAGAAGACCCATACTCCAGTCACTACCAACAGTCTTACATGCCCACACTGTAGTGGAGTCTGTGGCTCTCGGATTGGCCTCCACAGCCACCTGAAGACCCACAAGTAGATGACTGATGAAGGACATACCATACTCGAATTCGAGTGGTCGCCGATGATGATGATGATGAACCCGTGCTGTACCCGACTGGAGAGTGTTTGATGCTGACACTAGGGGCTCAGCTCCACGAGCACAACATTTAACCCAAAGATGATCTGATAAACCCATCAGCTTCTCCCCTGGACACAGCTCCTGAAGGACAGGGAGTGTCTCTGATATTTTGGTCGGTGTCGTTGATCAAGTTTAAACACCTCGCTCACATCTCCTCTCACCCTGCTTTGTTCCAATGAGAAGTGCCCCAGTTTCTCTCGTCTCTCCTCCTGGGGAAGAGAAGTTCACCTCAGTTAGAAACTCAAACAGGCGCTTCACTGCAGACAGGTCATCATGAGGAAAGATTTCTTTGCCCAGCGAGTTATTATGATCTGAAATGCACTGCCTGAAAGGGTGGAGGAAGCAGATTCAAGAGTAACTTTCAAAATGGAATTGGATAAATATTTCAAGGGAAAACATTTACCGGGATATGGGGAAAGAGCAAGGGAGTGGGACTAATTGGATCGCTCTCCCAAAGAGCTGGCACAAGCATGATGGGCCGAATGGCCGCCTTTTGTGCTGTATCATTCTATGATTCTCTGATAACGAAAGCCTCTCATCCGTGGTATAACCTCAGTGAATTTATTCTGCAGCCTCTCTGTGGCCCCGACATCCTTCCCAGTGTAAGATGCCCAAAACTTATTCTAACTGTAGCTGAACCGATGGATTTGTTTTCTACGCCCCATTTATAAAAAACCTCAGGTAACATTTTTAAACCACCTTATAAACTTATCCACCAACTTTTAAAGATTTGTGTATCTGATCTGTCTGTAGATTTTGCGCCTGCGCTCACTCGGAGGTCGAACTCCAAACCATCGTTAACACCTTCACCGAAGCATACAAGAGCATGAGCCTTACACTAAACATCCGTAAGACAAAAGTCCTCTACCAACCTGCCCCCGCCACACAGTACTGCCCCCCGATTATCAAAATCCATGACAAGGCCTTGGACAACGTGGACCACTTTCCATACCTCAAGAGCCTACTGTCAACAAGGGCAGACGTCGATGACGAAGTCCAACACCGCCTTCAGTGTTCCAGTGCAGCCTTTGGTCGCCTGAGGAAGAGAGTTTTTGAAGACCAGGACCTCAAACCCGGCACCAAGCTCATGGTCTACAGAGCAGTTGTAATACCCGCCCTCCTGTATGCCTCAGAGACATGGACCATGTACAACCGGCACCTCAAAGCACTGGAGAGGTACCACCAACGCTGCCGCCGCAAGATCCTGCAAATCCATTGGCAAGATCGGCGCACCAATGCCAGTGTTCTCGTTCAGGCCAACATCCCTAGAATATATCCTCTGGTTCTCGACCCTTCCGCCAATGGGAACAGTTTCTCTCCATCTACTGTGTCTGGATCCCTCATGATTTTGAACACCTCTATCAGATCTCCTCCCAACCTTCTCTGTTCGAAGGAGAACAACCCCAGCTTCTCCAGTCTATCCACGTAACTGAAATCCCTCATCCGGGAACCATTCTTGTAAATCTTTTCTGCACCATCTCTGAGGTTTTCACATCCTTCCTAAAGTGCGGGGCCCAGAATTGGACACAATACTCCAGCTGAGGCCGAACCAGTGTTTTATGAAGGTTCATCATAACTTCTCTGCTTTTGGACTCTGTGCCTTCCTTGCTTTTGTTGCCGGCTCCAGGCACTGGAGCAGTTCCTGTGTGTTCAGCTCTCAGCTGCAGTCAGTACCTGGGCCGGGCTCAGCACTTTACCCAGCACATCTCTGTCCACATTGTCATACTTGACACGCAGGGGCTGCGCAGGCTTCTCGTCCACCTCGGTCAGGGCGAGAGGTCCCGACCACTCGTGAGCTACACTGTAGAAAGTTGAGATACCAAAAATAGTGGGGAACCAAGGGGCTAATGAGAGTGAGAAACTTAAAGTAATTAATATCAGTCATGAAAAAGTACTTGAGAAAGTAATGGGACTAAAAGCTGACAAATCCCCTGGACCTGACGGCCTACATCCGAGGGTTCTAAAAGAGGTGGCTGCAGAGATAGTGGATGCATTGGTCGTGATCTTCCAAAATTCACTAGATTCTGGAAAGGTCCTCGTGGAATGGAAGGTAGACTGGATACAGAGACAATTATTCCACTTGTGGGGAAGAGCATAACCAGAGGCCATCAATATAAGATAGTCACCAAGAAATCCAATCGGGAATTCAGAAGAAACTTCTTTACCCAGCGAGTGGTGAGAATGTGGGACTCGCTACCACAGGGAGTGGTTGAAGCGAATAGTATCGATGCATTTAAGGGGAGGCTGGACAAGCAGATGAGGGAGAAGGGAATAGAGGGTTATGGTGATAGATTTAGATGAGGAAAGACGGGAGGAGGCTTGTGTGGAGCATAAAAGCCAGCATGGACTGGTTGGGCCGAATGGCCTGTTTCTGTGCCGTATATCTGGTGTAATTCTAACAATCTCAGTTTTGCAATTTTCAATTCACTATTCCCTGTAAACCGATTGTTAAAACCTGAGCCAGTGTGTTGTGAGACAAAGAGCCTTGTGTCCAATAAGGGGAATAAAGGCCACTGACCACTCACCATTTCTCCTCCATTTACAGACGCTCCCTGACCAGTCTCCATTTCTCCTTCATTTACAGATGCTCCCTGACCAGTCACCATTTCTCCTCCATTTACAGACACTCCCTGACCAGTCACCATTTCTCCTCCATTTACAGACGCTCCCTGACCAGTCTCCATTTCTCCACCATTTACAGACGCTCCCTGACCAGTCACCATTTTTCCTTCATTTCCAGACGCTCCCTGACCAGTCTCCATTTCTCCTCCATTTACAGACGCTCCCTGACTTCCTGTCTGTCCCGGAGTTTGGTGCGGGGGCCCCTTTGCTGAGGGCGCAGGCGGGTGGATAATGTTCACTGTTTTTATAATCGGGCCTGGGGCTGCACTCGGTGCAGTGAGGAAGGAAATGCAGTGGGTGTTGTGTAGATGGATTGTCAAAAGGTGTTTGATAAGGTGACGGACGGAGGCTTGTTGATCAAATTAAGGCTCACGGTATTAAAGGGAGTGGGGCAGCATGGATAGGAAGTGGGGTAAAGGGCAGAAAACAGAGAGTAGTGGTTAATGGATGTTCTTCAGACTGGAGATGTGTGAGGTGATAGATTTAGGAGGAAGAAAAACATAGGAAATGTACATGAAATGGTAAAACTTTGAAAGGAGTGGAGGAGCAGAGAGACTTAGGGTATAAGATTCTAGCTAATGCCTCGTCTTATTAACTTGCAGGTTCAAACACTCCCAGGGCAGGTACAGCACGGGTTAGATACAGAATAAAGCTCCCTCTTCACTCTCCCATCAAACACTCCCGGGGCAGGTACAGCACCGGTTAGATACAGAGTAAAGCTCCCTCTTCACTGTCCCATCAAACACTCCCGGGGCAGGTACAGCACGGGTTAGATAGAGAGTAAAGCTCCCTCTACACTGTCCCATCAATCACTCCCAGGGCAGGTACAGCACGGGTTAGATACAGAGTAAAGCTCCCTCTTCACTGTCCCATCAAACACTCCCGGGGCAGGTACAGCACGGGTTAGATAGAGAGTAAAGCTCCCTCTACACTGTCCCATCAATCACTCCCAGGGCAGGTACAGCACGGGTTACAGTCCGAGTAAAGATCCCTCTGTGATTCTGCAATTATTTACACAGGAGATCCCCAGTACCCACATTCCTGATTATCCAGCAGAAGTTTCACAGGGATAAACCCTGCAAGAGACTTCACTGCATTGACACTAATCTCCTGTGTGATATACTCGCTGGAGATGATTCCTGGGATGAGAGGGCTGTCCTATGATGAGAGATTGTGTAGATTGGGCCGATACTCTCTGGAGTTTAGAAGAATGAGAGGTGATCTCATTGAAACATACAAGATTCTGAGGGGGATTGACAGGGTAGATGCTGAGAGGTTGTTTCCCCTGGCTGGACTCTCTAGAACCAGGGGGCATAGTCTCAGTATAAAGGGTAGGCCATTTGAGACTGAGATGTGGAGGAATTTCTTCACTCAGAGGGTTGTGAATCTTTGGAATTCTCTGCCCCAGAGGGCTGTGAATGCTGAGTCTTTGAGTATATTCAAGGCTGAGATCGAGAGATTGTTGGACTCTAGGGGAATCGAGGGATATGGAGATCAGGCGGGAAAGTGGAGTTAGAAACATAGAAGATAGGAGCAGGAGTAGGCCATTCAGCCCCTCGAGCCTGCTCCACCATTCAATGAGATCATGGCTGATCATCCAAACTCAGTCCCCTGTCCCTGCCTTCTCCCCAAATCCCTTGATCCCTTTAGCCTTAAGCAATATATCTAACTCCTTCTTGAATATATTTAATGAATTGGCTTCTGTGGTGGAGAATTCCACAGGTTCACCACTCTCTAGGTGAAGAAATTCCTCCTCATTTCTGTCCTAAATGGCTTATCCCTTATCCTTAGACTGTGACCCCTGGTTCTGGACTCCCCCGCCATCGGGAACATCCTTGTTGCATTTAGTCTGTCTAGACCTGTTAGAATTTTATAAGTTTCAATCAGATCCCCTCTCACTCTTCTAAACTCCAGTGAGTACAAGTCTAATCGACCCAATCTCTCCTCAAACGTCATTCCTGCCATCCCAGGTATCAGTCCAGTGAATCTTCGCTGCACTCCCTCCATGGCAAGAACATCCTTCCTCAGATAAGGCGACCAAAACTGCACACAATACTCAAGGTGTCGTCTCACCAAGGCCCTGTACAACTGCAGCAAGACATCCTTGTTCCTGTACTCGAACCCACTCGCTACGAAGGCCAACATACCACTTGCCTTCTTAACTGCCTGCTGCACCTGCATGTTTACCTTCAGCGACTGGTGCACAAGAACACCCAGGTCTCATTGCACTTTCCCTTCTCCCAATCTATTGCAGTTCAGATAATAATCTGCCTTCCTGCTTTTGCCACCAAAGCGGATAACCTTACATTTATCCACATTATACTGCATCTGCCATGCATCTGCCCAATCACCCAACCTGTCCAAATCGTACTGGAGTTTCTCGGCATCCTCCTCACAGCACACACGCCCACCCAGCTTTGTGTCATCTGCAAACTTGGAGATATTACATCTAGTTCCCTCATCTAGATCATTAATATGTATTGTGACTAGCTGGGGTCCTAGGACCAATCCCTGCGGTACCCCACTAGTCACTGCCTGCCACTCGGAAAAAGACCCGTTTATTCCAACTCTTTACTTCCTGTCTGCCAACCAGTTCTCTGTCCAAGTCAGTACCTGGCCCCCAATCCCATGTGCCTTAACTTTACACGCTAATCTCTTATGCGGGACCTTATCGAAAGCTTTCTGAGAGTCCAAATACACCACATCCACTGGTTCTCCCTTATCTATTCTACCAGTTGCATCCTCAAAAAATTCCAGTAGATTAGTCAAGCACGAGTTGAGGTCGATGATCAGCCATGATCTTATTGAAGGCTTGAGGGGCCCGATGGCCCACCCTTGCTCCCATTTCTTATGTTCTTAACCCCACAGTCACTGACACCAATCTCCTCCTGTCTGATATAAACCAACCCCACAGTCACTGACACCAATCTCCTCCTGTCTGATATAAACCAGCCCCAGTCACTAACACCAATCTCCTCCTGTCTGATATAAACCAGCCCCACAGTCACAGACACCAATCTCCTCCTGTCTGATATAAACCAGCCCCAGTCACTAACACCAATCTCCTCCTGTCTGATATAAACCAGCCCCACAGTCACAGACACCAATCTCCTCCTGTCTGATATAAACCAGCCCCAGTCACTGACACCAATCTCCTCCTGTCTGATATAAACCAGCCCCACAGTCACTGACACCAATCTCCTCCTGTCTGATATAAACCAACCCCACAGTCACTGACACCAATCTCCTCCTGTCTGATATAAACCAACCCCACAGTCACTGACACCAATCTCCTCCTGTCTGATATAAACCAACCCCACAATCACTGACACCAATCTTCTCCTGTCTGATATAAACCAACCCCACAGTCAGTGATACCAATCTCTTTATCTGGAAATCAAATGTCTGTTGTATAATTGTACCAGCAGTTAACAGGCTCCTGTGAACTCCTCCGTCTGCTATTTTAATGTAGGCTTTGGTTAATTTATTTTAAACAGGTTTATTTTAAATGGGTTAATGCCTGCCTTAAAATGGTAGACTTAGGACTGTCACACAATCATGTTAAATCTTCGTGGAATAATTACCTGTGATTTTTAGACTAGAAACTTAAACCTGCCGTGTCACTTTCAGTCAGGAGCAGATCGCAGTTTTACACCAATCTCTGATTTGACAGCATGTTTCCAGCATTCACCGTTGTTCTTCCTGACTCTTGTAAAGGGGCCTTCTGTTCCATGCCGAGGAGCTCTGAACCATGGAAGAGAGCGGCTGGGACACATTTCTTACAGGCCTCAAGATTAACCCGCACGGTGACTTTGCTGTCAGTGCAGAGAGACAAGAAAGACCAAAGTGCCGTTTGCCCCTCTCAGTGTGGCCCTGAAGGACTGTGTCCAGGCTGAAGTTCTGTTCCCGCCGTACGATCCTCCCCCAGATTGTCCTTTCTGAGCTCCAGCCAGGTGATGCTAAACATTCAGGTGGGAAAGAAGAAAATCTACAACAATGTGTTTTAAACAAAGCTGATTATTTGACATTTATTAAAGAAAGACTTCCATTTCTATAGCACCTTTCACGGCCTCAGGACATCCCAAAGCACTTACAGGCAATGAAGTACTTTTGAAGTGGAGTCACTGTTGTAATGTGGCAGCCAATTTGCATACAACAAACTCCCACAAACAGCAACATGATAATGACCAGGTAATCTTATTTTTTTTGTTATGTTGATTGAAGGATAAATATTGACCAGGACACCGGGGATAACTCCCCTGCTCTTCTTCGAAATAGTGCCATGGGATATTTTACATCCACCTGAGAGCGCAGACGGGCCTCAGCTTAATGTCTCCAGAATATTAAATTCCAGCCCAGTTATAGGGTTATTAACATCAGCAGAAACAAACCGCAACTGTCAGAATGAACACGGTTCAGTCCTGAATATGATTAACAGCAGCAATAACAGCAGAATCCAACCTCTGCAGTCACATGTGAACTCACTGGTGTCTCAGCAGGTTGGATGAATCAGTGAATCTCTTCCCACACGCAGAGCAGGTGAATGGCCTCTCCCCAGTGTGAACATGCTGGTGTTTCAGTAGTTGGGATGAATGGGCGAATCCATTCCCACACATGGAGCAGGTGAACGGCCTCTCCCCAGTGTGAACTCGCAGGTGTGTCAGCAGATCCTTTTTGCTTTTAAAGCTCTTCTCACAGTCAGAACATTTAAAAGGTCTCTCATCAGTGTAAACAAGCTGGTGTTTAGCAAGCTGGGATGACTGAGTGAATCCCTTCCCACACAGGGATCAGGTGAACATCCTCTCCCCAGTGTGGGTGCGCTGGTGTACAGTGAGGTCAGATGATCGCCTGAACCCAGTCCCACAGTGAGAGCACCTGAATGGTTTCTCATCAGTCTGAACACGTTGATGGCATGTCAGTTCCCCGGAGCTTTTATTGCACTTCCCGCAGTCCGGGCATTTAAAAGGTCTCTTGTCAGTGTGAACTCGCCGGTGTTTCAGCAGGGCAGAGGAATGAGTGCATCCCTTCCCACACTCGGGGCAGGTGAACAGTGTCTCCCCGGTGTGACTGCGTCGATGAATTTCCAGCTCAAACGGGTAACTGAATCCCTTCCCACAGTCTCCACATTTACACGGTTTCTCCCCGGTGTGACTGCGCTTGTGTCTCGACAGGCCAGATGATCGACTGAAGCCTCATCCACATTGAGAACACGTGTACGGTTTCTCCCCGCTGTGAACAGTGCTTTTTGTTTCCATGTTCAAAGGCTGATGATATTCAGGTCCCAATGAATCAAGTGGCTCTGTCAGATCTTGATGTGATGTTTTGTTTGAGTTTCCCGTCTTCAAATCCTCCCCTTCTAATACCCTGTAAAATGAATTTAAAACAGGAAAAAGGGAGTGTGAGAGAGAACACACAAAAACACAAAGGCAGGTTGTGACATTGAGCTCAATGAATCTGGTCGTTTATGGGGTCGGCACCAGAAAAAAGTGACCATGAAAGCTGCCAGATTGTCGTAAAATCCCAACTGGTTCACTGATGTCCTTCAGGGAAGGGAACCTGCCACCTGGTCTGGGCCTACACATGACTCTGGCCTCTATGGGAGGAGAGAGAGAGAGATGTGGGAGTGGGAGGGGTCAAAGGAGAGACTTTATACATCTGCAGCTCGACAACAACTTTGACAAAAGCTCCCAAACCTGCGACCTCCAGCTCATAGAAGGACAAGGGAAGCAGGTACATGGGAACACAATCACCACCAAGTTCCCCTCCAAGTCACTCACCATCCTGACTTGGACAAATATCACCGTTCGTTGCTGAGTCAAAATCTGGTAACACCTGGCATTGTGGGAGTATCTTCACCACACGGACTGCAGCGGTTCAAGAAGAAGGCCCACCATCACCTTCTCAACAGGACACTGGGGATTGGCAACATATGCTGGCCTTGCTAGTGATGCCCATATCCCAAGAATTAATTTTTAAAATCTGTATGTAAAACAGATTAAAAGCCTTTACAGAAATACTTGTTCCTAAAACAATACTCTTTTACACTGTGTGAACAGTGTCTGTTTAACAACCTAATCTCCCCCAGAATCCACCTCCCTTGACAGTCTCAGATTGGAAATTGTTGGGTCCTCCTGGGCTCAGAAGTACTGGGTGTTAAACCCAGCAGCTTCTCCTCCATCTCCACTCCAGCTCAAACTGAAGGAACAAAAAGACCTACACAGGCGGCCAGGGACCTACCTTCCGTCAGCCTGCAATAAAACTCTTCCCCACAGCCACTGACTAATGGCGGCCGCAGCACCCACAATTCCCCGCGCCCCAGAAACCGCTCTATCCAAGGCGCTGATTTCCCCGCTGAGAGTGCAACCTCCACCACCTAGAAGGACAAGGGCAGCTGTTGCATGGGAGCACCATCATCTCCAAGTTCCCCTCCATGTCACACACCATCCTGACTTAGACATATCGTTGCTGAGTCAAAATCCTGGAACTCCTTAGCTAACAACATTGTGGGAGTACCTTCACCACACGGACTGCAGCGGTTCAAGAGGAAGGCTCACCACCCCCTTCTGAACGGGCAACTGGGGATGGGCAATATTTGCTGCTCTTGCGAGTGACGCCCATATCCCAAGAATGAATTAAAACAAATCTGTAGATGTAAACGGGATTAAATGCCTGTACAGAATCTCCCCCAGAATCCACCTCCCTTGACAGTCCCACATTGGAAATTGTTGGTGTTGTGTCGGTACCTTTCTACCTAGACACAATTTAGGACTCAGAACTCAGAAATTCAAACACGAAGTGCTTTATTGGAAGGAAAGGAAGTTCTGGAAAGTTCCAAACAAAGAGAGCTAAACTTAACCGAGAACACCCAACCATTTATCTCCTGTGACAGCGCCACCACAGGTGGGAGGAGAACACACAATACATAACATTTCCTCCCCTCTTAAATGGAAAGTCCACATTATTCCTCAACAGATAAGTTACTTTCAATGCATTCAACTAACCTAGGGTAGAGGTAGACTGCCTCAAACCCTGACTTTACCCTGGGGTTTATTCTGCCCCAGTTTTGTGGGTAAGTCACTAAGCCTACACATCCAAGCGTCTTGGAGGCCGCCGCTCCCTGTCAGGATACCGGCGGTCATTGCTTGCTTCCACAGCAGTAGGCATTGACACAGGCCTAGATGGAGAAGGTGCCTGTGTCAGTTGAAAGTCAGGAGTTTGCACAGGTGGAACAGTCTCTTTGACTTCCTGTGTTGGAGAAGAGCACTGTGGCAAAGGATGCTGGTTTGCGGTATCATCCGGAAACAGTTCAGGCCAACCAGCCGTTGGAGCCTCTGTGGCTGTCTCTGCTCCTAGCAACAGTTGATCTGTGTGTCTTCTCCAGACGATGTCCTCAGCAGTCTCAGCCATGTAAGACACAGGGCCCATCTGCGCAATCACCGTAGCAGGAACCCATTTCGGTCCAGTGTTGTAGTTTCGAGCTAGGACGTGCTCTCCCGGATGAAACCGTCTCTCCTTGGCTCTTTTCTCTCTCTTTTCAACTTGAGCTTGTTGTTGACAATGGACAACCTGTTCTGCCCTTGGAGGTTTGAGTAAGTCAAAACTTGTCCGCAACTGCCTCTTCATCATGAGCGAAGCGGGGGAAGTTTTGGTTGTGGCATGCGGCTCGTTCCTGTAGGACAACAGGAAGCTGTTCAGACGTTGGTGGATTGAGCCCTGACCTTGCGATGCCTTCAAGGCGTGCTTCAAAGTTTGCACGAACTTTTCTGCCTGGCCATTAGTAGAGGGATGATAGGGCGCAGACCTGATGTGTTGGACACCATTCACATGCAGGAAGGTTGCAAACTCCTGTGATACAAATTGTGCACCGTTGTCACTTACGAGTTGTTCCGGTGAGCCATAACGGCTGAACATCTCACCAAGTTTCTCAATTGTTTTCTCTGCCGTGGTAGACCTCATCACAGCGACCTCCGGCCACTTGCTACAAGCATCTACAACCACCATAAACATCTTCTCTTCGAAAGGACCGGCGAAGTCCACATGTACTCGCTGCCACACTTCTGCAGGCCAATCCCAGGGGTGTAGGGTTGCCAGCTGTGGAACATTCCGGACCCTTTGACATGGGGAACATGTTTTGGCTTTCTCCTCAATATTCCCATCGAGACCTGGCCACCAGAAGTAGCTTCTTGCCATTTCCTTCATCCGAACCATCCCACTGTGGCCTGTATGAAGTTGTTGCAGTATAGGTTCCCTCAGAGGTGGCGGAATGATGACACAACATGATTCTAATTGAATAAACTTCTTTGGTAGTTTAGATTAACAAGTAGAAGCAAACACCAGTATTGAAAATGTCTACAAAAGCTCATAAGGACTGTAGCAAAGAGCTAGAATTACCCTGATTGCCCGAGAAGGAAATGAACATACTGTTTATATCAAAGGTGCTGAAACTGGAGGCTGCAGAGAAGCAGCTCAAACACAAGGAGAAAGAAGAAATCTGAAAACACAAGGAGGAAAAAAAAGCATTGGTGCAGGTTCAAGGCTAAAGAAAAGGAGCATCAGCTACAGGATGTAATTTGACACCAGTACATTTAGTTTACAGTGGAGGATTCGCTGCATTCGTGTTTTTTGGCGACAGTATATATACCTCTGGCCAGAGTATGGATTGAATATCCTAAGTGCTCAGGCGTAAAAGAAGTAGGAGTTTCTATATCTGTGTCATTCAGAGGTTTTATTAGGGAATGATGACTTGCACAATGAGGAAGTTGTGGTCAAATTAACTAAAGGAGAAGGAAGCTATGGCTGGAAAAGGGATCCCATCCTCGTCGCCACTTGTTGTGTCGGTACCTTTCTACCTAGACACAATTTAGGACTCAGAACTCAGAGATTCAAACATGAAGTGCTTTATTGGAAGGAAAGGAAGTTCTGGAAAGTTCCAAACAAAGAGAGCTAAACTTAACCGAGAACACCCAACCATTTATCTCCTGTGACAGCGCCACCACAGGTGGGAGGAGAACACACAATACATAACAGTTGGGTCCTCCTGGGCTCAGAAGTACTGGGGTTAAACCCAGCAGCTTCTCCTCCATCTCCAATCCAGCTCAAACTGAAGCAACAAAAAGACCTACACAGGCGGCCAGGGACCTACCTTCCGTCAGTCTGCAATAGAACTCTTCCCCACAGCCGCTGACTAATGGCGGCCGCCGCACCCACAATTCCCTGCGCCCCAGAAACCGCTCTGATTCTGATTGAGGTAACAGAGAGGGTTGATGAGGACAATGCGGTTGACATGATGTACATAGATTTCCAAAAGGCGTTTGACAAAGTGCCACATAATAGGCTTGCCAGCAAAGTTGAAGCCCATGGAATAAAAGGATAAATGGATACGAAATTGGCTAAGTGACAGAAAACAGAGAGTAGTGGTGAACGGTTGTTTTTCGGACTCGAGGAAGGTACACAGTGGTGTTCCCCAGGGGTCGGTACTAGGATCACTGCTTTACTTGATATATATTAATGACTTAGACTTGGGTGCACAGGGCACGATTTCAAAATTTGCACATGATACAAAACTTGGAAGTATAGTGAACAGTGAGGAGGATAGTGATAGAATTCAAGAGGACATAGACAGGCTGGTGGAATGGGCGGACATGTGGCAGATAAAATTTAATGCAGAAAAGTGCGAAGTGGTACATTTTGGTAGGAAGAACGAGGAGAGGTAATATAAACTAAAGGGTACAATCCTAAAGTGGGTGCATGAACAGAGAGACCTGGGGGTATGTGTGCACAAATCGTTGAAGGTGGCAGGGCAGGTTGAGAAAGTGGTTAAAAAAGCATACGGGATCCTGGGCTTTATAAATAGAGGCATAGAGTCCAAAAGCAAGGAGGTTATGATGAACCTTTATAAAACACTGGTTCGGCCCCAACTGGAGTATTGTGTCCAATTCTGGGCACCGCACTTTAGGAAGGATGTGAAGGCCTTAGAGAGGGTGCAGAAAAGATTTACAAGAATGGTTCCAGGGATAAGAGATGAGGGACTTCAGTTACGTGGATAGACTGGAGAAGCTGGGGTTGTTCTCCTTAGAGCAGAGAAGGTTGGGAGGAGATTTAATAGAGGTGTTCAAAATCATGAGGGTTCTGGACAGAGTAGATAGAGAGAAACTGTTCCCATTGGCGGAAGGGTCGAGAACCAGAGGACACAGATTTAAGGTGATTGGCAGAAGAACCAAAGGCAACATGAGGGAGAACTTTTTCACGCGAGTGGTTCGGATCTGAAAAGCACTGCCTCAAATCACGGCTTTCAAAAGGGAATTGGCTAAGTACCTGAAGTAAAGAAATGTGCAGGGTTACGGGGAAAGGGCGGGGAGTGGGACTCGCTGAAGTGATCTTGCAGAGAGCCGGCATGGGCTCGATGGGCCGAATGGCCTCCTTTTGTGCTGTAACCATTCTATGATTCTATAAAATATTAGAAAGTTTGTTCTACAGAAGCACGGGTTTTATCTGCCTTTATTGATGAATTTAAAAAGTCTGTATTAAAACCTGAGCCAGTGTGTTGTGAGACAAAGAGCCTGGTGTCCAATAAGGGGAATAAAGGCCCACAGCCTCCCCTGGCCCCGGGCCCTGAACAAGGGACTGGAGAAACTCGCTGCCCTGCGGATCAGACAATCAGCCGGCGCTAGTCCCGCCCCTCGAGCTCCCCGATTGGTTGGAGGACCCGCCGCCGGCTCGCTCCTCCAGCCCCGCCCCGCTCGCTCCCTATTGGTCGGAAGCTCCCGTCAATCAGGCCGTGGGCCCGGTCACGTGTCCCGGAGGAGATCACGTGCACTGTCCAACTGACGTCGTTCGGTCCGGGGCCTCGCGGACTCTCAGGTTTTTCTATTTCTCTTTATTCTCTCCCGATCCACCCCTCCCCCCCACCCCGCGCGATTCTCCACCCAATCGGAGCGGAGAAAACTCACTTTGCGTCACCGATCGCGACTCTAACCGACACCAAGGCCTTTCCCCGGAATGCCCCGCGCCGACTCCGTCCGACAGGATCCGAGTGCGCAGGCGCAGCTCCGAGTGGGGGAGGGGGGTTGGTGTCCTCTGGGCATGCGCGGTTATTACCCTTGGTGACCGGGAGGGGTCGCTGTGTCGGACTCGGCCCAAACCGCCGCTCCGTGTGCGCATGCGCTGACTCTGGACTGTCAATCAACCATCAGCCAGAAGAGGTCGCTGGTGAGACCAGTGAAGAAAGAAAGACTTACATTTATGTAGCGCCTTTCACCACCACCGGATGTCCCAAAGCGCGTTACAGCTAATGAAGTACTTTTTGAAGTGTAGTCACTGCTGTAATGTAGGAAACACGGCAACCAAATAGCGCACAGCAAGCTCCCACAAACAGCAATATGATAATGACCAGATAATTTTTTTTGTTATGTTGATTGAGGGATAAACATTGATCAGGACACCGGGGAATAACTCCCCCGCTCTTCATGAATAAAATAAATTTACAGCACATAAGGAGGCCATTTGGCCCATCTTGCCGAGCTTTCCACCCTAATCCCACTGACCAGCACTTGGCCTGTAGCCTTCCAAGTACTTTTTAAATGTGATGAGAGTTTCTGCCTCCACCACCCTTTCAGGCAGTGAGTTCCAGACCCCACCACCCTCTGAGTGAAAAGATTTCTCCTCAAATCCCCTCTAAACTTCTGACCAATTACTTTAAATCTGTGCCCCCTAGTTATTGGCCCCTCTGCTAAGGGAAATAGGTCCTTCCTATTGACTCTATCTAGACCCCTTATAATTTTATACACCTCAATAAAGTCTCTCCTCAGCCTCCTCTGTTCCAAAGAAAACAAACCCAGCCTATCCAATCTTTCCTCATAGCTAAAATTCTCCAGCCCAGGCAACATCCTCGTAAATCTCCTCTACACCCTCTCCAGTGCAATCACATCTTTCCTGTAATGTGGTGACCAGAACTGCACACAGTGCTCTGGCTGCGGCCTAACAAGTGTTTTATACATTTCAAGCATAACCTCCCTGCTCTTACATTCCATTCCTTCGCTAATTAAGGCAAGTATCCCATATGACTTCTTAACCACCTTATCTACCTGTCCTGCTACCTTCAGGGATCTGTGGACATGCACTCCAAGGTCCCTCTGATCTTCTGCACTTCTCAGAGTCCTACCATTTATAGTGTATTCCCTTGCCTTGTTAGACCTCCCCAAATGCATTACCTCACACTTCTCCAGATTGAATTCCATTTGTCACTTGTCTGCCCACCTGACCAGTCCATTGATATCTTCCTGCAGTCTGCAGCTTCCTTCTTCATTATTAACCACATGGCCAATTTTTTTATCATCTGCAAACTTCTTAATCATACTTCCTACATTCAAGTCCCAATCATTGATATATAACACAAAAAGCAAAGGACCCAGTACTGAGCCCTGTGGAACCCCATTGGAAACAGTTTCCAGTCACATAAACACCCTTCGACCATTACCCTTTGTTTCCTGCCTCTGAGCCAATTTTGGATCCAACTTGACACTTTGCCTTGGATCCCATGGGCTTTTACTTTCGTGACCAGTATCAAAAGCCTTGCTAAAATCAATATAGACTACATCAAACGCACTCCCCTCATCGACCCTCCTTGTTACCTCCTCATAAAATTCAATCAAGTTAGTCAGACACGACCTTCCCTTAACAATGCCCGTATGCAACAAGACCTGGACGACGTTCAGGCTTGGGCTGATAAGTGGCAGGTAACATTCGCGACACAGAAGTGCCAGGCAATGAATATCTCCAACAAGCGAGAGTCTAACCACCTCCCCTTGACATTGAATGGCATTACCATCGCCGAATCCCCCACTATCAACATCCTGGGGGTCACCATTGACCAGAAACTTAACTGGACCAGCCATATAAATACTGTGGCAACAAGAGCAGGTCAGAGGCAGGGTATTCTGTGGGGAGTGTCTCACCTCCTGACTCCCCAAAGCCTTTCCACCATCTACAAGGCACAAGTAAGGAGTGTAATGGAATACTCTCCACTTGCCTGGATGAGTGCAGCTCCAACAACACTCAAGAAGCTCGACACCATCCAGGACAAAGCAGCTCGTATGATTGGCACCCCATCCACCATCTTAAACATTCACTCCCTCAACCACTGGTGTACCGTGGCTGCAGTGTGTACCATCTACAAGATGCACTGCAGCAACTCGCCAAGGCTTCTTCGGCAGCACCTCCCAAACCTGCGACCTCTTCCACCTAGAAGAACAAGGGCAGCAGGCGCATGGGAACACCACCACCTCCACGTTTCCCTCCAAGTCACACACATCATCCTGACTTAGAAGTATATTGCCGATCCTTCATCATCGCTGGGTCAAAATCCTGGAACTCCCTCCCTAACAGCACTGTGGGAGTACCTTCAGCACACGGACTGCAGCGGTTCAAGAAGGTGACCCACCACCGCCTTCTCAAGGGCAACTAGGGATGGGCAATAAATGCTGGGCCATCCAGCGACGCCCAGATCCCATAAAAAAACGAATTAAAAAAAAATCCATGCTGACTGTCCCTGATTAATCAGTGTCTTTCTAAATGAAGATTTATCCTGTCCCTCAGAACTTTTCCCAATAACTTTCCCACCACCGAGGTTAGGCTGACTGGCCTGTAATTACTCAGTCTATCCCTTTCTCCCTTTTTAAACAACGGTCCCACGTTAGCAGTTCTCCGGTCCTCTGGCACCACACCTGTAGCCAGAGAGGATCGGAAAATGATGTTCAGAGTCTCTGCTATTTCCTCTCTTACTTCTCTTAACAGTCTGGGATACATTTCATCCGGGCCTGGGGATTTATCCACTTTCAGAGATGCTAAACCCCTTAATATTTCCTCTTTCACTATGTTTATTTCATCTAATATTTCACACTCTTCCTCCCGATTGCAATGTCTGCATCGTCCCTCTCTTCTGTGAAAACAGACGCAAAGTATTCATTAAGAACCATACCCATGTCTTCCGCTTCCACACACAGGTTACCTTTATAGTCCCTAATAGGCTCCACTCTTACTTTAGTTATCCTCTTGCTCTTAATGTATTTATAAAACATCTTTGGGTTTTCCTTGATTTTACTTACCAATATTTTTTCATGCTTTGCTTTTCTTCTTTGAAATAGTGCCATGGGATCTTTGACATCCACCTGAGAGAGCAGACGGGGCCTCGGTTTAACGTCTGCTCCAAAAATCGGCACCTCTGACAGTGCCGCACTCCCTCAGCACTGCACTGGAGTGTCAGCCTAGATTTTTGTGCTCAAGTCTCTGGGCTGGGACTTGAACCCACAACTTTCTGACTCAGAGGCGAGAGTGCTACCAACTGAGTCACAGCTGACACTAAAGAACAAGCAGTTCTGATGAAAGGTTATCGACCTGAAACGATAACTCTGTTTCTGTCTCCACAGATGCTGCCTGACCTGCTGAGGATTTCCAGCATTTTCTGTTTTTATTAAAGAAACGAGGGAGTGATTGCCGAGAGGAAGAATGTTGGGTCGTCCTGCGCATGCGCACCTCCCTGGTGGCTGAGGCGAAACACCGACTCGCCCCCACCTGAGCCATGCACGCGTACCAGATGTTGCAGCTCCGCATGCGCGCCCGATGTTCCTACCGCGGAGTTTTGTGTGCTGACCATACGCGTTGCGGACCGATCGGGACGGGCGATTGTGGAGCAGGAGGGAGAGCGCGGGGGCAATGACCACATGGGCGGGACTCAGAGTCAACAGTGCGCTTTCTGGAGCGCGGGGGCTTGTGGGTATTACAGCTGCCATTACCGCTAATCCTTTCAACCAACCTGTGCAGCAGCTGGGGCCTGAAAATCAGCTTCACTCTCCCTGGGCTGGGTAAGGGGAACATGAGACAACATTGTCTTACCCCTTTCTAAACTCGTTTTACAGGGTTATAGAAGTGGAGCAGTTACAGGCGGGAAGCTCAGATCAAACATCACGTCAAGATCTGATAGAGTCGCTCGATTCATCAGGACCTGACTATCATCGGCCTTTGCACATGGAAGGAGAAAGCAGCGATCGCAGCGATGACAAACTGCACTCGTGTTCGGTGTGTGGACGCGAATTCAGCCGATCGTCTGACCTGGCGAAACACGTGCACCGTCACACTGGGGAGAAACCGAGTAAAGGTGGGGACGGCGGGAAGAGATTCAGTTCCCCATCTGCATTGGAAGTTCAACGGCGCACTCACACCAGGGACAGTCCGTTCACCTGCTCCGTGTGTGGAAAGGGATTTGTTTATCCATCCCACCTGCTGAGACACCAGCGAGTTCACACTGGGGAGAGACCATTTAACTGTTCTGACTGTGGGAAGTGCTTTAAATGTTCCGGGGATCTGAATCAACACCAGCTTGTTCATACTGATGAGAGGCCGTTTACCTGTTCTGACTGTGGAAAGAGATTTAAATGCTCCGGAGATCTGAAGCAACACCAGCTTGTTCACACTGATGAGAGGCCATTTACATGTTCTGACTGTGGGAAGAGCTTTAAAAGCTCCGGGTTTCTGACCACACACCAGCGAGTTCACACTGGGGAGAGGCCGTTCACCTGCTCCGTGTGTGGGAAGGGATTCACTCTGTCATCCACCCTGCTGACACACCAGCTTGTTCACACTGATGAGAGAGCCTTTAAATGTTCTGACTGTGGGAAGAGCTTTAAAAGCTTCAATGAGCTGAAGCGACACCAGCGAGTTCACACTGGAGAGAGACCGTTCACCTGCTCCGTGTGTGGGAAGGGATTTGCTTGGTCATCCAACCTTTTGGCACACGAGCGGGTTCACACTGGGGAGAGGCCGTTCATCTGCTCTATGTGTGGGAAGGGATTCACTCAGGCACCCCACCTGCAGACACACCAGCTTGTTCACACCGACGAGAGACTGTTTAAATGTTCTGACTGTGGGAAGAGCTTTAACAGATCCCAGGAGCTGAAGCGACACCAGCCAGCTCACACTGGAGAGAGAAGATCCCCTTGCTCCGTGCGTGGGGAGGGATGCTCACAGTCATTCAACCTGCTGACACACCAGCTTGTTCACACTGGGGAGGCACCGTTTAAATGTTCTGACTGTGGGAAGAGTTTTAAAAAATCTGGGCAGTTGAAGAGACACCAGCGAGTTCACACTGGGGAGAGACCGTTCACCTGCTCCGTGTGTGGGAAGGGATTCACTGAGTCATCCACCCTCCTGTCACACCAGCTTGTTCACACTGATGAGAGACCATTTAAATGTTCTGATTGTGGGAAGAGCTTTAAAAGCTCTAAGAGCCTTAAGGGACACCAGCATCTTCACACTGATCATAGAATCTAACAGCACAGAAGGAGGTGATTCGGCCAATCGTGTCTGTGCTGGTTTTTTGAGAGAGCTGTCCAGTTTAGTCCCACACCCCAGTTTATTGAGACTATCCGTTCAGCTGCCTCTGCCACTTCCCTTCCTTCCCCAGCCCACCAGGCCAAACTTCCTCTAAGGATCCCCCCTGCCCTAGCCCTGAACTCACATCTTTCTCCAGTTTCTCTCTGATCTCCCCTCATGACCTCTCCGCACTCATCTTGTCGATGAGACCCACTTCCTGCTCCCTCGACTCTATTCCCACCAAACTGCTGACCACCCAACTTCTTTTTCTGGCTCCATGTTAGCTGACATTGTTAACGGTTCTCCTCAGGTACTGTCCCCCTCTCCCTCAAATCTGCCGTCATCACCCATCTCCCTAAAAAAAACAACCGTTGACTCCTCCGTCCTTGCAAACTACCGCCCCATCTCCAACCTCCCTTTCCTCTCCAAAATCCTTGAACGTGTTGTCGCTTCCCAAATCCCGCAATTCCATGTTTGAATCCCTCCAATCAGGTTTCCACCTCTGCCAAAGTACTGAAACGGTTCTCATCAAAGTCACAAATGACATTCTTTGTGACAAAGGTAAACTATCCTTCTTGGCTTGTCTGCAGCCTTTGACACGGTTGACCACTCCATCCTTCTCCAGCTGGGTGGGACTGCACTCACCTGGTTCCATAATCGTAGCCAGAGAATCACCTGCAATGGATTCTCTTCCCGCTCCCGCACTGTTACCTCTGGTGTCCCCCAAGGATCTATCTTCGGCCCCCTCCTATTTCTCATCTACATGCTTCCCCTTGGCGACATCATCCGAAAACACAGCGTCAGTTTCCACATGTACGCTGACGACACCCAGCTCGACCTCACTACCACATCTCTTGACCTCACGGTCTCTAAATTGTCAGACTGCATGTCCGACATCCAGTTCTGGATGAGCAGAAATTTACTCCAATTAAATATTGGGAAGACCGAAGCCACTGTTTTCCGTCCCCGCCGCAAACTCTGTTCCCTAGCCTCCATCCCTCTCCCTAACATCTGTCTGAGGCTGAACCACACTGTTTGCAACCTTGGTGTCATATTTGACCCTGAAATGAGCTTCCGCCCACATATCCACGGCATAACTAAGACCGCCTCTTTCCACCTCCGTAACATCGCCCACCTCCGCCCTTGCCTCAGCTCATCCGCTGCTGAAACCCTCATCCATGCCTTTGTTACCTCTAGACTTGACTATTCCAACTCACTCCTATGTCCTACACTACGTAAACTTGAGGTCATCCAAAACTCGGCTGCCTGTGTCCTAACTTGCACCAAGTCCCGTTCACCCATCACCCCTGTGCTCACTGACCTACATTGGCTCCTGGTTAAGCAATGCCTCGATTTCAAAATTCTCATCCTTGTTTTCAAATCCCTCCATGGCCTCGCCCCTTCCTATCTCTGTAATCTCCACAACACCCAAGATATCCTCTAATTCTGCCCTCTTGAGCATCCCTGATTATAATCGCTCCACCATTGGTGGCCGTACCTTCTGTTGCCTGGACCCTAAGCTCTGGAATTCCTTCCCTAAACCTCTCTGCTCTCTACCTCTCTTTCCTTCTTTAAAGCACTCTTTAAAACTTACCTCTTTGACTAAGCTTTTTGGTCACCTACCCTAATTTCTCCTTATGTGGCTCGGTGTCAAATTTTTTGTCTTATACTACTGTGCAGCGCCTTGGGACATTTTACTACGTTAAAGGCGCTATATAAATACAAGTTGCTGTTGTTATCCCCACAACATAAGAACATAAGAAATAGGAGCAGGAATAGGCCACTTGGCCCCTCGAGCCTGCTCCGTTATTCAATAAGATCATGGCTGATCTTGGGCTCAAAGCCACTTCCCCGCCCTCTCCCCATAACCCATCACTCCCTTATCTTGCAAAAATCTGTCTATCTCCACCTTAAATGTATTTAATGACTCCGCCTCCACAGCTCTCTGGGGCAGAGGAGTCCACAGATTTACGACCCTCTGAGAGAAGAAATTCCTCCTCATCTCAGTTCTAAAAGGACGACCCTTTATTCTAAAACTGTGCCCCCGAGTTCTAGATTTCCCCATGAGGAGAAACATCCTCTCTGCATCTACCTTGTCGAGCCCCCTCAGTATCTTATATGTTTCAATAAGATCACCTCTCATTCGTCTAAACTCCAATGAGTATAGGCCCAGCCTGCTCAACCTTTCTTCATAAGTCAACCCCCTCATCTCAGGAATCAACCGTGTGAATTGTCTCTGAACTGCCTCCAATGCAAGTATATCCTTCCTTAAATAAGGAGACCAAAACTGTACGCAGTACTCCAGGTGTGGTCTCACCAATACCCTGTACAGTTGTAGCAGGACTTCCCTGCTTTTATACTCCAACCCCCTTGAAATAAAGGCCAACATTCCATTTGCCTTTTTGATTACTTGCTGTACCTGCAGGCTAACTTTTTGTGTTTCATACACGGACCCCCAGGTCCCTCTGAACTGTAGCATTTTGTAATCTCCCATTTAAATAATAATTTGCTTTTTTATTTTTCCTGCCAAGTGGATAACCTCACACTTTCCCACATTATACTCCATCTGCCAAATGTTTGCCCACTCACTTAGCCTGTCTATATCCCTTTGCAGATTCTTTGAGCCCTCTTCACAACTTGCTTTCCCACCCATCTTTGTATCATCTGTAAACTTGGCTACATTACACTCGGTCCCTTCATCCAAGTCATTAATGTGGATAGTAAATAGTTGAGGCCCCAGCACTGATCCCTGTGGCACCCCACTAGTTACCGTTTGCCAACCAGAAAATGACCCATTTATCCCGATTCTCTGCTTTCTGTTAGCCAATTCTCCATCCATGCTAATATATTACCCCCAACTCCGTGAGCTCTTATCTTATGCAGTAACCTTTTATGTGGCACCTTATCGAATGTCTTCTGGAAATCCAAATACACTAAATCTACTGGCTCACCCTTATCCACTCTGCTCGTTACATCCTCAAAGAACTCCAGCAAATTTGTTAAACATGATTTCCCTTTCATAAAATCATGCTGACTCTGCTTGACTCCATTATGATTTTCCAAATGCCCTGCTACTGCTTCCTTAATGAAGGACTCCAGCATTTTCCCAATGACAGATGTTAGGCTAACTGGTCTATGAACATTTACATGAACGATTTGGACTTGGGAATCAGAAGTATAATTTCAAAATTTGCAGATGCCACGAAATTGGGGGGTGTAGTTAATACCGAGGAAGACTGCGATAGCATCCTTGTGGAATTATTCAGTTGTGTTCAGTAAATAGCAGCGCCATCTTTTAATTTGCTTTGACTAATCACATCACTATATAGTTATGTGAAAAACAAAAATCATTAACAGCTCCCAATTTCAGAATTAGATACATAGAAAAATAGGAGCAGGAGTAGGCCATTCGGCCCTTCGAGTTTGTCAAACACGATTTCTCTTTCATAAATCTATGTTGACTTTGTCTAAACCCGTTAATATTTTCGAAGTGTCCTGTTATCACATCCTTTATAATAGACTCGAGCGTTTTCCCTACTACTGATGTTAGGCTAACCGGTCTGTAGTTCCCTGTTTTCTCTCTCCCTCCTTTTTTAAATAGTGGGGTTACATTTGCCACCCTCCAATCTGCAGGAACTGTTCCATAATCTATAGAATTTTGGAAGATGACAACCAATGCATCCACTATTTCAATGGCTACCTCTTTTAGTACTCTGGGATGCAGATTATCAGACCCTGGGGATTTATCAGCTTTCAGTCCCATTAATTGCTCCAGCACTATTTTTTTTACTAATACTAATTTCCTTTAATTCATCCTTCTCACTAGACCCTTGGTTCCCTAGCATTTCTGGGAAGTTATTTGTGTCCTCTTCCGTGAAGACAGAACCAAAGTATTTGTTTAATTGCATCGCCATTTCCTTGTTCCCCATTATAAATTCTCCCGTTTCTGACTGTAAGGGACCTACATTTGTCTTCACTAGAAACATAGAAGATAGGAGCAGGAGTAGGCCATTCGGCCCCTCGAGCCTGCTCCCCCATTCAACGAGATCATGGCTGATCATCCAAATTCAGTACCCTGTCCCTGCTTTCTCTCCATATCCTTTGATCCCTTTAGCCTTAAGAAATATATCCAACTCCTTCTTGAATATATTTAATGAACTGGCCTCCACTCTCTGGGTGAAGAAATTCCTCCTCATCTCAGTCCTAAATGGCTTACCCCTTATCCTTAGGCTGTGACCCCTGGTTCTGGACTCCCCGGCCATCGGGAACATCCTTCCTGCATCTAATCTGTCTAGTCCTGACAGAATTTTATATGTTTCAATGATATCCCCTCTCATTCTTCTAAACTCCAGCGAGTACAAGCCCAATCGACCCAATCTCTCCTCATACGTCATTCCTGCCATCCCAGGTATCAGCCTGGTGAATCTTCGCTGCACCCCCTACATGGCAAGAACATCCTTCCTCAGATAGGGCGACCAAAACTGCATACAATACCCTAGGTGTGGTCTCACCAAGGCCTTGTACAACTGCAGCAAGACATCCTTGTTCCTGTACTCGAACCCTCTCGCTACGAAGGCCAACATACCATTTGCCTTCTTAACCGCCTGCTGCACCTGCATGCTTACCTTCAGCGACTGGTGCACAAGGACACCCAGGTCTCATTGCACTTCCCCTTCTCCCAATCTATTGCCAATCAGATAATAATCTGCCTTCCTGTTTTTACCACCAAAGTGGATAACCTCGCATTTATCCACATTATATTGCATCTGCCATGCTTCCGCCCAATCACCCAACCTGTCCAGATCATACTGGATTTTCAGGGCATCCTCCTTAAAGCATACTCTCCCACCCAGCTTTGTGTCGTCTGCAAATTTTGAGATATTACATCTAGTTCCCTTGTCTAGATCATTAATAAATATTGCGAATAGCTGGGGTCCAAGGACCGATCCCTGCGGTACCCCACTAGTCACTGCCTGCCACTCGGAGAACGATCCGTTAATTCCGACTCTTTGCTTTCTGTCTGCCAACCAGTTCTCTATCCAAGTCAGTACCTTGCCTCCAATCCCATGTGCCTTAACTTTGCACACTAGTCTCTTATGCAGGACCTTATCGAAAGCTTTCTGAAAGTCCAAATACACCACATCCACTGGTTCTCCCTTATCTATTCTACCAGTTACATCCTCAAAAAACTCCAGTAGATTAGTCAAGCACGATTTACCTTTCGTAAATCCATGTTGACTTTGTCCGATCCTGTCACTGTTTCCCAAGTGCTCTGCTATTACATCCTTTATAATGGACTCTAGCATTTTCCTTTTTCTTTTTCTTGTCAGATTCAAACTCAACTCCTTCCAAGTACAATCTAACACTTCAAAAATTGTAATGGATGTAGGCGAGATATTAGGACTAATACAATAGCAAAATATTGCGGATGCTGGAAATCTGAAATAACAACAGAAAATATATCGAGGAGAGAGAAACAGAGTTAACGTTTCGAGTCGGAGACCCTTCATCAGAACTGGAAACGGTTAGTAAAGAGATTTTTAAGCAGGGGTAGGGAGGGGGGAGGAAAGAACAAAGGGAAGGTCTGTGATAGGATGGAAGAACAAAGGGAAGGTCTGTGATAGGATGGAAGAACAAAGGGAAGGTCTGTGATAGGATGGAAGAACAAAGGGAAGGTCTGTGATAGGATGGAAGAACAAAGGGAAGGTCTGTGATAGGATGGAAGAACAAAGGGAAGGTCTGTGATAGGAGGAAAGAACAAAGGGAAGGTCTGTGATAGGATGGAAGAACAAAGGGAAGGTCTGATAGGATGGAAGAACAAAGGGAAGGTCTGTGATAGGATGGAAGAACAAAGGGAAGGTCTGATAGGATGGAAGAACAAAGGGAAGGTCTGTGATAGGATGGAAGGCAGGAGAGATTGACTGACAAAAGGGATGATGGTGCGAGGCAAAAGGAGAGGTAATGGGACAAGTTAAGAAACAAAAGATGGCTCTAGATGAGGTGTGAATGATGATGGCATCATCCTTAACAGCTACCATGTGAGAAAACAAAACAAAAAAAAATATATAAAGCAATACAGGAGCCAAGGTTATAGTCTGAAATTGTTGAATTCGATGTTGAGTCCGGCAGCCTGTAAAGTGTCTAATCGAAAGATGAGGTGCTGATCCTCGAGTTTACCTTGAGCTTCGTTGGAACAGTGCAGGAGGCCGAGGACGGAGAGGTCAGAGTGGGAGTGGAGCGGAGAATTAAAGTGACAGGCGACCGGAAGCTCGGGGTCACCCTTACGGACTGTACGGAGGTGTTCCGCAAAGCGGTCACCCAATCTGTGTTTGGTCTCCCCAATGTAGAGGAGACCACATCGTGAGCAGTGAATACAGTATATTAAATTGCAAGAAGTACAAGTAAATCACTGTTTCACCTGGAAGGAGTGTTTGGGACCCTGGACAGTTGGAAGGGAGCAGGTAAAAGGGCATGTGTTGCATCTCCTACGCTTGCACGGGAAGGTGCCAGGCGAAGGGGTGATAGAGGAGTGAACCAGGGTGTCGGGGAGGGAGCAGTCCCTTCGGAATGCTGAAAGGGGGTGGAGAGGAAGATGTGTTTGGTGGTGGGATCACGCTGGAGGTGGCAGAAATGGCGGAGGATGATCTGTTGAATGTGGAGGCTGGTGGGGTGAAAGGTGAGGACAAGGGGTACCCAATCGTGGTTCTGGGAGGGAGGGGAAGGGGTGAGAGCAGAAGTGCGGGAAATGGAACGGACACGGTCGAGGGCCGAGTCAACCACGGTAGAGGGGAATCCTCGGTTGAGGAAAAAGGAAGACATACCGGAAGCACTAGTATGGAAGGTGGCATCGTCAGAACAGATGCGGCAGAGACAGAGAAACTGGGAGAATGGAACAGAGTCCTTACAAGAAGCGGGGTGGGAGGAAGTGTAGTCCAGGTAGCTGTGGGAGTTAGTGGGTTTATAGTGGATGTTGGTCGATTCCTCCCACTCCCTGGTTATTGACCTCTCTGCGAAGGGGAATAGTTCCTTCCTATTCACTCTATCTAGACCCCTCATAATTTTAAACACTTCAATTAAGTCACCCTTCGGCCTCTGTTCCAAAGAAAACAACCCCAGCCTATCCAATATTTCCTCATAGCTAAAATTCCCCAGTCCTGGCAACATCCTCGTGAATCTCCTCTGTACCCTCTCGAGTGCAATCACATCTTCATGTAATGTGGTGAACAGAACTGTACTCAGTACTCTAGCTGTGTCCTAACTAGTGTTGTATACAGTTTTAGCAGAACCTCGCTGCTCTTTTGGGACATACAATGACAGTAAGGGAACTCCTCCACAAAGCAATGCAGATAATTTAATCAGTGATGCTGCACCATATTTTGTGGATAAAGTCACACTTCCTTATTTAATAGGAACAGGTGCATAAAGCAGTTCAATGATCATGTTAACACCAAAAGTTAAAAACACTAAATACAACCCTTCATGTTCGCTGACACAACATAAGCAGCCTTGTAACGTGGCTGGAAACTAAACCCGAGGTGATGAGGATTTCAAACAGCAAGCTGTGAGAGTGACTGGCAATGATGTGACGACATGGGAATTTTGGCTACAGATATCGTGACCCTGTGGGTGACTAATAACCAAATGTAATGTTGCTAGAAGGAGGAGTGAACACCCACAGGACCACTGACTACTGGCGACCGAACAAAACAAATTCTGTTTTTACTACATGGGATTCTGGGAATGTTACCAGAGTTTTCAAGGCTGAATTCTGCAATTCATCCATTTTTTTCCTGTGAAAACCATAAAATCGTTTGCTATAATGTTCTTATATTTAGACAGATGGTACACATTGGCTATTAGCAGCTTTAAGAAGATGCCTGACTTATTGGCATCTAAAGCAAACAGTAGTTTATCTTTTACAATTTCTGGTGGAATATTCTAGATTTTGTTTGTACAAGATCACAGGATAGGTTTGGATGAAGATGGCCCTTCAGCCCATTTAATCTCCTTCTAGAATACCAACCGTACCATCTTTCCATTACAGCATCTGTTTCTTAATTACTCCAGTGTCCTGGCATAAACCACCCTGCTGGCAACCCGTTCCAGCTGTTGATCACCCTCTGAGTAAAGAACGATTTCCTGCCGTCTATCCTAAATTTACTCTTCACACCCATGAACCCTGTGCCCTCATGTCCTGCTGCCCAGATGTATCTGAAAGTATTGTTCCAGATTTACTTTCTCTATCCAGGCAAGTATTTATATTCCTCTATTAATGTTGCTTCTAAGACCTGTCTTCTTGGGGTTGAAGAAGAGGACTTGCTGATCAAGTTGTACATCGTAACTCTTCCCTCTAACACCATGGATCAGGGCTTGTTGCTTTCTCCTGGATTGCCAGTAAGACCTGGATGGCTCCCATAATATCATGGTGACCAGGACTATATGCAGCATACCAAGTGCAATGTGACCAGGGCAGCTTCGGCATTAGCTCTAGGTATTTGAACTGAACTGATTGGACAATATGACCCAGCATGCTATTTCCTTTGTTTATTGATGAGCCACACCTTTTAGGAATGATGAGTGGTGACTCAACTAACACCCTAAGGTTTGTCTCAACTTCCCACTTGACAATTTCTATCCCACCCATTTCTATTTTTCTCTAATAAGCAGTATCTTGCCTTTTTATATATTGAGTTTCATCTGCCAATGGTCATTCTTTGAAAGCTCCCTTTGTAAGATCCTAGTTGTCCTATCTGAATTCACATTCTTTCCTAGCTTGGTGTCATCTCCAAATGTAACTTTTATATTATGATTATGATTCCAGGTCACCTTTGTAGACCAAGACCAGGAGGGATTCCCAACACGGACCCCTGGGGTAACCCACTCAGTATCCTCCCTTTGCAACCTAGCTTCACCTCGACAGTAATCAATCAATATGCATGTTTCACCTTGTAAGGAAGTCTCTCATGCAATACTTTATCAAAGGCCTTTTGGATGTCCAGGTACACTACACCATTTAATTTGGGATACGCCCCATTTAATTCGGGACGTCATCTCCTTCAAAAAAGTCTAAGAAGTTGGTTAGGGAAGATCTATCTATTAACTGATTCTCTCTCCACAGATGCTGCCTGACCTACTGAGTATTTTCTGTTTATTTATAATAGAGGAGGGTGAAGCTGTGTCTGCCTTTAACAGCAGCTGCCCAGACACAGGGTGCTGTCCCTTTAAGAATGAGTGACGGGGACAATCCAGATTCCTTTTTCAGGTTTTCTGGGGAGGATGTCAGGAGCCCACTGCGCAGGGTTTATAAAGTTGGAGAACGGCCTCAGGCCCGAATGAGATCCAGCGGCCCGGTCTGTGCTCCACCGGACGGCAGCGGTGAGGCTTTTTCTTGGTGACAGGCCCGGGTTACGTGCTGCCATCTTGGTGGAGGAAAGACGGACCGGTTCCACCTGCAGCAGGGCGCCTGCGTGGCCATCTTTGTACAGGAAGAGAGAGTGGGCAGGGCTTCAGGGTCCCAGTGACCAGGAGAGACAATCATTGACTCATTGATTTTATTCTCACTCTGCACACATTGGGTGCAGAACTGAACCCAACCAAAGTAGAGGGAGGGGGAAACTGGGAGTGGAGGAAAGAAATGTTGGAGATGGTGCGATGGGTTTGGATTTCAGCACAGGGAGGAGGGAGAGTGTGTGGGACGGGGATTTACAGCTTTGGGGGAACAAGAGGGGAAAGAATGTTCCATAGAAACAAGAATTGTCTGTTCTGAATTTCTATCCAGTACTTACAGTGATGACTTTTGTAAACTCCTTTAACAGGGTATTAGAAGGGGAGGATTTGCAGACGGGAAACTCAAACCAAACATCACCCCAACATTCCATCCATCAGGACCTGAATATCATCGGCCTTTGAATGTGGAAGGAGAAATGTTTGTCTGTTCTGTCTGTGGAAAAAGATTTCACACATCAGTGTGACTGGAAAAGCACTGAGACACACACACCCGAGTGAGAGTGTTCCAGTGCACTGACTGTGGGAAGAGTTATACAGCCTGAAAAAACATCGCACCATTCACAGCGGGGAGAAACCGTACATGTGTTCTGTGTGTGGACGAGGCTTCAACTGATCATCCAACCTGGAGAGACACAAGGACACGCGCACCATGGAGAAACCGTGGAAATGTGGGGATTGTGGGAAGGGATTCAATTACCCATCTGAGCTGGAAACTCATCGACACAGTCACACCGGGGAGAGACTGTTCACCTGCTCCGTGTGTAGGAAGGGATTCACTCACTCATCTGCCCTCTGATCACACCAGCGAGTTCACAGTGATGAGAGACCTTTTGAATGCGCTGCTTGTGGGAACTGCTTTAAAAGTTCTGAGGGACTAATTCAACATCAGCGAGTTCACATTGATGAGAGACCATTCAGTTGCTCTCACTGGGAAGAGGTTCAGGTATTCTTGCAACCTCATTGTACACCAGCGAGTTCACACTGGGGAGAGGCTGTTCACCTGCTCCGTCTGTGGGAAGGGATTCATTTGTTCTTCCCAACATCTGAGACACTAGCGAGTTCACACTGGGGAGAGACCGTTCACCTGCTCCGTGTGTGGGAAGGGATTCACTCAGTCATCCAACCTGCTGACACACCAGCGAGTTCACACTGACGAGACACCATTCAGTTGCTCTCACTGTGGGAAGAGGTTCAGGCATTCATGCAACCTCATTGTACACCAGCAAGTTCACACTGGGGAGAGGCCGTTCACCTGCTCCGTGTGTGGGAAGGGATTCACTCAGTCATCTAACCTGCTGAAACACCAGAGAGTTCACAAGTGACTGCAGGGGTTGGATTCTGCTGTTATTGCTGCAGTTAATCACATCCAGGACTGAACCATGTTCATTCTGGCAGTCCGGGTTTGTTTCTGTTGATGTTAATAACCCTATAACTGGGTTGGAGTTTAATATTTTGATATCTGTCAAATAAATCAGCTTTCTTTCAAACACACAGTGTGTCGAGTATTTGATTTCTCCAAGATAAGAGGAGACTAATTGATGTCTTGTTACCGACTGCTCCATTTTTGGGCCTTTTCTCCTTTCTAACTCTAGGTTGTTTCAGTTCTCATACCTTCAGTTACTCTCATGGACAAGTCCCAGCTCCCCATACATTCCAGAGTGCCTCTCCTAGCCTTGGTATCCAGGGAAGGTATCGGTAACACACCCGGGATCACTAAACACAAAACCCAGTCTGTTAAATCACTTTCAGCCACTGGGCTTAGTGTGTGACCCACAGCATCTCTCTCACCTTCGATGTGTGAATAGAGAATCACGCCTCAGTACCTGGTTTTCAATTTAATTCCACTCAGAAAATATATTTCACAAGTAAACACGTCACATCAAATAATGGACAAAAAGCCAGAGGGGAGATGAGACATTTTTCACTCAGTGAGTTGTTGTGATCTGGAATGCACTGTCTGAAAGGGGGTGGACGCAGATTCAATCGTAACTTTCAAAAGGGAATTGGATCTACTTAAAGGAAAAGTTTGCAGGGCTATGGGGAAATGGCCGGGGAGTGAGACTAATTGGCAGCTCTTTCAAAGATGATCACGGCCCTATAAGGCAGCTCGATATTCACAGGAGAAAGGCTGATATCTAACTCCCCGAGAGTAGAGAAAGATCCCAACTCTCTGAAAACACCTTGAATTCTTTCTAAAAGCCTTTCAAATGCTGACAGATTCCTTCCTTCTTTTGAAATTCCACTGCCGTGTGCCGGGGGCGCCGGCAGTGCTGGGCACAGAGGGAGCAGCAAACCGGGTTCAGAGAGGGCACGCTGGGTTTGCCCTTGACCTGGGCTTTCCATTGAGCATGTGCTGGGGCCCAGTGGGATTTCAGTGCTCCGGGGTATTTCTGAGTGTGTCACAGGAACATTAGGAACAGGAGGAGGCCATTCAGCCCCTCGAGTCTGCTCCACCATTCAATTAGATCAGGGCTGATCCGTATCTTAACTCCATTTACCCGCCTTTATTCCACATCCCTTGGAACAATTACCTCACAAAAATCCATCATCTCAGTCTTGAAAGCTCCAATCAACCCCCAGCATCCACAGCCTTTTGGGGGAGAGAGTTCCACATTTCTACTCCCCTGTGCGTGGAAAAGTGCTGCCTGATTTCACCCCTGAATGGCCGAGCTCTAACTTTAAGATTCTGGCCTCTTGTTCTTGATTCCAGCACCAGAGGAATCCTCCATGGCCTCCCCTCTCCTTATCTCTGTAAACTCCTCCAGCCCTACAACCTCTGAGATCTCTGCACTCCTCCAATTCTGGCCTCTTGCTCATCCCCGATTTTAATCGCTCCACCATTGGCGGCCGTGTCTTCAGCTGTCAAGGTCCCAATCTCTGGAATTCCCTCCCTAAACCTCTCCACCTCTCGTTCCTGCTTTAAGACATTCCTTAAAACCTTCCTCTTTGAACAAGCTTTTGGTCATCGGCCCGAATATCTCCTCATGTGGCTCAGAGTCAAATATAGTTTGATAACGTTACAGTGAAGCACCTTGGGATGTTTTACTGCGTTAAAGGCGCTATCTAAATGCAAGTTGTTGTTGTCATTCTCCAACCCCCCTCACCCCAACTCCTCTTTCACCCCTACTCTCCAACCCCCTCACCCCAACTTCTCTTTCACATCTACTCTCCAGCCCCTCTCTCGCCTTCCATTGACTTCAATGGAACGTACAGTGACAATTGATATCAGTCAGGATTTGAAAGATATTTACAAATGATTGTAGAGGTTCTTCTAGTTGGGGTCTTTCTTTATTCTGTCCACTCGAGTAGTGTGATAACAGACTTTCTCCGGTGAAAATAGAACTGGAGTATTGGGTCGTGATGTGTTTACTTGTTCATCTTGTTGCCTCTAAAAATTGAATCTTGTTGTTTCAGATGCCAGATAATCAAGCTCACAACAACAGATTGTCTTTTATTGACTTTATTAACAGCACTGCAAAAATACAGAGAGCGTATAGTTACCCGATCCAGAGAACAGAGATAATACAGTGGATTCAGAGCTCTCTTCTCCCCAGGTCTGTTCTAACAAGCTGCGACTACACTGGTGATATTTATATTTAACTTGTTTACTACATTATTGATCTGGCCCTGCCCAAACCATAACCACAAGGATACCTGTGCATTGTTCTGACTGTGACACACACGGTTTCCTTGTTTCACATCTCCATATACAGACCATCTCTTTACACACCCCCTTTCTACACAATTGCAGCCGACATGAGCAAGGACGTGTGGCTCATTCAAAGACACACTCATTTCATGACAGCAAAGGTTACACTGGGACAAATCTTCAGTTATTTTCATTAGAGGCACAATGCAGAGCGGTCCAGCAGCACATGGCACCTTAACAGAGTCTCATCGGCCTACAATATAGAGCTGGAGGATTGGGCCCTGATCTGTTTACTTGTTCATCTCTTGTTCAATACATTTGCTGAGTGCATTTAAATTGAAAACCAGGTTCTCAGGCGTGATGCTCTATTCACATATCGAAGGTGAGAGAGATGCTGTGGGGCACATGCTAAGTCCAGTAGCCGACAGATTAACAGACTGGGCTTTGTGTTTAGTGATCCCGGGCGTGTTACCGATACCTTCCCTGGATACCAAGGCTAGGAGAGGCACTCTGGAAGGTATAGGGTGTTGGGACTTGTCCATGAGAGTAACCGAAGGTAGAGAACTGAAATAATCTAGAGTTAGAAAGGAGAAAATGCCCAAAAATGGAGCAGTCGGTAACAGGACATCCATTAGTCTCCTCTTATCTTGGAGATCTCAAAGACTCAACACACTGTGTGTTTGAAACAAAGCTGATTTATTCGACAGATATCAAAATATAAAACTCCAGCCCAGTTAGAGGGGTTATTAACATCAGCAGAAACAAACCCCAGCAAACATTCAAAGACCGAATGGATGAGCTACAGAATTTGTTCATCCCAGTTTGGCGCAAAAATAAAACAAAAAAGGTGACTCAACCGTGGCTAACAAGGGAAATTAGGGATAGCATAAGATCCAAGGAGAGGACATATAAATTGGCTAGAAAAAGCAATAATCCTGAGGATTGGGAGCAGTTTAGGAGTCAACAAAGGAGGACAAAGGGATTAATTAAGAAAGGGAAAATAGAATATGAGAGTAAGCTAGCAGGGAACATAAAAACTGACTGTAAAAGCTTTTATAGATATGTGAAGAGAAAAAGATTAGTGAAGTCAAGCGTAGGTCCCTTGCAGTCAGAATCGGGGGAATTTATAATGGGAAACAAGGAAATGGCAGACCAACTAAATGCATACTTTGGTTCTGTCTTCACAAAGGAGGACACAAATAACCTCCCAGAGATGCCGGGGAACATAGGGTCTGATGAAAGCGAGGAACTGAAAGAAATCAGTATTTGTAGGAAAATGGTGTTTGGAAAATTGATGGGACTGAAGGCCAATAAATCCCCAGGGCCTGATGGTCTACATCCCAGGGTACTTAAGGAAGTGGCCCTAGAGATAGTAGGTGCATTACTGATCATCTTCCAGAACTCGATAGACTCTGGAACGGTACCCATGGATTGGAGTGTAGCTAATGTTACCCCACTATTCAAAAAAGGTGGTAGAGAAAAAGCGGGGAATTATAGACCGGTAAGCCTGACATCGGTAGTGGGGAAAATGCTAGAGTCTATTATAAAAGATGTAATAGCAGAGCACTTGGAAAGCAGTGACAGGATCGGACAAAGTCAACATGGATTTACAAAAGGTAAATCATGCTTGACTAATCTACTGGAATTTTTTGAGGATGTAGCTGGTAAAATAGATAAGGGAGAACCAGTGGATGTGGTGTATTTGGACTTTCAGAAGGCTTTCGATAAGGTCCCACACAAGAGATTGGGTGCAAAATTAAGGCACATGGGATTGGGGGCAAGATATTGACTTGGATAGAGAACTGGTTGGCAGACAGAAAGCAAAGAGTTGGAATAAATGGGTCGTTTTCCGAGTGGCAGGCAGTGACTAGTGGGGTACCGCAAGGATCGGTCCTAGGACCCCAGCTGTTCACAATATATATTAATGAACTGGATGAGGGAATTGGGTGTAATATCTCCAAATTTGCAGATGACACAAAGCTGGGTGGGAGGATAAGCTGCAAGGAGGATGTCGGGAAACTCCAGTACGATTTGGACAGGTTGGGTGATTGGGCAGAAACATGGCAAATGCACTATAATGTGGATAAATGTGAGGGTATCCACTTTGGTGGCAAAAACAGGAAGGCAGATTATTATTTGAATGGCAATAGATTGGGAGAAGGGGAAGTGCAAAGAGACCTGGGTGTCCTTGTGCACCAGTCGCTGAAGGTAAGCATGCAAGTACAGCAGGCGGTTAAGAAGGCAAATGGTATGTTGGCCTTCGTAGCAAGAGGGTTCGAGTACAGGAACAAGGATGTCTTGTTACAGTTTTACAGGGCCTTGGTGAGACTGCACCTCGAGTATTGTGTGCAGTTTTGGTCACCATACCTGAGGAAGGACGTTCCTGCCATGGAGGGAGTGCAGCGAAGATTCACCAGGCTGATACCTGGGATGGCAGGAATGACGTATGAGGAGAGATTGTGTCGATTGGGCTTATACTCACTGGAGTTTAGAAGATTGAGAGGGGATCTCATCGAAACCTATAAAATTCTGTCAGGTCTGGACAGACTAGATGCAGGAAGGATGTTTCTGATGGCTGGGGAGTCCAGAACCAGGGGTCATAGTCTAAGGATAAGGGGTAAGCCATTTAGGGCTGAAATGAGGAGGAATTTCTTCACCCAGAGAGTGGTGAACCTGTGGAATTCTCTGCCACAGAGGGCGGTGGAGGCCAGTTCATTAAATATATTCAAGAAAGAGTTGGATATGTTTCTTGAGGCTGAAGGAATCAAGAGATATGGGGAAAAGGCGGGGACAGGGTACTGAGTTTGGATGATCAGCCACGATCACATTGAATGGCGGAGCAGGCTCGAAGGGCCGAATGGCCTACTCCTGCTCCTATCTTCTATGTTTCTATGTCAGAATGAACATGGTTCAGTCCTGGATGTGATTAACAGCAGCAATAACAGCAGAATCAAACCCCTGCAGTCACTTGTGAATTCGCTGGTGTTTCAGCAGGTCAGATGACTGAGTGAATCCCTTCCCACACACGGAGTAGGGAAATGGCCTCTCCCCAGTGTGAATATGCTGGTATGTCAGAAGGTGGGATGAACGAGTGAATCCCTTCCCACATGTGGAGCAGGTGAACGGTCTCTCCCCAGTGTGAGTGCGTTGGTGTTTCAGCAGATCCCTTCTGCTTTTCAAGCTCTGCTCACAGTCAGCACATTTAAATGGTCTCTTATCAGTGTGAACAAGCTGGTGTACAGCGAGGCTGGATAACCGAGTGAATCCCTTCCCACACACGGAACAGGTGAACGGCCTCTCCCCGGTGAGAGTGCGTTGGTGTTGCATCAGATGCTTTCTGCTTTTAAAGCTTTTCTCACAGTCAGAACATTTAAACGATCTCTTATTAGAGTGAAGAAGTTTATGTGCAGCGAGGCTGGAGGAGTTAGTGAATCCCTTCCCACACACAGAGCAGGTGAATGGTCTCTCCCCAGTGTGAGCTCGCTGGTGTGTCAGAAAGTGGCATAATTTAGTGAATCCCTTCCCACACACAGAGCAGGTGAACGGCCTCTCCCCAGTGTGACTGCTTCGATGAGTTTCCAGCTCAGATGGGTAATTGAATCCCTTATCACAGTCCCCACATTTCCACGGTTTCTCCGCGGTGCGGGTGTCCTTGTGTCTCTCCAGGTTGGACGATCAGTTGAAGCCTCGTCCACACACAGAACACGTGTACGGTTTCTCCCCGCTGTGAATGGTGCGATGTTTTTTCAGGCTGTGTAACTGGTCAAAGCTCTTTCCACAGAACAGACAAACATTTCTCCTTCCACATTCAAAGGCCGATGATACTCAGGTCCTGATGAATGGAGTGACTCTGTCAGATCTTGACGTGATGTTTGGTTTGAGTTTCGCATCAGCAGATCCTCCCTTTCTAACACCCTGTGAAAGGAGTTTACAAAATTCATCACTAAGTACAGGACGTACAATTCTAGTTTCTATGGAACATTCTTTCTTCTCTTGTTCCCTCAAAGCTGTAAATCCCCGTCCCACACACTCTCCCTCCTCCCTGTGCTGAAATCCAAACCCATCGCACCATCTCCAACATTTATTCATCTGCTCCCAGGTTTCCTCCTCCCCTGAAGGTGCTGACTCTGGCTGGGTTCAGTTCTACACTCACTGGTTCCCCTCCCCTGAAGGTGTTGACTCTGGCTGGGTTCAGTTCTACACTCACTGGTTCCCCTCTCTCTCTTCTCCTGAAGGTGCTGACTCTCCCTGGGTTCAATTCTACACTCACTGGTTCCCCTCCCTCTCCTCCCCTGAAGGTACTGACTCTTGCTGGGTTCAGTTCTACACTCACAATTCACAATTCAAATCGCTTTATTGGCATGATAAGTTACATCTTATGTTGCCAAAGCATCAAAATACATTTATGGTTGAGCACATAAATGCAGTTCTATTCATACAGTGTATAAACAGGTATATCCCTGAGTGTATAAATATACATTCGCATTGTTTATATATATTCTTTTCTTAGTTTACTGGTTGTCCCTCTGTTCATGGCAAGCTGTAACATAGTGTGCCGCCAGTGTTACACAGCTTCTCTCCTCTCCCAGTAGGAATGGGAGTTTTTGGTTGTCATTCAGATTTCTGAATTCAGGGCATATTTGTGAGAATTTTTGGTAGAAATTCTCCCTGATGTCCTGATATTTTCCACAGGCTGTGAGGAAGTGCATCTCTGTCTCCACTACTCCCTGACTGCAGTGAAAGCATATCCTGTCTTCTCTTGGCAGCCTGTTCTGCCTGTGTCTGCCTTTTTCGATCGCTAGGCTATGTTCGCTAAGTCTGTACCTTGTCAAGGTTCTTCTCAGTTTGTTATCCTTTACCATGGTCAGGTAATCAGCTATGTTGTATTGTCTGTTTAGGGCCAAGTAGCAATTGAGTTTGCTTTGGGTTTTTGTTGTTTCTGCCCAATATGTCAGATATTTTTCCTTTTGCTTAGCGACGATTGTGTTGGGTCGAATTCTTTGTGTTACCCTGTCACTGTCCTGGGGCTGGTTATTGTTAGTATTGTTAGTAGTTACTTCACTGAGTCCCAGGACTAGTTGACTGAGGGAATTCTTCTTTATGGTCAGCTCTTGGCATTTCAGGGCGTCGTAGTGATAGCATTGGGGGTTGCTCATTTGTAGGTGATTCCAAAATTTGGTGGCTCTTTTTTGGATAGTGATTATTAATGGATATTGGCCTAGTTCCGCCCTGCATGCATTGTTTACTGTTTTCCTTTGAGTCCGGAGGATACTTTTACAGAATTCTGCATGTAGGATCTCAATTGGGTGTTTGTCCCATTTTGCGAATTCTTGTTGAGTTAGCGGTCCCCATACCTCACTGCCATAGAGTGCAATTGGTTCAATTACTGATTTGAAAATTTTGAGCCAAATGCTAATTGGGATTTCTATTTGGATTGATTTTTTGATGGCATAGAAAGCCCTTCTTGCTTTCTCTTTCAGTTCATTCACAGCCAGTTTGAAGTTTCCCATAGAACTGATTTTTAAGCCCAAGTATGTGTAGTTAGTGGTTTGTTCAATTTTGGTTGTTCCTACTGTGAAATTTATTTTGGGTCCCTGATGTTTGGATCTTTGCTGGAACACAAGGACTTTGGTTTTTTGGGGATTTATTGTCAGGGCCCAAGTCTGGCAGTACGACTCCAGCAGGTCCAGGTTCTGCTGTAGACCCTCTTTAGTTGGTGACAGCAGAACCAGGTCGTCTGCATAGAGGAGGAATTTAACCTTGGATTCATATAGGGTGAGGCCGGGTGCTGTAGATTGTTCAAGTAGTTTTGCCAATCCATTTATGTAAATATTAAAGAGTGTCGGTGAGATTGGCGAGCCCTGTGTCACCCCCCGCCCCTGTGGGAAGTATTTTGTTTGTTTGTCTCCAATTTTAACAGCACATTTGTTGTTTGTATACATTGATTTAATTACATCATATGTTTTCCCTCCTACCCCGCTTTCGATAAGTTTCAGGAACAAACCGTCATGCCAGATGGAGTCGAAAGCCTTCTGGAAATCTACAAAGCATGCGTAGATTTTGCTTTTGTTATGGTGAACGTGTTTGTCAATTAGGGTCTGTAGGGTGAAGATATGATCGGATGTTCTATAGTTTGGCAGGAATCCAATTTGGCTTTTACTCAAGACATTGTGCTCCTCAAGGAAGTTTATAAGTCTTTTGTTTATGATGCTACAGAATACCTTCCCCAGGTTACTGTTTACACAGATGCCTCGATAGTTGTTTGGGTCGATTTTGTCCCCACTTTTGTATATGGGCGTTATGAGTCCTTTGTTCCAGATATCAGGGAAATAACCGACACTCAGAACCAAGTTGAAGAGTTTTAGGATAGCCAGTTTCATTTTGTTGTCTGTGTGTTTAATCATCTCATTTAGTATGCCGTCTGTCCCGCAGGCTTTTCCTGGTCGCAGGTCCTTGAGTTTTTCAAGAAGTTCTTTTTCTGTTATTATGGCGTCTAGCGGGTTTTGGTTATCTTTTATGGCCATTTCTAGCTTTTCCAGTTTTTTGCATATTTGGTGTTGCTCTGGTCTTAGTGTGTTTTTCTGGTATAATTTTTCAAAGTGGTTACCCATGTGTCCCCATTTTGAATCACTGGTTCCCCTCCCTCTCCTCTCCTGAAGGTGCTGACACTGGCTGGGTTCAGTTCTACACTCACTGGTTTCCCACCTTAGGAACTGCTTCGGGCACTTTGTTAAACACACACACAGCAGACGCACATTAATCTGATGGGAGCTCACTTACGCAGGAGCAGCCAGCGGTGTGGAGCCTCCCGAGAGTCCGGCCCCTTTCCAGCCAGTCTTTACAGGAGCTGGGACACGGAAGAGTCTAACTGAAATTAGTGATATATTTATTCACACAAACCAAGCCCCAAAATAACGAATAATTTCTCCTCCATTTACAGACGCTCCCTGACTCGCTGGGGATTTCCCAGCACTTCCTGGTTGTCCCGGAGTTTGTGTCTTAAACTGGCGGGTAGTTGTGGGGAGGGGATAATGTTGAGTGTTTTAATAATGGGGCCTGGGGCCGCACTCGGGGTGTGAGCAGCCCGCCAATTTTTCTCCCAAATTGGCCATTGGGTCTTTATCTGGTTTTTCGCCTCTCCCGGGAGATCACATGGGTTCGGGTGGATGCAGGGTGATAGAAGATTTGAGGTTAGGATCAGATCAGCCATGATCTTATTGAATGGTGGAGCAGGCTCGAGGGGCCGATTGGCCTACTCCTGCTCCTATTTCTTATGTTCTTATGTCCCCCCGGGGTTCATGAACCCGCTCCCTGAGCTCGGGGTGTGAGCGTCCCGCGTCCCCCCGGGGTTCATGAACCCGCTCCCTGAGCTCGGGGTGTGAGCGTCCCGCGTCCCCCCGGGGTTCATGAACCCGCTCCCTGAGCTCGGGGTGTGAGCGGCCCGCGTCCCCCCGGGGTTCATGAACCCGCTCCCCGAGCTCGGGGTGTGAGCGGCCCGCGTCCCCCCGGGGTTCATGAACCCGCTCCCTGAGCTCGGGGTGTGAGCGGCCCGCGTCCCCCCGGGGTTCATGAACCCGCTCCCTGAGCTCGGGGTGTGAGCGGCCCGCGTCCCCCCGGGGTTCATGAACCTGCTCCCTGAGCTCGGGGTGTGAGCGGCCCGCGTCCCCCCGGGGTTCATGAACCCGCTCCCTGAGCTCGGGGTGTGAGCGGCCCGCGTCCCCCCGGGGTTCATGAACCCGCTCCCTGAGCTCGGGGTGTGAGCGGCCCGCGTCCCCCCGGGGTTCATGAACCCGCTCCCTGAGCTCGGGGTGTGAGCGGCCCGCGTCCCCCCGGGGTTCATGAACCCGCTCCCTGAGCTCGGGGAGTGAGCGGCCCACGTCCCCCCGGGGTTCATGAACCCGCTCCCTGAGCTCGGGGTGTGAGCGGCCCGCGTCCCCCCGGGGTTCATGAACCCGCTCCCTGAGCTCGGGGTGTGAGCGGCCCGCGTCCCCCCGGGGTTCATGAACCCGCTCCCTGAGCTCGGGGTGTGAGCGGCCCGCGTCCCGCCGGGGTTCATGAACCCGCTCCCTGAGCTCGGGGTGTGAGCGGCCCGCTTCCCCCCGGGGTTCATTATCCCGCTCCCTGAGCTCGGGGTGTGAGCAGCCCGCGTCCCCCCGGGTTCATGAACCCGCTCCCTGAGCTCGGGGTGTGAGCGGCCCGCGTCCCCCCGGGGTTCATGAGCCCGCTCCCTGAGCTCGGGGTGTGAGCGGCCCGCGTCCCCCCGGGGTTCATGAACCCGCTCCCTGAGCTCGGGGTGTGAGCGGCCCGCGTCCCCCCGGGGTTCATGAACCCGCTCCCTGAGCTCGGGGTGTGAGCGGCCCGCGTCCCCCCGGGGTTCATGAACCCGCTCCCTGAGCTCGGGGTGTGAGCGGCCCGCGTCCCCCCGGGGTTCATGAACCCGCTCCCTGAGCTCTCTCACCTGATGTGTCAGCGGCTGCTGCCAAGGTCCGCGCATGCTCAGCACACACTGCCCGGGTGATTGACGGGAGCTCCGGACCAATAGGAAGAGCGGAATGGGGCTGGAGGACCGAGCGGGCGGCGGATCCTCCAACCAATCAGAGTGTGAGAGGGGCGGGGCTTGCGCCACCCACTGGGCGGGGCTCAGCCCGGAGTTCCCTCATTGGCTGAAACTCTGCATCATTTTCAAACCTGATTTCTCTCAAACTCCAGGAGAAAACTGGACCTTTCTGTTGTGGCTTTAAACAGATGAAACCCTGTGGGGTGGAGCAAACATCGCAACATTTGGTAGTGAAATGGATTCATTCAGGACAGACAGCAGGGACTATTTCAGGAAATAACACATTGTAGTGAGAAAGGTATTTGATAAGGTGCCGGACAGGAGGCTTGTTGATCAAATTAAGGCTCACGGTATTAAAGGGAGTGGGGCAACGTGGATAGGAAGTTGGGTAAAGGGCAGAAAATAGAGAGTAGTGGTTAATGGATGTTCTTCAGACTGGAGGGACGTAAACAGTGGTGTCCCCCAGGGTCAGTGTTGGGACCATTGCTCTTAATATAAAGAAATGATCTATAGCGCAGTCAGCTTAACATCAGTGATAGGAAAAATAATGAAATCCCTACTAATGAATAGTCAACATGGATTTTGAAAGGGAAAGTCTTGCTTCACCAACCTTATTAAATTTTTTGAAGAGGTAACAGAGAGAGTAGACAAGGGTAACGCAGTAGATGTAATTTACAGGAAACTCTTTTTTAACCGGCACCGACGGGACCGGCGTGGTGCCGGTTTATCAAAATGTCCGGATTACAGAGAGGTATAGTAAAAGGTACACGGCCACAGATCCAGGCGTCCCTGTTGCACAGCAACAGGTGCAGGAACCCCGGTTACACGGCCACAGATCCAGGAACAGCCACTAATATGAAGTAAAACTTACCTGAACCTACTCCTGAATTTTGCCGGTTAACAGGGATTTCCGGTTATTTAGGTGCCGGTAAATCGAGAGTTTCCTGTATCTGGATTTTCAAAAGGCCTTTGATAAGGTACCCCATAATAGACTGATGAACAGGTCAGAGAATGCAGAGTCAGGGGACAAATAGCAGAATGGATTGCTGGCTGGCTTCAGGACAGAAAGTACAGAGTAGGAGTAAAGGGTAGCTATTCACAGTGGCAGAAGGTGGGTAGTGGTGTTCCACAAGGATCAGTGCTGAGACCATTGCTGGTCACAATTTATATTAACGATTAAGACTTTGGAATCAAAAACACAATTTCTAAATTTGCTGATGACACCAAATTGCAGGGGGGGGCTAATCAATACTGAGGAGGACTGCAACAAATTAGAGGCGGACATTAATAAACTTGCAGAATGGGCAAATAATTGGCAAATTAAGTTCAACACAGATAAGTGTGAGGTATTACATTTTGGTCGGAAGAATGGGGAGGTCACTTATCACTTGGAGGTTGCGAGTCTAGGTGGGGTAGAGGAACAAAGGGATCTCGGAGTACAAATACACAAATCACTAAAAGTTGCGACACAAGTTAGCAAGACCATAAAAAAAGCAAACCAAGCACTAGGGTTTATTTCTAGAGGAATAGAATTGAAAATTAGGGAAGTTATGCTAAACCTGTATCGAACCTTGGTTAGACCATACTTGGAGTACTGCATACAGTTCTGGTCACCATATTATAAAAAGGATATAGAGGCACTGGAGAGGGTGCAGAGAAGATTTACAAGGATGATACCAGAAATGCGAGGGTATACAGATCAGGAAAGGAGGAATAGGCTGGGTCTCTTTTCTCCTGAAAAAAGAAGGCTGAGGGGTGACCTAATAGAGGTCTTTAAAATTATGAAAGGTTTTGATAGAGTGGATAGAGAGAGAATGTTTCCACTTGTGGGGAAGAGCATAACTAGAGGCCATCAATATAAGATAGTCACCAAGAAATCCAATAGGGAATTCAGAAGAAACTTCTTTACCCAGAGAGTGGTGAGAATGTGGAACTCGCTACCACAGGGAGTGGTTGAAGCGAATAGTATCGATACATTTAAGGGGAGGCTGGACAAGCATATGAGGGAGAAGGGAATAGAGGGTTATGCTGATCGATTTAGATGAGGAAAGACGGGAGGAGGCTCGAGTGGAGCATAAACGCCGGCATGGACCAGTTGGGCCAAATGGCCTGTTTCTGTGCCGTATATCCTATATAATCCTATGATCTGGGCTTGGCTATATGGGGCACAAGATCAAAATCTCCAGATGAGACCAAACTAGGGATTGTGGGGAGCTGTGAAGAGGACTGTAAGTGACTTCAGTGTGAATACACAGGTTAGTAAATGGGGCCGGTAGATGTCAGATTAAATTTAACGCAGAGAATTATAAGGTGATGCATTTTGGGTGAAAGAAAAAAGTAGGAAATCTACATTAAAGGGTAAAACTTTAAAAGGATTAGAGGAGCAGAGAGACTTTGGGGTGTAAGATTCTAGCTAATGCCTTGTCTTATTAATTAGCAGAATTGAGAGTCTCGTGTCACCAACTTTAATACCTCATTAGGAAATATAAGATGAGCAGATTTTCTGTCCTCTCCTGCACACGAGGTCTGCCCACTGGATGGAACCTCGGGCGCCCTGAGCTTGATCTCCGACGTCTCCAGTCCCGACTGCCCCCTTACATCAGGATCCCCTCACTTTTATACCTTGTCTTCTCTGCTGGGTTTTGGCAGGAATCGTGGAAAAAACAGCTGGAAGTTCTGTAATCTGTGATTTACAAGGACACTTTCCCTGGTTCCCAGCAGTTACTTTTCTTCAGTAATGTTCTCATTCACAGAATCACAGAAACCCCACAGTGCAGATAGAGGCCATTTCGGCCCATCGAGCCTGCACCGACACATATCCCACCCGATCCCCGTAACCCCTACACATATCCCACCCTATCCCCGTAACCCCACGTATTTAATCCCCCTAACACTAAGGATCAATTTATCATAGCCAATCAACCTAACCCGCACATCTTTGGACTGTGGGAGGAAACCGGAGCACCCGGAGAAAACCCACGCAAACACGGGGAGAATGTGCAAACTCCACACAGACAGTCGCCCGAGGCCGGATTCGAACCCAGGTCCCTGGCGCTGTGAGGCAACAGTGCTAACCACTATGCCACCGTGCTTCCTTAACATCCTTAAGTTACCCTGCCTGCTGTTAATTATGTTATTTCTTGTAGTTTCGCAACTATAGGTATAAACATCACACATTATAATCTAAACTATTTTATTACTCACTCTGCTTTAAGCTTATATTGTGGTTAATAACAGGCACACCCTGTTCTTTCCCCTGATCTGATTACAGATTCGAACCAGTCGATTCAGTGAATGGAATGTTTTATCAGTGTTGCCATGGCGACCTGTCTGCAGTGAAACGCCTGTTTGAGTTTCTAACTCAGACTAAACTTCTCTTTCCCATAATACACATTATATCAGACACTTTATGACAATGAATTTTAGCCTTGTTATATTAATATCTCTAAAACCTACAAGAAAGAAAGACTTGCATTTATATAGCACCTTTCACCACCTCAGGACGTCGCAATGTGCTTCACAGCCAATGAAGTACTTTTGAAGTGTAGTCACTGACAGTGCTGTATTGTAGGAAACAAGCGGCTCAGATGCACAAACCTTTAAAAGTGGGAGGACAAGTTGATAAAGTAGTTTAAAAAAGCACGAGGGATCCTCGGTTTTATAAATAGGGGTGTAGAGTACAAAAGGGCAGAGGTCATGTAAACCTGTACAAATCATTGGTTGGGCTGCAGTTAGAATATTGTGTCAAGTTTTGGGGCATCTTAGACCAGGAAGGCTGTCAAGGCCGTGGAGAGGGTGCAGAGAGATTCACTGAGATGATACCAGGGAAGAGAGCCTTTAGTTATCAGGAGAGATTAGAGAAACTGGGGCTCTTTTCATTCGAACAAAGGGTAATTGGAGATCTGAGGGAGGTGTTCAGAATTTGATCAGGTAAATGAGGAAAATCTATTTCCACCAGTCGGTGAGTCAGGAACTAGAGGGCATCAAATTCAAATCATCACCAAAAGGCTCAGACCAAGGGATGGACGATCGAGCACACCGTACAAAAATGTTCAGGAAACTCACTGTCCCTCCGGATCTGTGTCCGGGGAGAAACTGATGGGTTTCTCTTATTTTTGGGTTAAATGTTCTCATCGAGGTGATGGATGTCAGTGCTGGGGAATGGGATGTTCGAAGCACCTAGTGTCTGCCTGAAGCACTCTCCAGTCAGGTACAGCATGGGTTAGATACAGAGTAAAGCTCCGTCTACACTGCCCCATCAAACACTCCCAGGGCAGGTACAGCACGGGTTAGATACAGAGTAAAGCTTCCTCTACACTGTCCCATCAAACACGCCCAGGGCAGGTACAGCATGGGTTAGATACAGAGTAAAGCTCCCTCTACACTGTCCCATCAAACACTCCCAGGGCAGGTACAGCACGGGGTAGATACAGAGTAAAGCTTCCTCTACACTGTCCCATCAAACACGCCCAGGGCAGGTACAGCACGGGGTAGATACAGAGTGAAGCTTCCTCTACACTGCCCCATCAAACACTCCCAGGGCAGGTACAGCATGGGTTAGATACAGAGTAAAGCTCCCTCTACACTGCCCCATCAAACACTCCCAGGGCAGGTACAGCACGGGTTAGCTACAGAGTAAAGCTCCCTCTACACTGTCCCATCAAACACTCCCAGGGCAGGTACAGCATGGGTTAGATACAGAGTAAAGCTCCCTCTACACTGTCCCATCAAACACTCCCAGGGCAGGTACAGCACGGGTTAGATACAGAGTAAAGCTCCTTCTACACTGTCCCATCGAACACTCCCAGGGCAGGTACGGCATGGGTTAGATACAGAGTAAGGCTCCCTCTACACTGTCCCATCAAACACTCCCAGGGCAGGTACAGCATGGGTTAGATACAGAATAAGGCTCCCTCTACACTGCCCCATCAAACACTCCCAGGGCAGGTAAAGCACGGGTTAGATACAGAGTAAAGCTCCCTCTACACTGTCCCATCAAACACTCCCAGGGCAGGCACACGGACATGTTACATAGAAACATAGAATATAGGAGCAGGAGTAGGCCATTCGGCCCCTCGAGCTTGCTCCGCCATTCAATGAGATCATGGCTGATCATCCAAATTTAGTACCCTGTCCCTGCCTTCTCCCCATATCCCTTGATCCCTTTAGCCTTAAGAAATATATCCAACTCCTTCTTGAATATATTTAATGAACTGGCCTCCACCGCCCTCTGTGGCAGAGAATTCCACAGGTTCACCACTCTCTGGGTGAAGAAATTCCTCCTCATCTCAGTCCTAAATGGCTTACCCCTTATCCTTAGACTATGACCCCTGGTTCTGGACTCCCCGGTCATCGGGAACATCCTTCCTGCATCTAGTCTGTCCAGGCCTCACAGAATTTTATAGGTTTCAATGAGATCCCCTCTCAATCTTCTGAACTCCAGTGAGTATAAGCTCAATTGACACAATCTCTCCTCATACGTCATTCCTGCCATCCCAGGTATCAGCCTGGTGAATCTTCGCTGCACTCCTTCCATGGCAAGAACATCCTTCCTTAGATAAGGTGACCATAACTGCACACAATACTCAAGGTGCGGTCTCACCAAGGCCCTGTACAACTGCAGCAAGACATCCTTGTTCCTGTACTCGAACCCTCTTGCTACGAAGGCCAACATACTATTTGCCTTCTTAACCGCCTGCTGCACCTGCTTGCTTACCTTCAGCGACTGGTACGCAAGGACACCCAGGTCTCTTTGCACTTCCCCTTCTCCCAATCTTTTTTTTATGCATTGATGGGATGTGGGCATCGCTGGCTGGCTAGGCCTGCATTTAATGCCCATCCCTAATTGCCCAGGATGTTGATGGTGGGGGATTCAGCGATGGTAATGCCATTGAATGTCAAGGGGAGATGGTTAGAGTCTCGCTTGTTGGAGATGGTCATTGCCTGGCACTTGTGTGGTGCGAATGTTACTTGCCACTTGTCAGCCCAAGTCTGAATGTTGTCCAGGTCTTGCTGCATATGGACACGGACTGCATCAGTATCTGACGAGTCTCGAATGGTGCTGAACAGTGTGCAATCATCAGCGAACATCCCCACTTCTGACCTTATGATGGAGGGAAGGTCATTGATGAAACAGCTGAAGATGGTTGGGCCTAGGACACTGCCCTGAGGAACTCCTGCAGTGATGTCATGTGATTGAGATGAATGACCTCCAACAACCACAGCCAACTTCCTTTGTGCTAGGTATGATTCCAACCAATGGAGAGTTTTCCCCTTGATTCCCATTGACTTCAGTTTTGCTAGGGCTCCTTGATACCACACTCGATCAAATGCTGCCTTGATGTCAAGGGCAGTCACTCTCACCTCACCTCTTGAGTTCAGCTCTTTTGTCCATGTTTGGACCAAGGCTGTAATGAGGTCAGGAGCTGAGTGGCCCTGGCGGAACCCAAACTGGGCGTCAGTTAGCAGGTTATTGCTGAGTATGTGCCGCTTGATAGCACTGTCGACGACACTGTCCATCACTTTGCTGATGATTGAGAGTAGACTGATGGGACGGTAATTGGCCGGGTCGGATTTGTCCTGCTTTTTGTAGACAGGACATACTTGGGCAATTTTCCACATTGCCGGGTAGATGCCAGTGTTGTAGCTGTACTGGAACAGCTTGGCTAGGGGCACAGCTAGTTCTGGAGCACAAGTCTTCAGCATTATTGCCGGAATGTTGTCAGGGCCCATAGCCTTTGCAGTATCCAGTGTCTTCAGCCGTTTCTTGACATCACGTGGAGTGAATTGAATGGGCTGAAGACTGGCATCTGTGATGCTGGGGACCTCAGGAGGAGGCCGAGATGGATCATCCACTCGGCACTTCTGGCTGAAGATAGTTGCAAATGCTTCAGCCTTGTCTTTTGCACTCACGTGCTGGGCTCCACCATCATTGAGGATGGGGATATTTTTGGAGCCTCCTCCTCCTGTTAACTGTTTAATTGTCCACCACCACTCACGACTGGATGTGGCAGGACTGCAGAGCTTTGATTTGATCTGATGGTTGTAAGATTGCTTAGCTCTGCCTATCGCATGTTGCTTCCGTTGTTTGGCATGTAAGTAGTCCTGTGTTGTAGCCTCACCAGGTTGACACCTCATTTTTCGGTATGCCTGGTGCTGTTCCCGGCATGCTCTCCTGCACTCTTCATTAAACCAGGGTTGATCTCCCGGCTTGATGGTAATGGTAGAGTGAGGGATATGCCGGGCTATGAGGTTACAGATTGTGGTTGAATACAATTCTGCTGCTGCTGATGGCCCACAGCGCCTCATGGATGCCCAGTTTTGAGTTGCCAGATCTGTTCGAAATCTGTCCCATTTAGCACGGTGGTAGTGCCACACAACACGGTGGAGGGTATCCTCAACATGAAGACGGGACTTCGTCTCCACAAGGACTGTGCGGTGGTCACTTCCACCAATGCTGTCATGGACAGATGCATCTGCAACAGGTAGATTGGTGAGGACGAGATCAAGTAGGTTTTTCCCTCTTGTTGGTTCCCTCACCACCTGTCACAGACCCATTCTGGCAGCTATGTCCTTTCGGACTCAGCCAGCTCGGTCAGTTGTGGTGCTACCGAGTCACTCTTGGTGATGGACATTGAAGTCCCCCACCCAGAGGACATTTTGTGCCCTTGCTACTCTCAGTGCTTCTTCCAATTGGTGTTCAACATGAAGGAGTACTGATTCATCAGCTGAGGGAGGGCGGTAGGTGGTAATTAGCAGGAGGTTTCCTTGCCCATGTTTGACTTGATGCCATGAGACCTCATGGGGTCCTGAGTCAATGTTGAGGACTCCCAGGGCTACTCCCTCCCGACTGTATACCACGGTGCCACCACCTCTGGTGGGTCTGTCCTGCCAGTGGGACAGGACATACCCAGGGATGGTGATGGTGGTGTCTGGAACATTGGTTGTAAGGTATGATTCAGTAATTATGACTATGTCAGGCTGTTGCTTGACTAGTCTGTGGGACAGCTCTCCCAATTTTGGCACAAGCCCCCAGATGTTGGTAAGGAGGACTTTGCAGGGTCGACAGGGCTGGGTTTGCCGTTGTCGTTTCTGGTGCTGAGGTCGATGCCGGGTGGTCCGTCCGGTTTTATTCTTATTGTTTTTCGTAGCGGTTCAAATAATAATCTGCCTTCCTGTTTTTGCCACCAAAATGGATAACCTCGCATTTAGCCACATTATAGTGTATTTGCCATGTTTCTGCCCAATCACCCAACTTGTCCAAATCGTACTGGAGTTTCACGACATCCTCCTCACAGCATACCCTCCCACCCAGCTTTGTGTCGTCTGCAAATTTGGAGATACTACATCCAATTCCCTCGTCCAGATCATTAATATATATTGTGAATAGCTGGGGTCCTGGGACTGATCCCTGCGGTACCTCACTAGTCACTGCCTGCCACTCGGAAAAAGGCTAGGAGAGGGACTCTGGAAGGTTTGGGCAGCTGGGACTTGTGCACGAGAGTAACTGAAGGTAGGAGAACTGAAATAATCTTGAGTTAGAAAAGAAAAAAGGCCCCAAAATGGAGCAGTCAATAACAGGACATCAATTAGTCTCCTCTTATCTTGAAGAAATCAAGGACTCAACCAACAGTGTTAGAAACAAAGCTAATCTAATTGACAGATACCAAAATATTAAACCCCAGCCCAGTTACAGGGTTATTAACTTCACCAGAAACAAAACCCAACTGTCAGAATGAACATGGTTCAGTCCTGGATGTGATTAACAACAGCAATAACAGCAGAATCCAACCCCTGCAGTCACTTGTGAACTCGCTGGTGTCTCAGCAGGGTGGATGACTGAACAAATCCCTGCCCACATGCAGAACAGGTGAACGGCCTCTCCCTAGTGTGAACTCGCTGGTGTGTCTGTAGGTTGGATGACTGATTGAATCCCTCCCCACACACAGAGCAGGTGAACGGTCTCTCCCCAGTGTGAACTCGCTGGTGTGTCAGCAGGTGGGATGACTGAGTGAAACCTTTCCCACACATGGAGCAGGTGAATGGCCTCTCCCCAGTGTGAACTTGCTGGTGTGTCAGAAGCTGCGATGGCTGAGTGAATCCCTTCCCACACACGGAGCAGGTGAACGGTCACTCCCCAGTGTGAACTCGCTGGTGTGTCAGCAGATCCTTTGTGCTTTGAAAGCTCTTCTCACAGTCAGAACATTTAAAAGGTCTCTTATCAGTGTGAACACGTTGGTGTGAAGTGAGGCTGGAGTAGTTAGTGAATACCTTCCCACACACAGAACAGGTGAACGGCCTCTCCCCAGTGTGAAGTCGCTTGTGTGTCAGCAGGTGGGATGACCGAGTGAATCCCTTCCCACACACTGAGCAGATGAACAGCCTCTCCTCGGTGTGACTGCGCTGATGAATTTCCAGCTGGGACGGGTACTTGAATCCCTTCCCACAGTCTCCACATTTGCATGGTTTCTCCATGGTGCGGGTGTCCTTGTGTCTCTCCAGGTTGGACGATCGGTTGAAGCCTCGTCCACACACAGAACACGTGTACGGTTTCTCCCCGCTGTGAATGGTGCGATGTTTTTTCAGGCTGTGTAACTGGTTAAAGCTCTTTCCACAGTCAGTGCACTGGAACACTCTCACTCGGGTGTGTGTGTCTCGGTGCTTTTCCAGTCACACTGATGTTTGAAATCTTTCCCCACAGACAGAACAAACAAACATTTCTTCTTCCACATTCAGAAGCCAATGATATTCGGGTCCTGATGAATGGAGTGACTCTGTCAGATCTTGATGGGATGTTTGGTTTGAATATGCGGTCCGTAAATCCTCCCTTTCTCACAGCCTGTAAAAGGAGTTTACAAAAGACTTCACTGTAAGTACAGAATAGAAATTCAGAACAGACAATTCTAGGTTCTATGGAACACACTTCCTCTCGTTTCCGCAGAGCTGTAAATTCCCATCCCACACACTCTCCCTCCTCCCTCTGCTGAAATCCAAACCCATCCCACCATCAACAACACATTTTCCTTCTCCCTGAAGGTGCTGACTCTGGCTGGGTTCAGTTCCACACTCACTGGTTCCCCACCCTCTCCTCCCCTGAAGGTGCTGACTCTGGCTGGGTTCAGTTCTACACTCACTGGTTCCCCTCCCTCTCCTCCCCTGAAGGTGCTGACTCTGGCTGGGTTCAGTTCTACACTCACTGGTTCCCCTCCCTCTCCTCCCCTGAAGGTGCTGACTCTGGCTGGGTTCAGTTCAACACTCACTGGTTCCCCTCCCTCTCCTCCCCTGAAGGTGCTGACTCTGGCTGGGTTCAGTTCTACACTCACTGGTTCCCCTCCCTCTCCTCCCCTGAAGGTGCTGACTCTGGCTGGGTTCAGCTCTACACTCACTGGTTCCCCTCCCTCTCCTCCCCTGAAGGTGCTGACTCTGGCTGGGTTCAGTTCTACACTCACTGGTTCCCCTCCCTCTCCTCCCCTGAAGGTGCTGACTCTGGCTGGGTTCAGTTCAACACTCACTGGTTCCCCTCCCTCTCCTCCCCTGAAGGTGCTGACTCTGGCTGGGTTCAGTTCTACACTCACTGGTTCCCCTCCCTCTCCTCCCCTGAAGGTGCTGACTCTGGCTGGGTTCAGTTCAACACTCACTGGTTCCCCTCCCTCTCCTCCCCTGAAGGTGCTGACTCTGGCTGGGTTCAGTTCAACACTCACTGGTTCCCCTCCCTCTCCTCCCCTGAAGGTGCTGACTCTGGCTGGGTTCAGTTCAACACTCACTGGTTCCCCTCGCTCTCCTCCCCTTAAGGTGCTGACTCTGGCTGGGTTCAGTTCTACACTCACTGGTTCCCCTCCCTCTCCTCCCCTGAAGGTGCTGACCCTGGCTGGGTTCAGTTCTACACTCACTGGTTCCCCTCCCTCTCCTCCCCTGAAGGTGCTGACTCTGGCTGGGTTCAGTTCGACACTCACTGGTTCCTCTTCCTCTCCTCCACTGAAGGTGCTGACTCTGGCTGGGTTCAGTTCGGCACTCTCTGGTTCCCCTCCCTCTCCTCCCCTGAAGGTGCTGACTCTGGCTGGGTTCAGTTCGACACTCTCTGGTTCCCCTCCCTCTCCTCCCCTGAAGGTGCTGACTCTGGCTGGGTTCAGTTCGGCACTCACTAGTACCCCTCTCCTCCCCTGAAGGTGCTGACTCTGGCTGGGTTCAGTTCTACACTCACTGGTTCCCCTCTCTCTCCTCCCCTGAAGGTGCAGACTCTGGCTGGGTTCAGTTCTACACTCACTGGTTCCCCTCTCTCTCCTCCCCTGAAGATGCTGACCCTGGCTGGGTTCAGTTTGACACTCACTGGTTCCCCTCCCTCTCCTCTCCTGAAGGTGCTGACTCTGGCTGGGTTCAGTACTACACTCACTGGTTCCCCTCCCTCTCCTCCCCTGAAGGTGCTGACTCTGGCTGGGTTCAGTACTACACTCACTGGTTCCCCTCCCTCTCCTCCCCTGAAGGTGCTGACTCTGGCTGGGTTCAGTTCTACACTCACTGGTTCCCCTCCCTCTCCTCCCCTGAAGGTGCTGACTCTGGCTGGGTTCAGTTCTACACTTACTGGTTCCCCTCCCTTTCCTCCCCTGAAGGTGCTGACCCTGGCTGGGTTCAGTTCTACACTCACTGGTTCCCCTCCCTCTCCTCCCCTGAAGGTGCTGACTCTGACTGGGCTCAGTTCGACACTCACTGGTTCCCCTCCCTCTCCTCCCCTGAAGGTGCTGACCCTGGCTGGGTTCAGTTCTACACTCACTGGTTCCCCTCCCTCTCCTCCCCTGTAGGTGCTGACTCTGGCTGGGTTCAGTTCTACACTCACTGGTTCCCCTCACTCTCCTCCCCTGAAGGTGCTGACTCTGGCTGGGTTCAGTTCAACACTCACTGGTTCCCCTCCCTCTCCTCCCCTGTAGGTGCTGACTCTGGCTGGGTTCAGTTCAACACTCACTGGTTCCCCTCCCTCTCCTCCCCTGTAGGTGCTGACTCTGGCTGGGTTCAGTTCTACACTCACTGGTTCCCCTACTTCTCCTCCCCTGAAGGTGCTGACTCTGGCTGGGTTCAGCTCTACACTCACTGGTTCCCCTCTCTCTCCTCCGCTGAAGGTGCTGACTCTGGCTGGGTTCAGCTCTACACTCACTGGTTCCCCTCTCTCTCCTCCCCTGAAAGTGCTGACTCTGGCTGGGTTCAGATCTACACTCACCAGTTTCTCTCCAATGTGTGACCCATGCGCCCAATCTCCATGTGTGAACCTCGACAGTGAGTGTCGACAGGCTGTTCCACTGTCCTCACCTGAGGCCTCACACGTGCGTTTTCCAGCAGGGTCACTGGACCCTCCTCCCAATGGCTCAGTGGGTAAAGGCACCACCCAGTGCGACTGAGTCGTAGGAACAGGAGGGGCCCAGTTTTAATCCTGTCTGTGTATCCTCCCCTTTGAATACCCTGTAAAAGCTGTTTACAAAAGTCGTCACTCTCAGGAGGAACATACAGACATGAGTAGGCACATCACGGCCCAATAATCCAGCTCTATATTCACAGGAGGAAGTCTGTTATCTAACTCCTTGAGCGGACAAAATAAAGAAAGAGCCCAACAGTAAGAGTCCCTCGAATCCTTTGTTAATACCTTTCAAATCCTGACTGGTTCCTTCCTTATTCTAGAATTCCCCATCCCTGTGGGAGTCGATATTGGTCAAAAACTGCTAATTGGAAATTTCTAACTGATTTTTTCTTTCACGTGTTTCAAGCTGACCAGATCCTTCACTCAGAGATTCTCCAAAGAGACTCTTTGATTTAAACACAGCTCTTCCCTCTTTTATATCCGGGATAAGAGTTACCGGGAATTTGAATACCTGACCACTCAAACTTAAAAGGGCCCGTCAGTAATATACAGACTGAACCAATCACACAGCTCTGGGTCAGTTTGAATTATTCCTCTCTCCAGCCTGTAACCGATTAAACTTGGAACACTGAGGCTGAAATTCCACTTCAGTGCGCCGGGGGTGCAGGCAGTGCTGGGCACAGAGGGAGCAGCAAACCGGGCTCAGAGAGGGCACAGTGGGCCTGCCCTTGACCTGGGTTTTACAGTGACCATTTTCCAAACGTATGGATTCTAACCCTGGGACTGTACATGGGGATTCTAACCCTGGGACTGTACATGGGGATTCTAACCCTGGGACTGAACATGGGTGTTCCATCCCTGGGACTCTACATGGGGATTCTAACCCTGGGACTGTATATGGGGATTCCAACCCTGGGACTGTACATGGAGATTCTAACCCTGGGACTGTACAGGGGGATTCTAACCCTGGGCTGTACAGGGGGATTCTAACCCTGGGACTGTACAGGGGGATTCTAACCCTGGGCTGTACAGGGGGATTCTAACCCTGGGGCTATACCTGGGGATTCTGACCCTGGGACTGTACATGGGGATTCTAATCCTGGGACTGTACATGGGGATTCCAACCCTGGGACTGTATTGGGGATTCCAACATAGGGACTGTACATGGGGTTTCTAACCCTGGGACTGTACATGGGGATTATAACCCTGGGACTGTACATGGGAATTCTAAACCTGGGACTGTACATGGCGATTCTAACCCTGGGACTGTACATAGGGATTCTAACCCTGGGACTGTACATGGGGATTCTAACCCTGGGACTGTACATGGGGATTCCAAACCTGGGACTATACATGGGGATTCTAACCCTGGGACTGTACATGGGGATTCTAACCCTGGGAGTTTACTTGGTGATTCTAAACCTGGGACTGTACATGGGGATTCAACCCCTGGGACTGTACATGGGGATTCTGACCCTGGGACTGTACATGGGGATTCTAACTCTGGGACTGTACATGGGGATTCTAACCCTGGGATGTACATTGGGATTCTAACCCGGGGACTGTACATGGGGATTCTAACCCGGGGACTGTACATGGGGATTCTAACCCTGGGACTGTACATGGGGATTCTAACCCTGGGACTGTACATGGAGATTCTAACCCTGGGAATGTACATGGGGTTTCTAACCCTGGGACTGTACATGGGGATTCTAACCCTGGGACTGTACAAGGGGATTCTAACCCTGGGACTGTACATGGGGATTCTGAGCCTGGGACTGTACATGGGGATTCTAACCCTGGGACTGTATATGGGGATTCTAACCCTGGGACTGTACATGGGGATTCTAACCCTGGGACTGTACATGGGGAGTCTAACCCTGAGACTGTACATGGTGGTTCCAACCCTGGGACTGTACATGGGGATTCTAACCCTGGGACTGTACATGGGGATTCTAACCCTGGGACTGTACATGGGGATTCTAACCCTGAGACTGTACATGGGGATTCCAACCCTGGGATTTTACATGGGGATTCTAACTCTGGGACTGTACATGGAGATTCTAACCCTGGGACTGTACATGGGGGCACAGCTCTGAATGAATGAAAGATTTGCTTTTCTGTGGCGCCTTTCACAACCTTGGACGTCCCAAAGCGATTTATAGCCAATGAAGAACTTTTTGAAGTGTACTCACTGTTCAGTGTAGGACAGGGGGCAGCCAGTTTGTGCACAGCAAGCTCCTGCAAACAGCAATGTGTTAATGACCAGATAATCTGTTTTTTTTTAATGATGTTGATTGAGGGATAAATATTGGCCAGGACACCGGGTTAACTCCCCTGCTCTTCTTTGAAATAGTGTCCTGGGATATTTTACGCCCACCTGAGAGGGCAGACAGGGCCTTGGTTTAACGTCGCATCTGTAGTGTATGTACCCGTCTACCTTTAAGAGAACTATTGTATGTAACCGTCCACCTTTAAGAGAACTACTTTAGGTGTTGCACTACTTTGTTGGCTTCTGTATACTGTAATACCGACGGTGACCACACCGGTATATAAGTGCTGTGTCAGGATTTATTGGGCAGATTCGCCCTGACCTTCGAATAGTAAAGTCCTGTTTTAAGTTACTCTTGGAGTCTGTGTATTAATTAACTAACAACCCACAGACTTTACAGTGGCGACGAGTCCGATCGTACCCTGCGGCAACAATACTTCCGAAGCAGTTAACGAGCGTCGAGAAGAGGCAACCGCCCTCGTCGTTCTGCTGGGAGAAAACTCGAGGCTGCAGAACTAGAAAGGAGGAAGAATTTAGAGACAAAGACTTCCATCAGCAACACGCACTGACTGTCCCTTCTGCCACGGTGAGGAGTGAGCCGATCAGCACGAGAAGCAAGGCGGCCACGGTGACTGTGAGTAAGGGAAAGTAAAAAGAATAACCGGAGGATAAGGGCGGTGCACTCGACCACGGTCGAGGGGGAAAGGAGCCGGACAGAAGTCGGGTCCAGAGGCGCTGAGACTGGGGCAGCGTGGAGCAAGGAAGCCGCGGTACAGACAGGCTGGGGGACGCAACGGTGTCGTGAGACAGCTAGACCGCGACCGGCGAAAAAGACCGGGCAGCGACCGAAGCCACGAAGCGCTGCGACCGGGAACGTAGGCGCGGGAAGAGATAAACTCAGCCGCAGCCGGGGAGGGAAGCACCGGACTGCGAGAGGGCTGGGAGGCGCGATTGGGAGCCGAGCGAGCGGGAGAGGCAGAGCCGACCAAGGGAGACTGAGCGAGAGCCAGTCCAGCGGCTGAAACTGTCCTCCGTCAACGGGGTGTACCCAACGCCGGTAGAGCCGAGCGAGCGGGAGAGAGACAGAGCCCGAGCAAGGGAGACTGAGCGAGAGCCAGTCCAGCGGCTGAAGCTGTTCTCCGTCAACGGGGTGTACCCAGCGCCGGTTGCCCTGCCGAGAAAAGGGAAAGCACTGAAGCCAACGCGCAGGCTGTGAACCTGAAAGCCCGTGGGGAAAGTGTACCCCTCCCGCCAGGGGAAGAAACGCGGGAAACCGCCATTAGGCGGAGAAGAAGACAGAAGCGGGGAACCGCCATTGAAGTGGGCGGGGAGAGAAGATAAGCGCAGGAAACTGCCATTTTTGCGGGAACCGCCATCTTGAAAAAAAAAAAGAAAATTTAAAGAAATAATCCGTGGTGTTATCAGGAAGAGAGGAAGATGCCTAAGCGTGGTAACATCAATGATTTTAATTCCGAGGTAGAAGACTGGGCCACGTATGTGGAACGCATTGAGATCTATGGTGAGGCCAATAAAATAGAAGAAGATGACAAAGCTATAACCTTGCTAAACTCGATGGGCGCGAAGACATACGGGCTCTTGAAGCATCTACTAGCACCAGCTAAACCGGCGGATCAGACTTTCGATGATATTGTTGCTGTCCTGAAGGATCATTTTAACCCCGCACCACTGATGTTAGTGGAACGATCCAAATTTTACGCGAGAACGCAACGGAAAGACGAAAGCAACGCAGAATACTCGGTCGAAATGCGTAGACTAGCGAAATACTGCCAGTTTGGAGGGAATCTGACAGAGGCATTGCGAGACAAGTTCGTGTGCGGATTGGCAAAGGAAGGAATGCAAAAGCGACTACTCGAAGAGAACGACCTTACACTTGACAGGGCTGTCCTTATTGCAGCATCGCACGAAGCCGCAGCGAAGGGAACTGCGGAAATGCAGCTAAAGACAGCGGCACTCAGTGTGGATCAAATTACCTCGACAACAACAAAATGTTATCGTTGTGGGAAGACAACACACGACCAGAACCAATGCTGGTTTAAAAACCAGGAATGTAGGAAATGTGGCAAGCTCGGTCACATAGCTAAGGTATGCTGGTCAGGAAAGAAGACCAACAATAATGAGTCACCACAAAAGAGGTACAGAAAGGTACATGAGGTGACTAGGAAGAGTCCGGAAGAACAGAATTCGGACTCACACTCCAACTGCAAGGAACTGGATAGTCTGAGAATTCACAATGTGAGTAATGAAGCTGACCGACAAGCTATCTGGATCACACTACAGATTGCAAAAGTCCAAGTGAAAATGGAAGTGGACACCGGATCGGCGTTGACGGTCATGAATAAGCATGATTATAAAAAGTTATTCAAGCATATTCCCCTACGGGATACGGAACTAGTATTGCAGACATACACGGGGCACAAAGTATACCCCATCGGAAAGATAGAAGTCAAGGTGAGATACAAGGACAAAGATCACCAAAGGATGGACCTGTATGTGTTGCCTGAGGGAGGTCCACCACTTCTGGGATGGGAGTGGATCAGGAAAATAAAGATAGACTGGCATTCACTAAACACCATGACGGTAGATTCCGGAAAGGAAGATGTCAAACCTGAACGGTTGTCCCGAATATTGGACGAAGCTAAAGAGGTATTCCAGCAAGGACTGGGAACACTGCGAGGAATTAAAGCAAAGGTTAAGATTGCAGAACATGCAAGCCCAAAATTTTTCAAAGCCAGATCGGTACCTTACGCGATACGACCTGCTGTGGAGGCAGAACTGGAAGAACTTGAACGATCAGGGGTACTGTCAAAAGTGGACTGGAGTGAGTGGGCCACGCCCGTTGTTCCCGTCATGAAGTCTTCACCAAGTGACAAGCCAGGGGGACCGGGGAAGGTCCGCATCTGCGGAGACTTCAAGATCACAGTGAATCCGGTGCTTCACACGGTACAATACCCGCTTCCGCGGATTGAAGATATCTTTGCTTCGTTGGCTGGAGGGAAACACTTCACCAAGATAGACCTGGCACAGGCATACTTACAAATGGAAGTTGAGGAAGAGTCGCGTCAGTACCTCACCATCAACACACACAGAGGCTTGTATCGTTATAATAGACTGGTTTTTGGGGTAGCTTCGGCTCCAGCAATTTGGCAGAGGGCCATGGAGCAGGTATTACAAGGAATTCCAAGCACGCAGTGTTACTTAGATGATATCCTGATTACGGGAGAAGACGAGGAAGAACACCTCACAAATTTGAAACTGGTGCTCACTAGGTTGAAGGAATATGGCCTTCGAGTTAATCGCAAGAAATGTGAGTTCTTCCAAAAACGGATCTCGTACTGCGGTCATGTCATTGACCGAGAGGGGCTGCACAAGTCACCTGACAAGATAGAAGCTGTCGTGAAGGCCCCCGCTCCGGAAAACGTATCACAGTTAAGATCATTCTTGGGGTTGATTAATTATTATCACAAGTTTCTGCTGAATCTATCCACGGTGCTGCATCCGCTGAATGCTCTGTTGCGGAAAGAAGTACCATGGAAGTGGAGTGAGGAATGTAAAAAGGCCTTTCGCAGAAGCAAGGCGTTGATTACCTCTGAAGAAGTGTTGGCTCATTTCAACACAACGTTACCTCTTCGTCTAGCTTGTGATGCTTCCCCCTATGGAATTGGAGCAGTACTTTCACACAAGTTACCAAATGGCTCGGAAAGGCCAGTGGCATTCGCGTCCCGATCATTGACCTCCGCGGAGCGAAATTATGCTCAAATAGATAGGGAGGCCCTCAGCCTTGTGTGGGGCATAAAGAAATTCAATCATTACCTGCAGGGCAAGAAGTTCACATTACTGACAGACCACCAGCCGTTGGTGTCCATATTCAACCCTAACAAGGCCGTTTCCACCATGACAGCGCAAAGGTTACAGAGGTGGTCCGTGTTACTTGGGGCACACCAATATGACATCGAATACAAAAGGTCCAAACAGCATGGAAATGCTGATGGGTTATCGCGTTTGCCATTGCCGATAGTAGAAGAAGCGACTACAGTGGACCCGGTAGAGATGTTCCACTCATCCATAGTGGAATGTCTACCAGTAACAAATTCGATGATCGAAAATGAAACAAGAAATGACCCGACTCTCTCACGAGTCTATGATTTAACGGTGGAGGGATGGCCAGCACAGGGCGAACCAACGCTGCCAGCATTTTCGCAGAGAAAAGAACAGCTGTCAGTGTGTCGAGGAACCCTGATGTGTGGATCTAGAGTGGTGATTCCACCCAAACTTCAACAGAAGGTGTTAAAGGAGCTGCACGAGGGACATCTGGGTGGAGTGAAAATGAAGAACCTAGCAAGAGCGTTCGTGTGGTGGCCAGGCATTGATGGGGACATCGAAGAAATCACTAAGAGCTGTCTAGGATGCCAGAAGGTCCAAAACGCGCCACCACAGGCTCCTCTGCATCCATGGGAGTGGCCCTCATCTCCTTGGCAAAGGGTACACATCGACTTTGCTGGTCCATTTATGGACTCAATGTTTCTAATAGCGGTGGATGCACACTCCAAGTGGCCGGAGGTAATAAAGATGTCCACCACCACCACGGAAAAAACCATCACAGTGTTAAGGACCATGTTTGCTAGGAATGGGCTGCTGGAACAGATCTGTTCTGATAATGGACCGCAATTTGTGTCCGAAGAATTCAAGAAATTCTTAAAGAGCAATGGGGTTAAGCACTACACGTCAGCCCCATACCATCCCGCCTCCAATGGATTGGCTGAAAGGTTTGTCCAGACCTTCAAGAAGGCCATAAAGGCCATGGGTAATGAAGCCATTAACTTACAACATAAGGTGGATAGCTTCTTGTTGGCGTACAGGAATGCAACACATGCGGTCACAAATCAAACTCCCGCCATGATGTTTTTTAATAGACGACTAAGATGCCGGCTGGATTTGCTTAAGCCAAACGTCAGAAGGGACGTAGAGAACCGGCAATTCCAGGGCATGAATGAAAGGCCAACTAGATCTTTTCAGATAGGTCAACAAGTTTTGGCCCGGGACTACCGTACCGAGAAATGGCAGCCTGGAACTATTGGAAAAAGGCTAGGGCCGTTGATGTATACGGTGGACATTGGGGACAGTATAATAAGGCGCCATGTTGACCAGATCATAGGGTCAGCCACAAATGGCCAATCTACTCCACCACCTTACACGGTTAATGTTGAGACAGAGATACCCAGAACACCTACCTCCGATCTGGTAATACTGGAATCAGATGAACCTGACACTGTCCTTCAAGCCGAATCGACCTTGCCAGAAGCACCTGCTACCCCGCCGGGAGTTACGACACCACCGAGGCGTTATCCGGACAGAGTCCGCAAACCTCCAGAGAGACTGAATCTGTGAACTGTCTTGCATAAAGTTGTATATATGTTATAATGTATGTTTAATGGGGAATCAGTATGTTGTAAGCTAAAAAGGGAGGATTGTAGTGTATGTACCCGTCTACCTTTAAGAGAACTATTGTATGTAACCGTCCACCTTTAAGAGAACTACTTTAGGTGTTGCACTACTTTGTTGGCTTCTGTATACTGTAATACCGACGGTGACCACACCGGTATATAAGTGCTGTGTCAGGATTTATTGGGCAGATTCGCCCTGACCTTTGAATAGTAAAGTCCTGTTTTAAGTTACTCTGGTAGTCTGTGTATTAATTAACTAACAACCCACAGACTTTACAGCATCTGTTAAACGGCACCTCTGACAGTGCAGCACTCCCTCAGCACCGCACTGGAGAATCAACCTTGATTTTTGCGCTCAAGTCTCTGGAGTGGGCTTTGAACCCACAACCTCCTGGGGCTCTTTTACAATTCTATGGCATGTAAACTCTGAGCTTGGCACTTCCCAGCGCCTTCAGGAGAGATGGTGAGAAATCCCCTGTGTGGAGAGTGAGGATACAATAACTGAGACATTGATTGTCTCTCCCGGGCACTGGGACCCGGATGGAAGCAGACACTGAAGCTTCGCCCACTATGTTCCTGTACTAAGATGGCCGCGCATGCACTGTTACACAATGAATCAAAATGGCGTCGCACTAGAATGTTCCGCCCTCCTTTACAATGATGGCAACCGTTAACCTGGGCCTGTTAGTGGAAGAAACCCCCACAGCTGCAAACACGGGATTTTTAGATTATTATTCAGGGCTTCCGGCCTACCCCAGTTGTTTATGAAGCCGCGTCACCTACCTTATTATTCTCCTGCGCTCCTCGATTCTTACCCGCTGCGGAACCGCGTTCCCGGCTTTGGTTCCTCTCCGTCTGTCCGTCTCCAGTAACGCACTGCGTATGCTCAATATACCCTCCCCTATCGCGCTTGCGCACTGGGCTCCTGCAGTCTGGGTGCGGCACATTCCCCACCGTGGGGAATGCTGGGTAAAAACCCCCGGAAAGACCATATTAGTGACCAGAACATGATTTACTGTGATTGCATTGAGGACTGAACCATGTTCATTCCAGCAGTTATGGTTTGTTTCTGCTGATCTTAATAACCTGTGCTGAAGATTAATATTCTGTAAATAGTGAATAAATCAGCTTTGTTTCAAACACACAGTGTGTCAAATATTTGATTTCTCCATGATAAGAGAAGAATAATTAATGATCTGTTGCCGACTGTTTAATTTTTGGGCCTTTCCTTACTCTAGATTATTTCCGTTCTCATCTAGTTCCCCTTCTATCACATCAAACCCCAAGCTTGCTCCGTTTGAGTACACGACTTGTGGGTGTCATAGACTGAACTGTAGTGTCTCACTTACACTCATCTTCACACCACAGGGACTGGAGTGCATCATCACCACAGGTAATTAAATGTTAATTTAATTTATTAAGTTTCCTTTAATGTTTTAAGTTAAGTTACAGTTTATTTGTTAGCACAAAAGAGTACACTCAGCTGCAATTCCTTTGAACCATAGCTTTATAGAACTATCTTGCATAAGTTTTGAAATGTGTTATCATCTGTATCTGTATTACCCTTTGTGGATTTGATTTAGTAAAACTCCTCCACACGTACTGCACGTGATAACCTTTGAAATGTTCTGATCTTTGTAATAGTAATTTCTGAGCTTGATTTAATCTCTTGTTACTAACATACCTTGCACTCTTTCTTTAATCGAGTTAATTGTTTCAAATACTTCCATTATCAGGTCCTTAACTCCTCCATTGATCCCTGTCAATGATCCTTTGTTAGGGGCTGGGGTTAGGGTGTGGTCTTAGGAGTTAGTGGTTGGGGCTAGTGGTTATTGGTTAGGATTGGGGTTAGTGGTTGGGGCTAGTGGTTATTGGTTAGGATTGGGGTTAGTGGTTATTGGTTAGGATTGGGGTTAGTGGTTGGGGCCAGTGGTTATTGGTTAGGATTGGGGTTAGTGGTTGGGGCTCGTGGTTATTGGTTAGGATTAGGGTTAGTGATTGGGGCTAGTGGTTATTGGTTAGGATTAGGGTTAGTGGTTGGGGCTAGTGGTTATTGGTTAGGATTGGGGTTAGTGATTGGGGCTAGTGGTTATTGGTTAGGATTAGGGTTAGTGATTGGGGTTAGTGGTTATTGGTTAGGATTGGGGTTAGTGGTTGGGGCCGGTGGTTATTGGTTAGGATTAGGGTTAGTGGTTGGGGTTAGTCAATTGGAGGTTAGGCTTAGGATTTAGTGATTAGGCTTCGAAACCACTATTAACAACATCTTTTCTCATTTCATTTTTTTTAACCTCACACAGATGAGTCACAAAACAGCCTCATGAATTGTTCATTTAAGGAACATTCTTTCTGGCTGGAGCCTGATTCTTTCTCTTCTTTCACATCTCTCACAGAAAAAGACATCAGGAACATTGGACTTTGGGATTTGGAGATAACAACAGGTGGATCCATGTGTTGGGCTGGTTACATCCAATCATCAGCCTGCCTGAAAAGTGCTTCTGAAAATAACCTGTCACAATCGGATTCCACCGTCATATCTTCATCCATTACCCGCCTTTCACCCTCATTAAAGCAGGTTTCACCACCATGACCATTCCCCATACTGAGGCTCTCTGATTTCCATTTATCGTCTCAGTGTAAGTGGTCCCTGGATTTGGTGTCACAATGTAAGTTGTCCTTGTAAGAAGTCACACAACACCAGGTTATAGTCCAACAGCTTTATTTGAAATCAAAAGCTTTCGGAGCGCTGTTCCTTCGTCAGGTCAAGTGGAGAGATGCATATAGGCACAGCATATATAGTCAGAGAATTATGTCAGATGTTTACAGGTAATCTTTCTAACTGCCCTTTATCACACCTCGGCAGAGAGATGCTCACAGCAATCAAAGGTGTGAATGGTGTCCAAACAGGTCAGTCAGGAAAACATTACATCAGAGAACAATGAGGTGGGGTCACAAGGGGTCAAATGTTGCAGATGCTGGGGTCTGTATAAAAAACAAAAAACAAAGAAAAAACTATTTTTTTGCTGGAAATCACAGCAGGTCCGGCCGCATCTGTGTCGAGAGAACAAACCAACAACGACTCACGTCTGGATGAGTCTACGTCAGGTGGGGTTACATGTAGCGTGACATGAACCCAAGATCCCGGTTGAGGCCGTCCTCATGAGTGCGGAACTTGGCTATCAGTTTCTGCTCGACGATTTTGCGTTGTCGTGTGTCTCGAAGGTCGCCTTGGAGAATGCTTTCCCGAAGATCAGAGGCTGAATGTCCTTGACTGCTGAAGTGTTCCCCGACTGGGAGGGAACACTCCTGCCTGGCGATTGTTGTGCGGTGTCCGTTCATCCGTTGTCGCAGTGTCTGCATGGTTTCGCCGATGTACCATGCTCCAGGGCATCCTTTCCTGCAACGTATGAGGTAGACAACATTGGCCGAGTCACATGAGTATGTACCATGTACCTGGTGGGTGGTGTCCTCATGTGTGATGATGGTATCTGTGTTGATGATCTGGCATGTCTTGCAGAGGTTGCCGTGGCAGGGTTGTGTGGTTTCATGGTCGCTGTTCTCCTGAAAGCTGGGTAATTTGTTGCGAACGATGGTCTGTTTGAGGTTAGGTGGCTGTTTGAAGGCGAGTAGTGGAGGTGTGGGGATGGCCTTAGCGAGGTGTTCGTCATCATCGATGACATGTTGAAGGCTGCGAAGAACATGGCAGTTTCTCCGCTCCGGGGAAGTACTGGACGACGAAGGGTACTCTGTTGGTTGTGTCCTGTGTTTGTCTTCTGAGGAGGTCTATGCGATTTTTTGCTGTGGCCCGTCGGAACTGTCGATCGACGAGTTGAGCGTCATATCCCGTTCTTATGAGGGCGTCTTTCAGCGTCTGTAGGTGTCCATCGTGTTCCTCCTCGTCTGAGCAGATCCTGTGTATTCGCAGGGCTTGTCCATAGGGGATGGCTTCTTTAACGTGGTTAGGGTGGAAGCTGGAGAAGTGGAGCATCGTGAGGTTGTCCGTGGGCTTGCGGTAGAGTGAAGTGCTGAGGTGTCCGTCTTTGATGGAGATTCGTGTGTCCAAGAATGAAACCGATTCTGAGGAGTAGTCCATGGTGAGTTTGATGGTGGGATGGAACTTGCTGATGTTATCATGTAGTCTTTTCAGTGATTCTTCGCCATGGGTCCATAAGAAGAAAATGTCATCGATGTATCTGGTGTATAGCATTGGTTGGAGGTCCTGTGCAGTGAAGAAGTCTTGCTCGAACTTGTGCATGAAGATGTTGGCGTATTGGGGTGTGAATTTGGTCCCCATGGCTGTTCCATGTGTTTGGGTAAAGAACTGGTTGTCGAAGGTGAAGACATTGTGGTCAAGGATGAAGCGGATGAGTTGTAGGATGGTGTCTGGAGATTGGTTGTTGTTGGTGTTGAGTACTGAGGCTGTCGCAGCGATGCCGTCATCGTGGGGGATACTGGTGTAGAGTGCCGAGACATCCATCATGGCGAGGAGTGTTCCTCGCTCAACTGGTCCGTGGGTGCTGAGTTTCTGGACGACGTCTGTAGTGTCGTGACAGAAGCTGGGGGTTCCCTGTATGATGGGTTTCAGGATGCCCTCGATGTATCCAGAGAGGCTCTCACACAGGGTTCCGTTGCCCGATACGATAGGACGTCCGGGTGTGTTGGCTTTGTTTATCTTTGGGAGGCAGTAGAAGTCTCCCACGTGGGGAGTACGTGGGATGAGAGCGCGTAGGATGCTTTGAAGGTCTGGATCGAAGGTCTTGATCAGTCTGTTGAGTTGACGGGTGTGTTCTTTGGTCGGATCTGCGGGTAACTGTAGCGTTCCTGGTTGTCCAGTTGTCAGTATGCTTCTTTGCAATAGTCCATTCTGCTCTGTATGATGATGGCTCCTCCTTTGTCTACTGGTTTGATGATGATGTTGTGGTTGGTTCTGAGAGCGTGGATGGCGTTGCATTGTGCTCGGGTGACATTCTGGACTGTCTTGTGAGTGCGGCTGATGAATCTGGCATTGATGCATCTCCTGACAGCTTGAGCATATATGTCAAGCTTAGGGCAGTGACCCTCCGGAGGGGTCCAATTTGACTCTTTCTTCTTCGGTTGCTGCACTGCGGATCCCTCTGTCTGCTGTTCCGGATCATTGATTGTCTCATTGGGTTCGCTGCTGACATCTTGGGATTTGTGGAAGAATTCCCGGAGCCTCATTCTCCTGATGAATTCCTCTGTGTCTGCCGCGAGACCGATGGGGTCCATTTTGGTGGTGGGGCAGAAACTGAGTCCTCGGCTGAGAACTTCGATTTTGTCTGGTTGAAGGGTGTGGTCGGACAAGTTGACGATGGACTTCCCTGTGGTTTCAACCATGGTACCGGGGGAGGCTTGGTTGCTGCTGGTGGTGATGCTGAGTTTCTCAAGCTTCCTGTTCTTGGTGTGCATGTAGGCAGCTTAGTTCCGTTGCCTCGTCTGTTTGGCGGTGTCTCGTAGCTGCTCTGCTGTGTCCTGAGCACAGGCTGAGAACATGGACTCTATCTTGGTTTCGAGGTTGCTGCGTCTGCTGTAGAGCTGGTGTACAAGATAGTTGAGGAGCGTGCGAGAGGTACGACGGCAGAGTCTCTCAGCGTAGTCTGTGTTGTAAGTCGACTTGAGTGGGTTCGTGATCTGTAGTCCTTTCGGGATCTTGTCTGCTTTCTTGTGCATCTCTCCACTTCACCTGACGAAGGAGCAGTGCTCCAAAAGCTTGTGATTTCAAATAAAGCTGTTGGACTATAACCTGGTGTTGTGTGACTTCTTACATTTGTCCACCCCAGTCCAACACCGGCATCTCCACATCATAAGTTGTCCCTGGATTTGGTGTCATAATGTAAGTGGTCCCTGGATTTGGTGTCCAGATTCTTTTCCAGCCATTTTGAGATGTCCCTTACCCTGACACCAGAAAGGCAACACACCCTTCAGGACTCTCGATCCTGACTGTAAAGACTACTATCTATCCTTCTAATTATAGAATCCCCTATACTACAATGTTTCCACTCTGCTCCTCCACCCCTTGGACAGCCTCCTGTTCCATGGTGCCTTGGGCAACATTCTAGCTGTCCTTCCCAGTCTTTCTCCTTATCCTCACAGGTATTGAGTACTTTGTACCTGTTGGGCAGGAGCAGTGTCTGCTGGACTTCCTTCACTACTTCTCCTACATTCCCCTTACCCGGCTGACTGACAGTCACTCTCCCCTTCCTGCACCTGTGCTTTCTTCTGGTGTGTGACTGTACTAGAGTAAATTATCCAGTAATTCCTGCTCCTCCCTTATATGTCGGAGTGTCTCTAGCTCGGACTCCAGCTCACTGACTCAGAGCTGGAATGTCATGAGGCAGAGACATTTGCTGCAGATGTGGCAGTCTGGGACAGTCTCGTTGTTCACAAACTCCCACATACTACAATTCCCACACACTGCCTGGTCTTTATTAATGAATGAATGAATTTATTTTTTGTTATCTGTAGTTTACTTCTTGAACTGTGATCAATTACTTTGCTATTTATCAGTTATGAGCATCTTTAAAAGTAGTTAGAATTTAATCACTTACATCGTTTTCCTTTGATTTACACTTACTTGCACCACGGCCACGTTCGCGCCCGGGTGGCCCTGGAGATGGAGCACGCGGTGTCCGCCGGCACACTCGAGGCCTTCCGAGACCGGTGGGCATCACGGGGAGTGGAGTGCATCATCACCCCAGACAACCACATTTTAATTTAATTTGTTAAGTTTCATTATAAAGTTTTATTAGTTACAGTTTATTTGTTTATGTGTGCATGAAAAAGAGTACACTTACTTGCACTAATAAATCCTTACTAAGTCAAGCTTAACCACTAAAGAGACTAAATACACAAAGGAATATCAATGCACTTACCGATATACTTATGTTAATTTGCTCAGCTGTGTGTTGATTATGATAGAAACATAGAAGATAGGAGCAGGAGTAGGCCATTCGGCCCCTCGAGCCTGCTCCGCCATTCAATGAGATAATGGCTGATCATCCAAACTCAGCACCCTGTCCCTGCCTTCTCCCCATATCCCTTGATCCCTTTAGCCTTAAGAAATATATCTAACTCCTTCTTGAATATATTTAATGAATTGGCCTCCACCGCCCTCTGTGGTAGAGAATTCCACAGGTTCACCACTCTCTGGGTGAAGAAATTCCTCCTCATCTCTGTCCTAAATGGCTTACCCCTTATCCTTAGACTGTGACCCCTGGTTCTGGACTCCCCCGCCATCTGGAACATCCTTCCTGCATCTAGTCTGTCTAGTCCTGTTAAAATTTTATAATTTTATATTGCCTCTCCTCATTTATATATCACTTCACACATCTCTGCATTAAATTTCATCTGCCATGTGTCTGCCCATTTTACCAGTCTGTCTGTGTCCTCCTGAAGTCTGCTACTATCCTCCTCATTGTTTACTACATTTCCAAGTTTTGTGTCATCTGCAAACATTGAAATTATATACCCAAGTATATAACATACCCAAGTCCAGGTCATTAACCTATATCAAAAAGAGCAGTGGTCCCAATACCGACCCCTGGGGAACACCACTGTGTACGTCCCTCCAGTCTCAGAAACAACCGTTCACCACCACTCTCTGCTTTCTGTCTCTGAGCCATGCTGACACTGTCCCTTTAATCCAATACTGACCCCCTGGGGAACACCACTGTGTACGTCCCTCCAGTCTGAGAAACAACCGTTCACCACCACTCTCTGCTTTCTGTCTCTGAGCCATGCTGACACTGTCCCTTTAATCCAATACTGACCCCCTGGGGAACACCACTGTGTACGTCCCTCCAGTCTGAGAAACAACCGTTCACCACCACTCTCTGCTTTCTGTCTCTGAGCCATGCCGACACTGTCCCTTTAATCCAATACTGACCCCTGGGGAACACCACTGTGTACGTCCCTCCAGTCTGAGAAACAACCGTTCACCACCACTCTCTGCTTTCTGTCTCTGCGCCACGCTGTCACTGCCCCTTTAATCCAATACTGACCCCCTGGGGAACACCACTGTGTACGTCCCTCCAGTCTGAGAAACAACCGTTCACCACCACTCTCTGCTTTCTGTCTCTGAGCCACGCTGTCACTGTCCCTTTAATCCAATACTGACCCCTGGGGAACACCACTGTGTACGTCCCTCCAGTCTGAGAAACAACCGTTCACCACCACTCTCTGCTTTCTGTCTCTGAGCCATGCTGACACTGTCCCTTTAATCCAATACTGACCCCTGGGGAACACCACTGTGTACGTCCCTCCAGTCTGAGAAACAACCGTTCACCACCACTCTCTGCTTTCTGTCTCTGAGCCATGCTGACACTGTCCCTTTAATCCAATACTGACCCCCTGGGGAACACCACTGTGTACGTCCCTCCAGTCTGAGAAACAACCGTTCACCACCACTCTCTGCTTTCTGTCTCTGAGCCATGCTGACACTGTCCCTTTAATCCAATACTGACCCCTGGGGAACACCACTGTGTACGTCCCTCCAGTCTGAGAAACAACCGTTCACCACCACTCTCTGCTTTCTGTCTCTGAGCCATGCCGACACTGTCCCTTTAATCCAATACCGACCCCTGGGGAACACCACTGTGTACGTCCCTCCAGTCTCAGAAACAACCGTTCACCACCACGCTCTGCTTTCTGTCTCTGAGCCACGCTGTCACTGTCCCTTTAATCCAATACTGACCCCCTGGGGAACACCACTGTGTACGTCCCTCCAGTCTGAGAAACAACCGTTCACCACCACTCTCTGCTTTCTGTCTCTGAGCCATGCTGACACTGTCCCTTTCATCCCGTGGGCTTTAATTTTACTAACAAGTCTCAGCCCTCTCCGTTACTTCATCAAAAACTCGATCACGTTAGTCAAACATGATTTGCTTTTAACAAATCTGTGCTGACTTTCATTTATTAGCCCAGCCTTTTCCAAATGTGAATGAATTTTGTCCCGGATTATTGTCTCACCACTGATGTTAGACTGACTGGTCTGTAGTTGCCGGGTTTATCCCTCTCCCCTTTTTATAAACAGGGGGGTAACATTTGCAATCCTCCAGTCCTCTGGCACCGCCCCCATATCCAAGGAGGATTGGAAGATCCTCCACAATTTCTGCCCTTACTTCCCTCAGTAACCTAGGATGCATCCCTTCTTCAACAAAACAAGTAAATACCAGTTCTACGCCAGTCCTATTGACACTCTAATAACTCCTCATTTTCACTTGATGTTATCTCACCATATAATGTCATGATCCTTGTCCACAGTCTTCAACTTTTCCACAGAAAAGAAGCCGACCACTTTCTCAAATCCCGTAAAAGAAGAAAACGACTACTCAAATTTCCTTCTTGCTGTTATCACTCACAGGACCCAGCCATCAAGACATTCATTATTCCTTGCCGATATTACTTTGTTTTGCCTTTTATCTTCCTTTTATTTTCCTTTTTTCACTATTATTCCGTTCTCTTTTCCCATCTTGCAGTTAGCAGCTTGGTTGAGAGTCCGTACCCCGGGGATAAGAAAGCTGACTGCTGCAGTCAAGGTGGAACATCTTGTGGTGCCTCCCAGATCTGCTAACTATCGGTCTGCTCAGTTGGTGGACACTGCCTGTCAGAAGAACTTTACCACACAACTATAATATTGTATGAATATCACAATTGGTATTTGTTTGTAGAATCTGTTATATAAGGAAAATTTTCACAGCGGGGAGTAACCATATATGTGTTCTGTGTGTAGACGATGCTTCAACCGATTGTCCAGCCTGGAGAGACACAAGGACACCCGCTCCACGGAGAAACCCTGGAAATGTGGGGACTGTGGGAAAGGATACTCTTGCCCATCTAAGCTGGAAGCTCATCGGCGCAATCACACTGGGGAGAGGCCGTTCACCTGCTCCGTGTGTGGGAAGGGATTCACTCGTTCAAGGAACCTCACTGAACACCAGCGTATTCACACCGGGGAGAGGCCGTTCACCTGCTCCGTGTGTGGGAAGGGATTCACTCATTCATGGAGCCTCACTGAACACCAGCGTATTCACACCGGGGAGAGGCCGTTCACCTGCTCCATGTGTGGGAAGGGATTCACTCGTTCAAGGAACCTCACTGAACACCAGCGTATTCACACCGGGGAGAGGCCGTTCACCTGCTCCGTGTGTGGGAAGGGATTCACTCATTCATGGAGCCTCACTGAACACCAGCGTATTCACACCGGGGAGAGGCCGTTCACCTGCTCCGTGTGTGGGAAGGGATTCACTCGCTCATCCCACCTCATTGAACACCAGCGTATTCACACCGGGGAGAGGCCATTCACCTGCTCCGTGTGTGGGAAGGGATTCGCTTCATCAGCTGACCTCACTTCACACCAAGTTGTTCACACTGATAAGAGACCTTTTAAATGTCCTGACTGTGAGAAGACCTTTAAAAGGAAAAATGATCTGTTGGCACACCAAGGCACTCACACTGGGGAGAGGCCATTCACCTGCTCCGTGTGTGGGAAGGGATTCACTCAGTCAGTCACACTCACTGAACACCAGCGAGTTCACACTGGGGAGAGGCCATTCACCTGCTCCGTGTGTGGGAAGGGATTCACCTAGTCATCCAACCTGCTGACTCACCAGCGAGTTCACCACTGACTGCAGGGGTTGGATTCTTTTTTTAAAAATTCATTGATGGGATGTGGGCGTCGCTGGCTAGGCCTGCATTTAGTGCCCATCCCTAATTGCCCTTGAGAAGATGGTGGTGAGCCGCCTTCTTGAACCGCTGCAGTCCATATGGTGCAGGTACACCCACAATGCTGTTAGGAAGGGAGTTCCAGGATTTTGGCCCAGCGACAGTGAAGGAACGGCGATACAGGTCCAAGTCAGGATGGTGTGTGGCTTGGAGGGGAACTTGTAGGTGGTGATGTTCCCATGCGTCTGCTGCCCTTGTCCTTCTAAGTGGTAGAGGTCGCGGGTTTGGAAGGTGCTGTTGAAGGAGCTTTGGCGAGTTGCTGCAGTGCATCTTGTAGATGGTACACACTGCAGCCACAGTGCGCCGGTGGTGGAGGGAGTGAATGTTGAAGGTGGTGGATGGAGTGCCAATCAAGCGGGCTGCTTTATCCTGAATGGTGTCGAGCTTCTTGAGTGTTGTTGGAGCTGCACTCATCCAGGCAAGTGGAGAGTATTCCATCACACTCCTGACTTGTGCCTTGTAGATGGTGGAAAGGCTTTGGGGTGTCAGGAGGTGAGACACTCGCCACAGAATTCCCAGCCTCTGGCCTGCTCTTGTAGCCACAGTATTTATATGGCTGGTCCAGTTCAGTTTCTGATCAATGATAACCCCCAGGATGCTGACAGTGGGGGATTCAGCGATGGTAATGCCATCTGCTGTTATTACTGCTGTTAATCAAATTCAGGACTGAACCATGTTCATTTTGATAGTTGGGGTTTGTTTCTGATGTTAATAACTCCCTAACTGGGCTGGAGTTTAATCTTCTGGATATATGCCAAATAAATCAGCTTTGTTTCCAACACACAGTGTGTCGAGTCCTTGACGTCTCCAAGATAACAGGAGACTAATTGATGTCCTGTTACCGACTGCTCCATTTTTGGGCCTTTTCTCCTTTCTAACTCTAGATTATTTCAGTTCTCATACCTTCGGTTACTCTCATGGACAAGACCCAGCTCCCCAAACCTTCCAGAGTGCCTCTCCTAGCCTTGGTATCCAGGGAAGGTCTCGGTAACACGCCCGGGATCACTAAACACAAAACCCAGTCTGTTAATCACTTTCAGCTACTGGACTTAGCGTGTGACCCACAGCATCTCTCTCACCTTCGATGTGTGAATAGAGCATCATGGCTGCAAATCTGGTTTATATTTAAATTACCTCAGGAAATGTATTTAACAGAAGATCAACAAGGAAACACATCACGGCCCAATAATCCAGCTCTACATTCACAGGAGGAAGCCTGTTAGCTAACTCCTCGAGTGGACAAAATAAATAAAGATCCCAAATATAAGGGCCCCTCGAATACTTTAATACCTTTCAAATTGTGACCAGTTCCTTCTTATTCTAGAATTCCCCATCCGTGTGGGAGTTGATATTGGTCAGTTTGCTCAGATGGTTCGAGCATGGTGCTAATAACGCCAAAGTCGCGGGTTCAATCCTCGTCCTGATGAACTACGCTGTTTCGGCACGGGCTCGACGGGCCGAATGGCCTCCTTCTGTGCTGTAACCATTGATTCTATGGTCAAAATCTGCTAATTGGAAATTTCTCAATGATTTTTCTGATTCGAATTTCAATCTGACCAGTTCCTCCCTTCACAGCTCTCCCCTCTTTTATAGAAACATAGGCCTAGAAATTCAGTATAGCCACTTTTGGGGCGGTAAAGTCGGGCGGCTGCTAAAGTTTGCGCCCGGCGCAAAGTCGCGCCCCCTTCACCGATATTCAGTCGCATCGCCCCAAGAGGTTGCTGCTGCGCTAAAACAGGCGATGCACGACTATCTTTAGGCGCTAAGCCGGCGGTGCTGAGCGATACCCCCGAGGCCGGGCGCAGCGCTGGTGTGGCGAGTTGTTGATTGACGGCAGACACTCTGGCGCCGGTCAGCTCTTAAAGGGGGAGGGTGGATTTGTTTGCCCTGCACACTGCAGCCCTCAACCTAGGCCTGACCACTTCAGCTTCACCTGCACAATGCCCAGGGCTATGGAGAAGGCCAGGGAGAGAGCGCAGCGCTTCAGCGACGGTGACCTGAGGCTGCTGGTTGGCGGAGTGGAGCGCAGGCGCCATGTTCTGTTCCCAGAAGGTGGCAAGAGGCCGCTGCCCAGCGCCTACCGGAAAGCCTGGAGGGAGGTCTCAAACAGGGTGTCTTCCAACAGCGTGGTTGCCAGGACTCCTGTGCAATGCTGGAAGAAGTTCAACGACCTCACTTGGGTTGTCAGGGTGAGTACCCTTTCCAGTGTCCTCCTCATCCCTGCATGTGCACCTCACTTTATGGGCAAAGGGACCTGAAAGCCCTAATGGCCAGCCCTCATCCAGCAGCTATGGGACTGGCATGAAAATCACTTGCACATTCAGCACTTTACACACTGTACAAGCTATTTGACCATGGGAGGCATTGCAGACAAGATCAGGGCTTCACACTGTCAGGGCCAGTCCACCATGGGAGGCAGTGCAGACAAGATCAGGGCTTCACACTCTACAAGCTATTCGACCATGGGAGGCATTGCAGACAAGATCAGGGCTTCACACTGTACTTAGAGGCCGTCCTTTCTCTTGCAGGCCAAGGTGGCGCACAACCGGCAGAAACGAATTGACACCGGGGGAGGCCGTCCTGATGTAAAAGAGCTCTCCGACCTCGACCAGCGTGTGGAGCGCATTATGGCAGGCCGGCTGATTGGCCCCATCGCCAGTGGAGATGCCGACCCTGTTCTGGGCACCAATGGTAAGGGCATCACCTTTTTGACCTCGCTCGTTCCACTTGCGCCTCAGATCAGCATCCTTTGCCACTGTCCGACCAATGCAGTGAATGGCAGCACTCATGCCTCCCTCGCTGCCGCCCTGTCCTCACTCTAAAGCTACTCTTGTGCCTTCCTGCTTTCAGATGGTGAATCACCAGGTGAGGAGGCGGGCCCTCAAGCTGCCACTGTCAGCGCTTCGGAATATGAGGAGGAGGAAGAGGAAGCCGGCCCATCAGTGCCACCCTCAGCCGCGCCAGCCCATGGCGATGTAGGGAACACGTCTTCCCTGGAGGGGAGCCGGGGGGAAGGGTCGGAGGAGAGTGAAGCTCCGGGGCCCAGCGGCCTGCAGCAACGCGGGAGGGGTGGGGAAGCTCGGCGGACTTCTCCCCAGAGGGTGAGTGCGGCCTCCAGTCCTGCGACGGTCAGCGCAGAGGAGGTGCAGCTCCTGGAGGAAATGGCCATCCAGGCTGAGCGCAGGCACAATGAGCTCATGGCTGCAGTGGCAAGGATGCCTGACTCCATTGAGTCTTTGTCAAGGAGTGTGCAGCAATTTGGAGCAGCACAGGCCAGGAGTCTGGATCAATTCAGTGCAGCACAGGCCAGGAGTCTACAGGACTTCGCGGCAGCACAGGCGGCGTCGAGCCAAGTGCTCAGTCGTGCCATCCATTCACTGGCTGTTGTCATGCGGACACAGACCAGGGCCACACGGGCACTGACTGCTGCCACCCTCGCTGGATCAGCCAGGCATCGCCAGGGCACTCGCCGTGCAGCAGCAGCCCAGCAGTCTGTTCTTCAGCTGTTTGCTGCGCATGCTGCAGTGCTGGCCCGTGCGAGTGCCAATGTGTCAGGCGACCAGCGAGCACCTGCGATCTGCCAGGTTGGCACCATTCCTGCAGCCGACACTGCCACTCCGCCATTGCAGCTGCCACGAGCCGCTGGACAGACTGCTGCCGCCCAGCCAGAGTTGGAGCAGTCAGCAGCCGGCCACTCCAAGGCCAGAGCTGGTGCAGGCCGACCCCCAAGGGCATCTGCCGTCTCGCCATCTGCCCCTCAGCAGCCTTCCCCCAGCCTTGCTGCAGCCACTGGGCTCCCATTGAGGAGGAGCTGCAGGGCGGGCAGGGGCCAGGCAAGGATGCGAAAGGCATCGCCCTCGCAGGGCAAAAAGTAGAAGGTACGCACAAATGCCTGGTGCTTTTTGTAAGGCCGAGATTGGTGCAGTTGTGTTTTTGTAAGGCCGAGACTGGTGTCTTTCTTTCTTTTTGTAAGGCCGAGATTGGTGCAGTTGTGTTTTTGTAAGGCCGAGACTGGTATCTTTCTTTCTTTTTGTAAGGCCGAGACTGGTGTAGTTGTGTTTTTGTAAGGCCGAGACTGGTGTCTTTCTTTCTTTTTGTAAGGCCGAGACTGGTAGTTTTGTGTTTTTGGAGGGGGCTTCTCCACATGAGGATGTAATGTGGGAAGGGCAGAGGTTTTCAATAAATTATTGTTGTTAAATTGCACTGTGCATGGTTTTTTGGTTAAGTCCTGGTTGCCCTGCTCGGCTGAGGGCTTGTGGAGCAGCTACATTCATCTGCTGACATTGGCACAAGCCAATCCCTGAGAGGGGGCCTAGAACCGACGTTCAATAAGCTGGCGACGGGCGGCCCTTGCACTTTCTGCCTCCCTCCTGTGCTGGTCCTCCTCCTCCTCCTCCTCCTCCTCAGGTGGTCCTCCAATCTCTGGTGGCAGTGGCTGAGTCCTGCGGATAGCCAGGTTGTGCAGCATGCAGCAAACGACCACGAAATGGGAGACTCGCTCCGGCGAATATTGTAGGGCTCCACCAGAATGATCCAGACAGCGGAACCGTTGCTTCAGGACGCCGATTGTTTGTTCGATGATGTTCCTGGTCGCTTGATGGCTATCGTTGTATCCCTCTTCAGCAGGGGTGCTGGGCGCACGGAGCGGGGTCATCAGCCAGGTACACAAAGGATAGCCTTTGTCCCCGATAAGCCATCCTCGTGGGTGAGGCTGGGCCTGGAACATGTCTGCCACAGAAGTCTGGCGCAGGATGAAGGCATCGTGGCTGCTGCCTGGAAAGCGGGCATTGACAGCTAGGATGAGCTGCCTGTGGTCACACACCAGCTGGACGTTCAGCGAATGGTAGCCCTTCCGGTTGCGGTAATCCTCGGCATTCTCCAGAGGTGCCCGCAAAGCCACATGCGTGCAGTCAATGGCGCCCTGCACCATGGGGAAGCCCGCGAATGCTGCAAAGCCCATTGCACGCTGTTGCTGCTTGGCAAGGGCCATGGAGAAGGAGATGAACTGACGTCTCCTTGTGAAAAGGGCATTGGTCACCTGGCAGATGCAGCAATGCACGGCGAACTGGGAGATGTTGGCAATGTCCCCAGCAGCGGATTGGAAGGAGCCGGTGGCATAGAAGTTGAGAGCCACCATCACCTTCACTTCCACCGACAGAGACGTCCTGCTCCTCAGCTGTGGCTGCAGATCACCGCCAAGCAGGTGGTAGATCTCTGTGACCACCTCCCTTCTGAATCGCAGCCTCCGAACACACTGCTCCTCAGACATATTGAAATAGGAGAACTGCTGGCGGTATACCCTGGGTGGGTAAGGCCTCCTTTCCCGACGCCTGTTGCCCCCTCTCCGTCTAGCCAGGGCTGCCACTCTCTCACGGCGTCTGTGAGCCCTTTGGATGTAATTGAGAAAGCCAGCGTTTACACCCATTGCAGCCCCCATAATATGCTGGCAAACAATGATATGTCAATGAAGGCAAAGACAAGTGGAAAGCTGTGGCCTGAAGCCACAAGTACCTGTCCGAGTGTTGGGCCAAAGCAGAAAGCTCTCTACCTTGGTCTCTGCAAAGATCCGTCTCTCAAGAAGGAGTGCTGCGAAATGGCAGCCTTTTATAGTGCAGGAGGAGTGCCCTTTAATTTGCGCCCCCCGTGCCCCGCATCGACTGAGCACCGTTCCACTCTACCAGTCGCTAGGGGCGCCAGGCGCACAATGGGGCGTCGCGACTGAATTTGCGGTTGGGGGCGCACAAAGGGCGTTGCACGAGGAAATGATGTCATGATCTGCACGCGCAGCTGAGCGCGCGCAAAGACTTTGCGCCACCGCTAAATCTTGACTGAAGTTGGGGCGAGGCGCAGATCGCGCTGCGCCCGGCCGCTAGCCGCCTAGCGCCCGACATCTACTCCTCCTAAGGCGCTACCGGCTGGCGCAACCAACTGAATTTCTAGGCCAGTGAAACATCGAAGATAGGAGCAGGAGTAGGCCATTCGACCCCTCGAACCTACTCTGCCATTTAATGAGATCATGGCTGATCATCCAAATTCAGCACCCTGTCCCGACCTTCTCCCCATATCCCTTGATCCCTTTAGCCTTCAGAAATATATCCAACTCCTTCTTGAATATATTTAATGAATTGGCCTCTACTGCCTTCTGTGGTAGAGAATTCCACAGGTTCACCACTCTCTGGGTAAAGAAATTCCTCCTTATCTCTGTCCCAAATGGCTGACTCCTTATCCTTAGACTGTGACCCCTGGTTCTGGATTCCCCGACCATCGGTAACATCCTTCCTGCATCTAGTCTGTCCAGTCCTGTCAGAATTTTATAAGTTTCAATGAGATCCCCTCTCATTCTTCTAAACTCCAGCGAGTACAAGCCCAATCAACCAAATCTCTCCTCATACGTCATTCCTGCCATCCCAGGTATCAGCCTGGTGAATCTTCGCTGAACTCCTTCCATGGCAAGAATATCCTTCCTCTGATAAGGCGACCAAAACTGCACACAATACTCAAGATGTGGTCTCAACAAGGTCCTGTACAGCTGTAGCAAGACATCCTTGTTATATCCGGGATTAGAGTTTATGGGAATTTGAATACCTGACCACTCAAATTTAAAAGTGCCCGTCAGTGATATACAGATTGAACCAATCACACAGCTCTGGGTCAGTTTGAACTATTCCTCTCTTCAGCCTCTAACCAATGAAACTTGTAACACCGAGGCTGAAATTCCACTGCCGTGCGCCAGGGCTGCAGGCAGTGCTGGGCACAGAGGGAGCAGCAAACCGGGTTCAGAGAGGGCACGCTGGGTTTGTCCTTGACGTCGGTTTTACGGGGGTCCAAGCTCATTGCCAACGCATGGATTCTTACCCTGGGACTGTACATGGGGATTCTAACCCTGGGACTGTATATGGGGATTCTAACCCTGGGACTGTACATGGGGATTCTAACCCTGGGACTGTACATGGGGATTCTAACCCTGGGACTGTACATGTGGATTCTAACCCTGGGACTGTACATGGGGATTCTAACCCTGGGACTGTACACAGGGATTCTAACCCTGGGACTGTACAAGGGGATTCTAACCCTGGGACTGTACATGGGGATTCTAACCCTGGGACTGTACATGGGGATTCTGACCCTGGGACCGTACGCGGGGATTCCGACCCTGGGACCGTACGCGGGGATTCCGACCCTGGGACCATACGCGGGGATTCCGACCCTGGGACCGTACGCGGGGATTCCGACCCTGGGACCGTACGCGGGGATTCCGACCCTGAGACCGTACGCGGGGATTCCGACTCTGGGACCGTACGTGGGGATTCTAACCCTGGGAATGTACATGGGGATTCTAACCCTGGGACTGTACATGGGGATTCTAACCCTGGGACTGTACATGGGGATTCTAACCCGGGGACTGTACATGAGGATTCTTACCCTGGGACAGTACATGGGGATTCTAACCCTGGGACAGTACATGGGGATTCCAACCCTGGGACTGTACATGGGGATTCTAACCCTGGGACTGTACATGGGGATTCTAACCCTGGGACTGTACATGGGGATTCTAACCCTGGGACTGTACATGGGGATTCTAACCCTGGGACTGTACATGGGGATTCTGTAGTGTATGTGCCTTTAAGAGCCCCCTGTGTACTGTAATGCCAGTAATGGCCACTCAGGCTATATAAGCCTGTATATTGTGTTGTATCAATTAGTTCCCCTCCAGACTTTGTTCAGTAAACACCTGTGAAACCAACTCCTGTCTTCAGTGTCTCTATCAACACATGGACACAACAGTGGCGACGAATTGGAAACGGACTTACCTGCAATTCGGCAGCACCTCAAGGACATCGATTACGCTGACATCCAAAGTCGAAGAAAACCAAGAAAAGAAAAAGCTGTGCTTTCACCAGCTAGCCAAGCTGGTGGCAGGTACTGCAATAATCCTTCCTGGGCGTCGGGCTGGGGCTCCAGCGGCTGGCTCTGCAGCGAGGCCAAGCAGCGAAGGTGGAGGCAAGCAGTAACAGACGGGGAGGGAGCACTCGGGAGACTGCCGGCGCTGCAAGCAGGTCGGCGTTCAGACCTAGCAGAGAGAGTCCGGCGGGAACGAGTCTCCACCTGTAAATAAATAAAAAAAATTAAAAACCGCGGAAAACAGCGTTGTCATCGGCAGCAGCGGCGGGGAAGCGCGGGAAGCTACATATCTTTTCTGCAGAAAAGAAAGAAAAGCGCGGGAAGCGCCATTTCTTTTCCAGGATGCCTAAGGCTGGCAATATTGATGCTTTTGATAACGATATAGAGGATTGGACGACATATGTGGAAAGAGTGGAAGTATATTGCACCGCAAATGGAATAGAAAATGATAAAAAAGCGTCAGTACTTCTAAATCTAATGGGCGCAAAGACATACGGGCTGTTACGAAACTTAATCACTCCAGCCAAACCAAAGGACAAGAATTTTAAACAAATTGTTGATACCCTACAGGAGCACTTAAACCCAACACCGCTGCTGATAGCGGAACAATTCAAATTCAAATTCTTCAAGAGGAATCAACACAAGAATGAAAGTAACGTTGATTACCTCACCGAATTAAGAAAGCTATCAAAGCACTGCCAATTCGGGGCAGGACTAGCGGATTATCTTCGAGACAAATTCGTCTGCGGTCTCCTAAGTGAAGGAACACAGAAAAGGCTGCTTTCTGAGAAAGATTTAACACTGGACAAGGCTTTCAGTATGGCTGTATCATACGAAGCAGCCACAAGAGGAGCTGCAGAGATACAACAAAAGACACAGGACTTCGGCACCCATGAAATGACACAGGGTTTCGAGAGATGTTATCGCTGCGGCAGATCCACCCATGACCAGAGGGACTGCTGGTTCAAGGACAAAGCATGCAGGCAATGCGGAAAGATTGGACACATTGCACGGGTATGCCAATCTGGACAAAAAAGATCCACGGACAGGAAAAAAAAAATCAATAAAGAAAAGTACAGAAAGGTACAAATGATGACGGACAGTAGCTCCGAAGACCAGAAGAGCGATAGCGACTCCAAAAACAAGAGACTAAGCTGTCTCAAATTACATAATGTAATTGCCAAAGAAGATTACCAGACCATTTGGGCTACCCTCACGATAGCAGGGTCCCCAGTTAAAATGGAGCTGGATACAGGATCAGCTCTGACCGTCATAAATCGACGGGATTACAAACGGCTATTTCGGCATATACCTTTAAAAGACACATCCATTATCTTGAAAACATATACGGGGCAGAAAGTATACCCCAAAGGAAAAATAAGGGTGACTGTTGTATACAACGGCAAGGAAATACAAAAGTTGTATTTATACGTTCTACAAGATGGTGGCCCACCGCTGTTGGGACGTGAATGGATCAGGAAAATATGTTTAGACTGGCACTCCATTCAAGCACTGACGGTGACCAGTAAGGAAAAAAATGATGATGACGTCGTACCTGAACGATTAAAAGGCATCTTGGCCAATGCCAAAGAAGTGTTTCAAGAGAAACTAGGAACCTTGAAAGGCATCACCGCCTCAATAAAAGTGGAAGATGCGGCAATTCCCAAGTTTTTTAAGGCAAGACCGGTGCCATACGCAATTCGTCCAGCAGTCGAGGCAGAGCTGGAGAATTTGGTAAAGGCAGGCGTATTATCCAAAATAGATTGGAGCGAGTGGGCAACACCCGTCATCCCAGTCATGAAGAAAACGTTGAATAATGATAAATCTGAAGAACAGAGAAAAATTCGCATCTGTGGAGACTTCAAGGTGACTGTAAACCCGGCCTTTCACACGGTACAGTATCCTCTTCCGAGGATAGAAGATATTTTTGCCTCACTATCCAGAGGGAAACGTTTCACCAAAATTGACTTGGCACAGGCATATCTACAGATGGAGGTTGAAGAGGCCTCTAAAAAGTATCTCACGATAAATACACACAAAGGCCTGTACCAGTACAATCGATTGGTTTTCAGAGTAGCATCTGCTCCAGCTATCTGGCAAAGAGCTATGGAACAAGTCCTCCAAGGGATTCCGGGGACTCAATGCTACCTAGATGACATCCTTGTAACAGGAGAAAACGACAACGAGCACCTTGCCAATTTGGAGCAGGTGCTCACTAGGCTGAGAGAACGGGGCCTACGAGCAAATCGCCCCAAGTGTGAATTTTTCCAGAATCAAATATCATATTGTGGCCACATAATTAATAAGGAAGGGTTGCATAATTCACCTGAAAAAATTGAAGCGGTCATAAAAGCCCCAGCACCTGAAAATGTTTCACAATTAAGGTCGTTCCTGGGATTAATAAATTACTATCATAAATTTTTACCGAACTTATCAACTCTTCTGCACCTTCTTAATGAACTGCTACAAACAGGAGTAATTTGGAAATGGAGCAAAGACTGTAAACGTGCCTTCCATAAATGCAAAGACTTAATCACGTCCAAAGAAGTTTTGGCTCATTACAACCCATCACTGCCAATCAGACTGGCGTGCGATGCATCCCCTTATGGCGTAGGAGCGGTATTATCGCATAAATTCCCTGATGGCTCGGAACGACCGATAGCTTTTGCGTCACGCTCATTGAACTCAGCTGAGCGTAACTATGCCCAAATCGACAGGGAAGCACTCAGCCTGGTATGGGGAGTGAAGAAATTCAACCATTACCTACACGGACAAAAATTTACCTTGTTGACTGACCATCAACCCCTCATCTCCATATTCAACCCTAAAAAGTGTGTTCCCATTGTGGTAAACCACTTTTATCGTTCACTATCGTTACACTATAGTTATCACTGTTATATTGTTCTCACTGTTCTCACTGTTGTATCACTATACGAGGTCGCCTCTTGTCACACTGTTATACCTGGGCTGACCATCACTGACTCCGCCCATGGTTCCACCTACCTGCCCAGGTATAAAGGTAGTTGACTGGCTGGTATTCCTCCTTGCTGGATCCGATCACCCATGAGGGTGGGCTCTGTTATTTAGTCAATAAAAACCTATAGTTACTTTCCTAACTCGTCGCTTTTCATTGGACGAATTGATAGGTATATCAATTTTATTGACTAAATTTTAAGATGTCTCATCCAGACGCCCCGCCACAACAGCCACAGCAGCCTTCAGACGCCGAGGCGCAACAATCACAACAGCCGGCTTGGCTGCGAGCCCTCAGACCACCGTACCTGGATCTAAATCCACGGGCAGCGAACGCAGCCCTCGACTTCGATCACTGGCTGGGCTGCTTTGAAGCCTACCTGGAAGAGTCCAACATGCCTCAGAGATCCAAGCTAAGAGTTCTGAACGCCCAACTGAGCCCTAAAGTATTCGCGCTCATCCGGGACCTTAAAACATACGAGGACGCCATCAACCGGCTGAAAAGACAGTACCAAACCCCGGTAAACCCCATGTATACCAGGCACCTCCTAAGGTCCCGCCCGCAACTGCCAGGGGAGCCGGTGGAGGAATTTTTACGGGTGCTACAAGCACTCGGCAGAGACTGTAACTTTAAAGCAGTAACGGCGGCAAAAAATACGGAAGACAACGTCCGCGATGCCTTCGTGAAAGGCCTACGGTCCGACTACTCACGGCAGCGATTACTGGAAGCAAAGGACCTCGACCTGGACAAAGCTGCAGCCCTCGCTCTCTCCCTGGAGGTGGCCCATCGGGACCAGGAGGCGTTCTCCAGGTACTGTTCGCGACCCTGGGACTCGGGCCCGACCCCTACCGCAATACCCTTCACCGCGCCGCCCCCGGGACCTATCTCAGCGTCGGCGTCCCGGACCCGATCGGGACCGCCACCCCCGGTACCGGCTCCGACATCGGACCCCTGCGGCTGCTTTTTCTGCGGCCAGGAGAAACACCCGAGGTCGCGCTGCCCAGCTAGGAACTCCACCTGCTCAACCTGCAGGAAGAAAGGCCACCTTGCTAAGGCCTGCAGAAGTGGATCTTCAGAGGCCAGCAGTGCCTCATGCGAACTGTGGGGGCGGCCATCTTCCTTCAAGGCAACAGAGGCCAGCATCCCCACACGTGAGTCATGGGGCGGCCATCTTTGATCAAGGCAACCGACCCCAATAGTGCCTCATGTGAGTTATGGGGGCAGCCATTTTGTCCAACCTCGTGGGAGACGCCATTTTACCCACCACGCTCGACTGCCACCGTGCCTCCAGACCCGACGACCGCCTCACCCGCAGACGACAACGACTCACTCAGCTACACACTAGCCTCCGTCACCCTGGATCAAGCCCGCCCGCATCACCTGTCCAAGTCGATGATGGACATCAAAGTAAACGGCCACGCCACGACCTGCCTGTTCGACAGCGGAAGCACGGAGAGCTTCATCCACCCAGACACGGTGAGCCACTACTCCCTCCCCGTCCTGCCAACGCGCAACCGAATCTCGATGGCATCAAGGTCCCACGCCACGGACATCAGCGGCTACTGTGTTGTGACCCTGTCGGTTAAGGGTACGGAGTATAAAAACTTTAAACTCCTCATCCTCCCCCAGCTCTGCGCTGCCGTCCTACTAGGGCTGGACTTCCAATCCCACCTCCAAAGTGTCACCCTAGCATACGGTGGACCCCTCCCCCCACTCACAGTCGACAACCAGCGGATGTTAAACCGCCCACCGCGTAACACCTGCAGCCTATCCACCCTCAAGGTCCCGCCACCTTCCCTGTTCGCTAACCTAACCCCCGACTGCAAACCCGTCGCTACCAAGAGCAGGCGGTACAGCGCCGGGGACAGGGCCTTCATTAGCTATGAGATGCGGCGCCTCCTGAAAGAGGGCATCATCGAGGGGAGCAGCAGCCCCTGGCGTGCCCAGGTCATGGTCGTTAAGACCGGCGATAAAAATCGCTTGGCCATCGACTGCAGCCAGACCATAAACAGGTACACCCAGCTGGACGCATACCCCCTTCCCCGCATATCTGACATGGTCAATCAGATTGCACAATACCGAGTATTCTCGACCATCGACCTTAAGTCGGCCTACCACCAACTCCCTATCAGCCCAGAGGACCGCCAGTATACCGCCTTCGAGGCGAACGGGCGCCTCTACCACTTCCTTAGGGTCCCCTTCGGTGTCACCAACGGGGTGTCGGTCTTCCAAAGGGAGATGGACCGGATGGTCGACCAGAACGGACTGCAGGCCACGTTCCCTTATCTAGATAACGTCACCATCTGCGTCCGCGACCGGCAGGACCATGATGTGAATCTGGAGAAATTCCTCTGTACGGCCCAACGGCTGAACCTCACCTACAATAAGGAGAAATGTGTGTTTAACACCTCACGCCTTGCTATCCTTGGCTGTGTAGTAGAGAACGGAGTCATCGGCCCCGACCCCGAAAGAATGCACCCCCTCATGGAGCTACCCCTCCCCCACTGTCCTAAGGCACTTAAGAGAACCCTGGGACTCTTCGCCTACTATGCCCAATGGGTGCCCAATTATGCGGACAAAGCCAGACCCCTCATGAAGTCCACATCCTTCCCCCTCACGGAGGAGGCGTGCGCAGCCTTCTCCCTCATTAAGGGAGACATAGCCAAGGCCACAATGCACGCAGTGGATGAGTCCATCCCCTTCCAAGTGGAGAGCGATGCATCCGACTTCGCCCTAGCCGCTACCCTTAACCAGGAGGGGAGGCCGGTGGCCTTCTTCTCAAGGACCCTACAGGGCCCTGAGATCCGACACTCGTCGGTCGAGAAGGAAGCCCAGGCGATCGTGGAGGCGGTATGACGCTGGAGGCATTACCTGGCAGGCAAACGATTTACCCTCCTCGCCGACCAGCGTTCAGTCGCTTTCATGTTTAATAACAAGCTGAGGGGCAAAATCAAGAATGACAAGATCTTGAGGTGGAGAATCGAGCTATCCACCTACGATTATGAGATCTTCTACCGGCCAGGTAAGCTGAACGAACCCCCTGATGCTCTTTCACGAATTACATGCGCCAGCGCGCATATTGATAGACATCAGACCCTCCACAATGACCTCTGCCACCCCGGGGTCACCAGACTTTACCATTTCATTCAGGCCCGCAACCTGACCTACTCCATCGAGGAGGTCAGGACCATGACCAGGAACTGCCAGACCTGTGCCGAGTGCAAACCGCACTTCTATAGGCCGGACAAAGCAAGCCTGATCAAGGCCACCCGCCCCTTCGAGCGCCTGAGCATCGACTTTAAGGGGCCCCTACCGTCATCCGACCGTAATGTGTACTTCCTCAACATCGTTGATGAGTACTCCCGTTTCCCCTTTGCCTTCCCCTGCCCAGACATGACCAGTACCACGGTCATTAAATGCCTGAATGAACTCTTCGCCTTGTTCGGGTTCCCGAACTATATACATAGTGACCGGGGCTCCTCCTTCATGAGCGAGGAACTCCGCCAGTTCCTACTAGCGAGAGGTATTGCAGCAAGCAGGACCACCAGCTACAACCCCCGAGGGAACGGCCAGGTGAAAAGAGAGAACGCGACTGTCTGGAAGGTCGTCATCTTAGCCTTAAAGTCCAAGGGCCTCCCAACCTCCCGCTGGCAGGAAGTCCTCCCGACAGCGCTGCATTCCATCCGGTCACTACTTTGCACTGCCGTTAACGCCACCCCCCATGAACGAATGTTTGTTTTCCCCAGGAAGTCGACTACGGGAACCACTCTACCAACCTGGCTGACCTCTCCGGGGCCCGTCCTGCTGCGAAAGCACGTGAGGGCCCATAAAACGGACCCCCTGGTCGAGATGGTGAACCTCCTGCACGCCAACCCCCAGTACGCCTACGTGGCTTACCCAGATGGGCGGGAGGATACTGTCTCCTTACGAGACCTCGCACCCTCGGGCACTCCGGAGACACCACCTTTACCCCCCCCCACCACCCCCCCAATTCCAGCCCAGGTAGACGACATGCCGGAACCCCACGAGCCTTCGCCGACCACGCAGACACCAGCATTAACACCGGATAATGCAACACCGCCGCTGCGACGATCGGAGAGGCTTACGAGGCCTCCGGACAGACTGACATACCAGAACTGGTAGTACACTTCACCCCGCCGGACTCAAATCTAAAGAAGGGGTGAATGTGGTAAACCACTTTTATCGTTCACTATCGTTACACTATAGTTAGCACTGTTATATTGTTATCACTGTTCTCACTGTTGTATCACTATACGAGGTTGCCTCTTGTCAGACTGTTATACCTGGGCTGACCATCACTGACTCCGCCCATGGCTCCCCAGGTATAAAGGTAGTCGACTGGCTGGTATTCCTCCTTGCTGGATCCGATCACCCATGAGGGTGGGCTCTGTTATTTAGTCAATAAAAACCTATAGTTACTTTCCTAACTCGTCGCTTTTCATTGGACGAATTGATAGGTATATCACCCATTATGACAGCGCAAAGGCTACAGAGGTGGTCCCTTTTTCTAGGGGCACACCAATATAACACAGAATACAAAGGATCAAAACAGCATGGGAATGCTGACGGTTTATCGCGCCTACCGTTGCCAATGGTAGAAGAGGCACCTACCGTAGACCCAGTGGAGATTTTCCACTCTACCATCGTCGAATGTCTACCAGTAACAAATTCTGTCATTGAAAGGGAAACTAGAAATAACCTGACTCTCTCACGAGTCTACGATTTAACAGTGAAGGGATGGCCAGCACATGGCGAACCACTGTTGCCAGCATTCTCGCAAAGAAGAGTACAGCTGTCAGTGTGCCGAGGAACCTTGATGTGTGGATCCAGAGTGGTGATTCCACCCAAACTCCAGGATAAAGTTCTAAAGGAGCTTCACGAGGGGCATCTGGGTGGAGTGAAAATGAAGAACCTAGCCAGGACGTTTGTATGGTGGCCAGGTATCGATGGAGACATCGAAGAAATGACCAAGAGCTGCCTAGGATGCCAGAAGGTCCAAAACGCTCCACCACAAGCCCCTCTACATCCATGGGAGTGGCCCTCATCTCCATGGCAAAGGGTACACATCGAATTTGCTGGTCCATTTATGGACTCAATGTTCTTAATCGCGGTTGATGCACACTCCAAGTGGCCGGAGGTAATAAAGATGTCCTCCACCACCACGGAAAAAACCATCACAGTATTAAGGACCATATTTGCCAGGAATGGGCTGCCTGAACAGATCTGTTCTGATAATGGACCGCAATTTGTGTCCGAAGAATTCAGGAAGTTCTTAAAAAACAATGGGGTTAAGCAATACACGTCCGCCCCATACCATCCCGCCACCAATGGATTGGCTGAAAGGTTTGTCCAGACCTTCAAGAAGGCCATAAAAGCCATGGGTAATGAAGACATAAAACTTCAGCATAAGGTGGATAACTTCTTGTTTGCATACAGGAATGCAACTCATATGGTTACAAACCAAACTCCCGCCATGATGTTCTTCAATAGAAGCCTAAGATGCCGGCTGGATTTGATCAAGCCAAACATCAGAAGGGACGTGGAGAACCGGCAATTTCAAGGCATGAATGAAAGGCCAACTAGAACCTTCCAGATAGGTCAACAAGTTTTGGCCCGGGACTACCGTACCGAGAAATGGCAGCCTGGAACTATCTGCACACGACTAGGTTATGTGCACTGATGTATACCGTGGACATTGGAGAAGGCATAATAAGGCGCCATGCTGACCAAATCATAGAGTCATCCGAAAAGGGACAACCTACACCACAACTCTATATGCCTAATGATGAAGTAGAAATACCCATAGTATCTACCTCCGATCCCGTGATACTGGAACCCGATGAACCCGACACTGGCATTCAAGCCAAATCAGCCTTGCCAAAAGAACCTACTAAACCACCAGAAACTACGACACCAACGAGGTGTTATCCAGACCGAGTCAGGAAGCCTCCAGAGAGACTGACTTATAATTGATTAACTGCAGCAATGTGTAGATTATTTTTCTTGTAACATGTAATTAATGATTACTTAAAATATTTTGTACTGGTTGGCTAAAAGGGGAGGAATTGTAGTGTATGTGCCTTTAAGAGCCCCCTGTGTACTGTAATGCCGGTAATGGCCACTCGGGCTATATAAGCCTGTATATTGTGTTGTATCAGTTAGTTCCCCTCCAGACTTTGTTCAGTAAACACCTGTGAAACCAACTCCTGTCTTCAGTGTCTCTATTAACACACGGACACAACAGATTCTGACCCTGGGACTGTACATGGGGATTCTGACCCTGGGACTGTACATGGGGGTTCTGACCCTGGGACTGTACATGGGGATTCTAACCCTGGGACAGTACATGGGGATTCCAACCCTGGGACTGTACATGGGGATTCTAACCCTGGGACTGTACGTGCGGATTCTAACCCTGGGACTGTACATGGGAATTCTAACCCTGGGACTGTACAGGGGGATTCTAACCCTGGGACTGTACATGGGGATTCTAACCCTGGGACTGTACAGGGGGATTCTAACCCTGGGACTGTACAGGGGGATTCTAACCCTGGGACTGTACATGGGGATTCTAACACTGGGACTGTACAGGGGGATTCTAACCCTGGGACTGTACAGGGTGATTCTAACCCTGGGACTGTACATGGGGATTCCAACCCTGGGACTGTACATGGGGATTCCAACCCTGGGACTGTACATGGGGATTCCAACCCTGGGACTGTACATGGGGATTCTAACCCTGGGATTGTACATGGGGATTCTAACCCTGGGGCTGTACACGGGGATTCTAACCCTGGGACTGTACATGGGGATTCTAACCCTGGTACTGTACATGGGGATTCTAACCCTGGGACTGTACATGAGGATTCTAACCCTGGGACTGTACATGGGGATTCTAACCCTGGGATTGTACATGGGGATTCTAACCCTGGGATTGTATATGGGGATTCTAACCCTGGGACTGTACCTGGGGATTCTAACCCTGGGACTGTACATGGGGATTCCTACCCTGTGACTGTACATGGGGATTCTAACCCTGGGACTGTACATGGGGATTCTAACCCTGGGACTGTACATGGGGTTTCTAACCCTGGGACTGTACATGGGGATTCTAACCCTGGGACTGTACATGGGGATTCTAACCCTGGGACTGTACACGGGGATTCTAACCCCAGGACCGTACATGGGGATTCTAACCCTGGGACTGTACATGGGGATTCTAACCCTGGGACTGTACATGGGGATTCTAACCCTGGGACTGTACATGGGGATTCTAACCCTGGGACTGTACATGAGGATTCTAACCCTGGGACTGTACATGGGGCTTCTGAACCTGGGACTGTACATGGGGATTCTAACCCTGGGACTGCACATGGGGATTCTAACCCTGGGACTGTACATGGGGATTCTAACCCTGGGATTGTACATGGGGATTCTAACCCTGGGACTGTACATGGGGATTCTAACCCTGTGATTGTACATGGGGATTCTGACCCGGTGACTGTACATGGGGATTCTAACACTGGGACTGTACATGGGGATTCTAACCCTGGGACTGTACATGGGGATTCTAACCCTGGGACTGCACATGGGGATTCTAACCCTGGGACTGTACATGGGGATTCCAACCCTGGGACTGTGGGACTTGAACCCACAACCTTCTGGGGCTCTTCCCTTACAATTCTATGGCATGTAAAGTGTAAGCTTGGCACTTACCAGTGCCTTCAGGAGAGATGGTGAGAAATCCTCTGTGTGGAGAGTGACGATATAATAACTAAGACATTGATTGTCTGCTCCTATTGTGTTCTGACATTCAATGATTGTTGCTCCCGGGCACTGGGACCCGGTTGGAAGCAGACACTTCCATGTTCCTGTACTAAGATGGCCGCTCATGCACTCGGTTGCACACTGAATTAAAATGGCATCGCACTGGAGCTTTCTGCCCTCCTGTACAAAGATGGCTGCCATTAACATGGGCCTGTTAGCGGAAGAAATCTTCGTAGTTGCAAACACGGGATCTTCAGGTTATTATTCTGGGCTTGCGGACTACTCCAGTTGTTCATAACGCCCCCCCACCTACCGACCAGTCCATTACGCCCCTGCAACTCTGATTCTTACCCGCCACTGAATTGTACTCCTGGCTTCTAACCCTCTCCATCTGTCCATCTCCAATGCTGCACTGCGCATGCTCAATATACCCTCCCCTATCGCACCTGCGCACTGGGCACCTGCAGTCTGGGGGCAGCACATTGCCCACTGCGGGGAATGCTGGGTAAAAGCCCCCCATTGAAAGACCAGATTAGTGACTAGAACATGATTTACTGTGATTGCATTGAGGGCTGAACCATGTTCATTCCAGCAGTTATGGCTTGTTTCTGCTGATCTCAATAACCCCTGTACCTGTGCTGGAGATTAATATTCTGTAGAAATAGTGAATAAATCAGCCTTGTTTCAAACACACAGTTTGTCAGCTATTTGATATCTCGATGATAAGAGAAGTCTAATTGATGCTCTGTTCCCGACTGGTAAATTTTTGGGCCTTTTATTACTCTAGATTATTTCCGTTCTCATCTAGTTCGCCTTCTACCACATTAAACCGCAAGCTTGCTCCGTTTGAGTACACGACTTGCAGGTGTCATCGACTGAACTGTAGTGTCTCATTCTACACTCATCTGCAGGTGGCCCTGGAGATGGAGCACGTGGTGTCCGCCGGCATCCTTGAGGCCTTCCGCGACTGGTGGGCGCAGCGGGGACTGGAGTGCATCATCAACATGGCCAACCAAATTTTAATTTAATTTGTTAAGTTTTATTTAAAGTTTTATTGATTTAGAGATAATTTGTTTATCCACCCCATCAAAAGAGTACACTCATCTGCACCTCTTCCATTGTTTGAAGGGGCTGCTCCTCAATTTTTGGCTGCACTTCAGTCCCACGCTCCTGATCTTCGGTCACCCAGTGCGGAGGGGAGCGGGCAGATCGGAGGACCTCCTTGTGGGAGTGCTCCTGGGCCTGGCCAAAAAAGGCCATCAATTGGTTCAGGCAGCGGGCGGTTGAGGGGGTCGTTCGGCCCAATTGCCTGCCTCTCTTCCGCGGCCATGATCGCGCTCGGGTGGCCCAGGAGATGGAGCACGCTGTGTCTGCTGGCACACTTGAGGCCTTCCACGACTGGTGGGCACCGTGGGGACTGGAGTGCATTATCACCAACGAGAACAAAATTTTAATTTACGTTGTTAAGTTTTATTTAATGTTTTATTAGTTACAGTATTTTTTGTTTAAGTGTGCATCAAAAGAGTAAACTCATCTGCACACCACAGGGACTGGAGTGCATTATCACCACAGGTAATGAAATGTTAATTAAATTATTAAGTTTCCTTTAACGTTTTATGTTAAGTTACAGTTTATTTGTTAGTACAAAAGAGTACACTCAGCTGCAATTCCTTTGAACCATAGCTTTATAGAATTATCTTGCACATGTTTTGAAATCTGTTATCATCTGTATAATTTAACCCTTTGTGGATTCGATATAGTAAAACTCCTCCACAAGTGCTGCATGTGATAACCTTGGAAAGGTTCTGATCTTTGTAATAGTAATTACTGAGCTTGATGGTCTCATTGATGTAATCTCTTGTTACTAACATACCTTGCACTATTTCTTTAATCGAGATAATTGTTTCAAATACTTCCATTATCAGGTCTTTAGCTCCTCCATTGATCCCTGTCAATGATCCATTGTTAGGGGCTGTTGTTAGGATGTAGGTTTAGGGGTTAGGATTGGGGTTAGTGGTTGGGGCCAGTGGTTATTGGTTAGGATTGGGGTTAGTGGTTGGGGGCTAGTGGTTATTGGTTAGGATTGGGGTTAGTGGTTGGGGCCAGTGGTTATTGGTTAGGATTGGGGTTAGTGGTTGGGGCCAGTGGTTATTGGTTAGGATTGGGGTTAGTGGTTGGGGCCAGTGGTTATTGGTTAGGATTGGGGTTAGTGGTTGGGGCTCATGGTTATGGTTAGGATTGGGGTTAGTGGTTGGGGCTAGTGGTTATTGGTTAGGATTGGGGTTAGTGGTTGGGGCTCGTGGTTATTGGTTAGGATTGGGGTTAGTGGTTGGGGCTAGTGGTTATTGGTTAGGATTGGGGTTAGTGGTTGGGGCTAGTGGTTATTGGTTAGGATTGGGGTTAGTGGTTGGGGCCAGTGGTTATTGGTTAGGATTGGGGTTAGTCGTTGGGGCTAGTGGTTATTGGTTAGGATTGGGGTTAGTGGTTGGGGCTAGTGGTTATTGGTTATGATTGGGGTTTGTGGTTGGGGCTCATGGTTATTGGTTAGGATTGGGGTTAGTGGTTGGGGCCAGTGGTTATTGGTTAGGATTGGGGTTAGTGGTTGGGGCTAGTGGTTATTGGTTAGGATTGGTGTTAGTGGTTTGGAGATTAGTCTTAGGAGTTAGTGATTAGGGTTAGAAACCATTAATAACAACACAGGTGTCACTGGAAGCATCTTTTTTCATTTCATGTTTTTTAACCTCACACAGGCGAGTCATGAATCAGTCTCATGAATTGTTCATTCAAGGAACATTCTTTATGGCTGGAGTGTGATTTTTTTCCCTGCACACCGGTCCAGGTATTGGGCTAGTTACATCCAATCATCAGCCTGCCTGAAAAGGGCTTTTGAAAATAACCTGTCACCATCTGATTCCACCATCATATCTTCATCCATTACCCACCACGCCTTTCACCCTCACTAGAGCTGGTTTCACCACCATGACCATTAGCCATACTGAGGCTCTCTGATTTCCATTTATAGTCTCAATGTAAGTGGTCCCTGGATTTGGTGTCACAGTGTAAATGGTACCTCGATTGGGTCTCAAAGTGTAAGTGGTCCCTGGATTCGGTGTCACAATGTAAGTGGTCCCTGGATTTGGTGTCACAGTGTAAATGGTACCTCGATTGGGTCTCAAAGTGTAAGTGGTCCCTGGATTCGGTGTCACAATGTAAGTGGTCCCTGGATTTGGTGTCCAGATTATTTTCCAGCCATTTTGAGATGTCCCTTACCCTGACACCAGAAAGGCAACACACCCTTCGGGACTCTCGATCCTGACTGTAAGGACTACTATCTATTTTTCTAATTATATAATCCCCTATACTACAATCTTTCAACACTGCTCATCCTCCCCTTGGACAGCCTCCTGTTCCATGGTGCCTTGGACAGCATTCTCACTGTCCTTCCCAGTCTTTCTCCTTATCCTCACAGGTATTGAGTACTTTGTGCCTGTTGGACAGGCGCAGTGTCTGCTGGACTTCCTTCACTACTCTCCACGTTCCCCTTACCGGGCTGACTGACAGTCACACTCTCCCCTTCCTGCACCTGTGCTTTCTTCTGGTGTGTGTCTGTACTCGAGTAAATTATCCAGTAATTCCTGCTCCTCCCTTATATGTCGGAGTGTCTCTAGCTCGGACTCCAGCTCACTGACTCTGAGCTGGAATGTCATGAGGCAGAGACATTTGCTGCAGATGTGGCCGTCTGGGACAGTCTCGTTGTTCACAAACTCCCACATATTACAATCCCCACACACTGCCTGGTCTTTATTAATGAATGAATGAATTTATTTTTTGTTATCTGTAGTTTATTTCTTGAACTGTGATTAATTTCTTCGCTATTTATCAGTTATGAGCGTCTTTAAAAACAGTTAGAAATTAATCACTTACCTCATTTTTCTTTGACTTACTTGCAATAATAAATCCTTACTAAGTCAAGCTTAACACTAACCACTAAAGAGACTAAACACAGAAAGGGATATCGATGCACTTACCGATATACTTATGTTAATTTGCTCTACTGTGTTTTGATTATGATGTCACTTTTTTGGTGTCCTCCAGTGCGATTATTTATTATTTACTGTTGTTCCTTGGTTTAAATTACTGAGCACCTACTTCCCCCTCAGCATCCAATTCCCATTCTCGCGAAATTTCCCTAACCACTCTGTTTAGCAAGCCACTCTGTTTAGTAGATTGTCCAGCTCTGTGCCACACCGCTCATCCTCCTCCTATTCCTTACTCCAAAGGTATCTCTGTCCTCAGCTATTCCACTCACTTTTCCTCCATATTCTTGTCAACTAAAATGGCGGCTGTTGTTACCCAGAATACTCCACACTGTAGAATAGGCCCTATCAATGCTGCAGGGGCCGGTGTGCGCAGGCGCGGGGAGGGCACGGTGCGGGGCAGGTCCCGCGCGTGCGCAGTGCCGCCAGTCGGGTAATGGCGGCGGAAGGTGGAGAGAAGATTCCGGAATAACAACAGAAAATGCTGGAACAACTCAGCAGGCCAGGCAACATCCGTGGAGAGAAAATAGAGTCAACGTTTCGGGTGAAAACACTTTGTCAAGACTAAAGAAGCACAGGAAATGAAATAGATGAAATAGAAGATTCCGGAGCGGGGAGGAGGTGGCGGAGCGCAGGGGAGCAATAGAACCGGTGAAGAGGCTTTATAAACACTCGGGGTGGGACTCAGGCCCCGAACAAGAGCCTCCAGGCTGGGCGTTTGCCCTGAGCAGGGCAGCAGCTGCGGGGCTTTCTCCCAGTGACCGGCCCGGGGTAACGGCCGCCATCTTGAGAGGCTCAGGGGCAGCAGGGCGCATGCGCGGCCCCCTTGGCCAGGAACCAGGAGGAGAGAATCTGGTCAATTTCTATCCTGGAGTCACAGTGATGGCTTTTGTAAACTCCTTTTATGAGCTGTGAGAAGGGCAGCATTTACACACCGCAAACTCAAACCAAACATCACATCAAGATCTGACAGAGTCGCTCCATTTGTCAGGACCCGAATACCATCGGCCTTTGAATGTGGAAGGAGAAATGTTTGTCTGTTCTGTCTGTGGGAAAAGATTTCAAACATCAGTGTGACTGGAAAAGCACCGAGACACACACACCCGAGTGAGAGTGTTCCAGTGCACTGACTGAGGAAAGAGCTTTAACCAGTTACATAGCCTGAAAAATATCACCCCATTCACAGCGGGGAGAAACTGTACATGTGTTGTGTGTGTGGATGAGGCTTCAACTGATCGTCCAACCTGGAGAGACACAAGGACACCCGCACCGTGGAGAAACCATGGAAATTTGGGGACTGTGGGAAGGGATTCAATTACCCATCTGAGCTGGAAACTTATCGACGCACTCACACTGGGGAGAGGCCGTTTACCTGCACCGTGTGTGGGAAGGGATTCACTCAGTCATCCAGCCTCTATACACACCAGCGAGTTCATACTGGAGAGCGACCGTTCACCTGCATTAAATGTGGGAAGGGATTTACTGCTTTATTAACCCTCCTGACACACCAGCGAGTTCACACTGATAAGAGACCTTTTAAATGTTCTGACTGTGAGAAGAGCTTTAATAGCACAAAGGATCTGTTGACACACCAACGAGTTCACACTGGGGAGAGGCCGTTCACCTGCTCCATGTGTGGGAAGGGATTCACTCAGTCATCCCACTTTCTGACACATCAACTTGTTCACTCTGATAACAAACCTTTTAATTGTTCTGACTGTGAGAAGAGCTTTAAAAGTAAAAAGGATTTATTGACACACCTACGCACCCACACTGGGGGAAGGCCGTTCATCTGCTCCGTGTGTGGGAAGGGATTCACCCGATCATCCCACCTGTTGAGACACCACCGCATTCACACTGGGGAGAGGCCATTCACCTGCTCTGTGTGTGGGAAGGGATTCACTCAGTCATCCCACCTCACCGAACACCGACATGTTCACACTGATGAGAGACCTTCTGAATGTTCTGACTGTGAGAAGAGCTTTAAAAGCACAAGTGGTCTGCTGAAACACCAACGCACTCACACTGGGGAGAGGCCATTCACCTACTCTGTATGTGGGAAAAGATTTAGTGATTCATCCTACCTGCTGACACACCAGCGAGTTCACACTGGAGAAAGGCAGTTCACCTGCTCCACGTGTGGGAAGGGATTCACGGATTCCTACAACCTGCTGGCACAACAATCTGTTCACACTGGGGAGTGGCCATTCACCTGCTCCATGTGTGGAAACAGATTCAGTGATTCATCCAACCTGCTGACACACCAGCGAGTTCACACCGGGGAGAGGCCGTTCACCTGCTCCGTGTGTGGGAAGGGATTCACTCAGCCATCCTCCTTACTGAGACACCAGCGAGTTCACGACCGACTGCAGAGGTTGGATTCTGCTGTTATTGCTGCTGTTAATCACATCCAGGACTGAACCATGTTCATTCTATCAGTTGGGGTTTGTTTCTGCTGATGTTTATAACCCTATAACTGGGCTGGAGATTAATATTCTGGATAAATGTCAAATAAATCAGCTTTGTTTCAAACATACTTTGTGTTGAGTCTGTGCTGACTCCATGATAAGAGGAGACTAATTGATGTCCTGTTGCTGACTGCTCCATTTTTGGGCCGTTTCTCCTTTCTTACTCTGGATTATTTCGGTTCTGATCTAATTGGCCTTCTACCATCCTGGGAGTCCCATGATACAACAATAATGGAGTTGTTGACTAATCACAGCGATCAATCTCTATCAATGTGTCTCCAACAGACCCAGACATGAGGTGAGGAAAACCCCAGTGGTGGAGAGCTTTAGGAGCCATCGGACCAAAATCACCTCTTCCTCCTGAGCATTCTACACTGACCACATGTCATGTCTCAAATTACTCACACACTGTGTCCCAAAATCTTATTCTATGAATGAAATCGGTCCAATTTACATTGGAATGAATCAACACTAACTGCTTCCACCGTCTCCCTAGGGAGCCTGACCCAGAGATTGACCACTCACTCACTGAAATATTGTTTCCACAGATTGGATTTGAATTTACCCCCTTCAAGCGCAGGCCGTGTCCTCTGGTTCTACTGTTCTGGACAGGGTGAAATAACTTGTCGTGCTCTACATTATCCAGTCCCTTTAGAATCCTCAAAACAGCAATCCGATCACCTCTCCACCTTTTCTTTCTCAGTGTGAACAGGCCCAGTTTACATAACCTGGACATGTTGGCTCGATACGCAGTTAAATTCTGACACAAACCCTTTGATGCTTCTTAAATTGCATTAACCGACACTTCACAGAATCCAAGAATGATACAGCACAGAAGGAGGCCATTCGGCCCATCGTGCCTGTGCGGCTCTCTGAAAGATCCATCCAATTACAAAAGCAAAATACTGCGGATGCTGAAAATCTGAAATAAAGAGAGAAAATGCTGGAAATCCTCAGCAGGTCAGGTAGCGTCTGTGGAGAGAGAAACAGAGTTAACGGTTCAGGTCACAGACCTTCCGTCAGAACCTTTCATCACACATTATAATCTAATGTATTACTCTGGTTTAAGCATATATTGTGGTTAATAACGGCAAACTCTGTTGTTTCTCCTGATCTGGTTACAGTTTCCAACCAGTCGATTCAGTGGAATGTCCTATCAGTGTTGCCATGGCGACCTGTCTGCAGTGAAACGCCTGTTTGACTTCTTGAAAGTGCAAAGTATCTGCTGACAGACCAGCGAGTTCACACTGGGGAGAGTACGTTCACCTGCTCCATGTGTGGGAAGGGATTCACTCGTTCATCCAACCTGCAGACACACCAACGTGTGCACATGTGACTGCAGGGGCTGGATTCTGCTGTTAATCACATCCAGGACTGAACCATGTTCATTCTGACAGTTGGGGTTTGTTTCAGCTGATGTTAGTAACCCCTATAACTGGGCTGGAGTTTAATCTGTATCAATCAATGTCAAATAAATGAGCTTTGTTTCACACACACGCAGTGTGTCGGGTCCTTGATATCTCGACAATAAGACGAGCTGATTGAGGACTTGTTACAAACTGAGTGGAATCCATCTGAGAACTGAGTTCCCACAACTTGTTAAAAGATGGGTCTACAAGATGTCCAAGTCTGACAGGACAGAAAATTCTATTATATCACAGGGTCCACTTCAACCATCCAGGGCAGTGAGCCCCTGTAATATTGGATTTTAACCTATGGGAAATATTCTGATAATCTGTTATTGTCACGGGGCAAAGCAGCCTTGTTACTTTAACATCAGTTTAATCAAACTCAATGGACAATCCGATCACTAAAAGGAAACGTCTCCTTAAAGCTGACGGTGTCGGCAGTTCTGCAGCTCATTTCTCAGTGTGAGTGTGTCAGAATGAAAAGCTTTAACAACAGCCGATGTTTCACAAAGGGAGACCTCACCCGACCAAAGGGCATTGGTGGAGTTTAATGGGCTGTTTGTGTCACTGGGCTACAGGAGGCCATTTTTAACAGAAGGAAAACTGGTCACAGCAAACAGAGTGTTTAACAGACTGTCCCTGGTCCACTCGAACCCCCACCTTCTCTCTCTCACTATTTATGGGCACTGCTGCAGTAATTGCTCCTCTGACCTTTCCTCTCTTGTCCCTCCTACACCCCTAATACACGGCCCGACACAATCTCCCTCCCCCTACATCCTCACTGTGCTGGAATCCACACCAGTCTCCCCATCTGCTCCTTGTTCTCTCCCTGGATCCTAAAACTACTGAACTCACTCTTCCCCTCCTGAAGTCTACAGGCTCTAAAACTGAAGCTTGGTGTCCCTCAGTCCCGACTCCTTGATTTACCTCCCCTTCTCTCCTCCTCTTTCCCCCTTGGTTGTGTTCCACACTCTGGGCCTTGGGCCTTCCCCGGGGATTCTCAGTATGAACAGGTGGGATGTGTTTGGAGACAGGGTGTCCCGGCTCTCCACCTTTAAAGGGACAAGGAGACGACCAGCTGGCTGAATGGCCCTGCTTTATGACATCACTGTCATAGCAACCAGCCTCCTTGAGCCCTGCTCATTATGGGCTGGGTTTAGCTCAGTGCTGTTACAGGAAGGGAAACAGGAGCAGGATTCGCCCCATGTGGAGCCCAGGATTAATGGTGCGCATGCAAAGCCGCAACATCTGGTACGCGTGCGTGGCTCAGGTGGGGGCGAGTCAGTGTTTCACCTCAGCCGCCAGGGAGGTGCACATGCGTGGGACGACCCAACATTCTTCCTGTCAGCAATCACTCCCTCGTTTCTTTAGTATAAACAGAAATGCTGGAAATACTCAGCAGGTCGGGCAGCATCTGTGGAGACAGAAACAGAGTTAACGTTTCAGGTCGATGACCTTTCATCAGAACTGCTTGTTCTTTAGTGTCAGCTGTTACTCAGTTGGTAGCGCTCTCGCCTCTGAGTCAGAAAGTTGTGGGTTCAAATCCCAGCCCAGAGACTTGAGCACAAAATCCAGGCTGACACTCCAGTGCAGTGCTGAGGGAGTGCGGCACGGTCGGAGGTGCTGTCTTTTGGATGAGACGTTAAACTGAGGCCCCGTCTGCTCTCTCAGGTGGATGTAAAAGATCCCATGGCATTGTTTCAAGAAAGAAAAACTTCCATTTATACAGTGCTTTCATGACCACCAGATGTCTTGAAGTGCTTTACAGCCAATGAAGTACTGCAATGAAGTAGTCACTGTTGTAATGTGGGAAAGAGCAGGGCAGTTATCCCCAGTCTCCTAGCCAATGTTTATCTCTCAATCAACATAAAAAGATAGATTATCTGGTCATTATCACATTGTTGTTTGTGGGAGCTTGCTCTGCGCTAATTGACTGCTGCGTTTCTTACATTACAACAGTGACTACACTTCAAAAGTACTTCATTGGCTGTAAAACACTTTGGGATATCCGGTGGTGGTGAAAGGTGCTATAGAAATGCAAGTCTTTCTTTCTTCACTGGTCTCACCAGCGACCTCTTCTAGCTGATGGTTGATTGACATTACAAGAGGATTTGAGTACAGGAGTAAAGAAGTCTTACTCCAATTATACAGGGCCTTGGTGAGACCACACCTGGAGTACTGTCTACAATTTTGGTCTCCTTACCGAAGGAAGGATATACTTGCCATAGAGGGCGTGCAACAAAGGTTCAATGAGATCAGTTCCTGGGATGGCGGGACTGTCAGGTGGTAGAGAGAAAACGGGGAATTACAGACCGGTAAGCCTGACATCGGTAGTGGGGAAAATGCTAGAGGCCATTATAAAAGATGTAATAGCTGAGCACTTGGAAAACAGTGACAGGATCGGACAAAGTCAACATGGATTTACAAAAGGTAAATCGTGCTTGACTAATCTACTGGAATTTTTTGAGGATGTAACTGGTAGAATAGATAAGGGAGAACCAGCGGATGTGGTGTATTTGGACTTTCAGAAGGCTTTCGATAAGGTCCCGCATAAGAGATTAGCGTGTAAAGTTAAGGCACATGGGATTGGGGGCAAGGTACTGACTTGGATAGAGAACTGGTTGGCAGACAGGAAGCAAAGAGTTGGAATAAACGGGTCTTTTTCCGAGTGGCAGGCAGTGACTAGTGGGGTACCGCAGGGATCGGTCCAAGGACCCCAGCTTTTCACAATATATATTAATGATCTAGACAAGGGAACTAGATGTAACATCTCCAAGTTTGCAGATGACACAAAGCTGGGTGGGCGTGTGTGCTGTGAGGAGGATGCCGAGAAACTCCAGTATGATTTGGACAGGTTGGGTGATTGGGCAGATGCATGGCAGATGCAATATAACGTGGATAAATGTGAGGTTATCCACTTTGATTCACAGTTGGAGCTCCCGCTCGCGGCGCTTTGAATTTCGCCCCAACAATGGACGGCGGTTGGAGGCGGGACTTGGGCCAAGCGGATTGGCTGCTGGCCTTTGATTGACGGCTGACGGGACCAATCCCTGGGACCGCGGACTGTCCTGCTCAGTGGCGCCCCCTGGTGTGAGGGCAAGCGGCGGCTGGAGCTGCGGGTCCCGCAAACTGCGCCTGCGCACTGCTCCTGTTCCAGTGGGAGAAGGTGTTCAACGGGCTGGGCTCCTGGGATTGGGAATGGCCGCACCCTCCAATAAACCCCAGCCTGGATTTGTAGGGGGGAAGGGGGGAGATGGGGGCAACAGGCTGGATGGAGATGATGGGAATCTGGATCAACCCAATTGTCAGCGAGCGAGGGGCGGCTTCCGCAGCCTTGGCCCCATCGCGCCCCACATCGCTTCCCCCGCAGCTGCTCAATGGGAACTGAGCCGGCGCCCGGTGTGAGGGCTGCTTGTGAGAGAAAGAATGAAAGAGGGAGAGAGTTTCTGGGCCCACCCCTTGAAACCTTCTCACCGACCCCGGTGGAGAACCTCTGATCGACAAGAGGCGCTGCAGCAACTCACCAAGGCTTCTTCGGCAGCACCTCTCTGTTGTGTCTGTCTATAATAAGACACAGACTGCGGAGAACGGTACAACAGGTGTTTACTCAACGTGGCTCACACTGGAACTGACTGTACAGATTACTACTCAGTGCTATATACAGGTGTGGTCACTGCCGGTACTGCAGTATACATGAGCTGTAAAAAGTAGTTCCTCCCTTAAAGGTATATACATTACAATTCCTCCCCTTTTAGATTAACAGTACCATAACACTCATTTAACAATTAAATATCAAACTAATTACAATTAACACTTTTAACATGCAACATCAGCTGAAAATAGTCTATTTATATATTCAGTCTTTGGGGAGGCTTCCTGATCCTTTCTGGATAGCGCCTTTCCCGAGTGTCTTGCTCTTGGTGCGGAGGCGATTCTGGCCCCCTGTCGTCGGTTGGTTCATCAGCTTCCGATGCTACTGTTTCTGGGGTAGATGCGACCTGTACGTCGGGTTCATCACCAGGTACGTATGGGCGAGGCATGGGGTTGGCTTGTTCCTGTGACTCTAGGATCTGGTCAGCATGGCATCTCACGATGCTCTCCCCAATGTCCACTGTGTACATTAGTGGGCCCTGCCGTGTGCATATCGTTCCTGGCTGCCATTTTTCAGTTCGGTAGTCGCGGGCCAAGACTGGTTGCCCTACATTGAAGCTCCTTGTTGGCTTCTCATGGATGTGCTGGAATTGCTTACTCTCAACATCTCTTCGTACGTTTGGTCTGAGCAAATCCAGGCGAGATCTTAACCTTCGGTTAAAGAACATCATGGCTGGGGCCTGGTTGGTGACTGCATGTGTCGCATTCCGGTAGGCGAACAGGAAATTGTCCACCTTGTGCTGCAGCGGAATGTTGTCATTGTACATAGCCTTTATTGCCTTCTTAAAGGTTTGTACGAACCTCTCAGCCAATCCATTTGTGGCTGGATGATACGGGGCGGATGTGTAATGCCTTACCCCATTCTTTTTCAAGAACCTCCGGAACTCTTCGGACACAAACAGTGGTCCGTTGTCGGAGCAAATCTGTTCTGGCAAGCCATTCCTGGCAAAAATGGTCCGTAGGACTGCAATAGTTTTCTCCGTGGTGATGGAGGATATTTTGATGACCTCAGGCCATTTTGAGTGCGCATTCACGGCTATTGAAAACATTGAGTTCATGAATGGACCAACAAAACCAATATGCACCCGTTGCCATGGAGATGAGGGCCACTCCCATGGGTGTAGCGGGGCCTGTGGTGGTGCATTTTGGACTCTCTGGCATCCTGAGCAGCTCTTGGTCAGGTCCTCGATTTGTTTATCGATTCCCGGCCACCACACATAAGCCCTGGCTAGGCTTTTCATTTTTACCCCTCCCAGATGACCCTCATGAAGCTCATTGCGCACTCTATCCCTTAACTTGGGTGGAATTACCACTCGGGATCCACACATCAAGGTCCCCCGGCACACTGACAGCTGTTCTCTCCTTGTCGAGAATGCTGGCAACAGTGAGTCGCCATGTGCTGGCCATCCCTTCACCGTCAAATCATATACCCGAGACAGTGTCAGGTCATTTCGGGTTTCCTTTTCGATACAAGTTACCGGTAGGTATTCAACTATAGTCGAATGGAATATTTCGACAGGATCCACTGCTGGTGCTTCCTCCGCAGTAGGCAGTGGCAGGCGTGATAGCCCATCATCATTTCCATGCTGTTTCGTGCCCTTATATTCAATCTCATAGTGGTGCACCCCTAGAAAAAGTGACCATCTTTGTAGTCATTGCGCAGTCATCACCGGAACGCCCTTCTTCAGGTCAAAAATGGAGACAAGAGGCTGGTGATCAGTCAGCAAGGTGAATTTCTGCCCGTGCAGATAGTGATTGAACTTTTTCACTCCCCACACTAGGCTGAGGGCCTCCCTGTCAATCTGGGCATAGTTACGCTCGGCTGAGGTTAGTGATCGTGACGCAAAGGCTATTGGCCTCTCTGAGCCGTCCGAGAATTTGTGCGACAGCACTACTCCAATGCCGAAGGGTGACGCATCACATGCCAACCGAATTGGTAATGCTGGGTTGTAATGGGCCAATACCTCTTTTGATGTGATTAGTGTTTTGCTCTTCTGGAAAGCTCATCTACATTTGTCACTCCACTTCCATGGCACCCCAGTTTGCAGTAGGGTGTTCAGTGGGTGTAGTATTGTAGACAAATTTGGCAAGAACTTATGGTAGTAGTTTACCAGCCCGAGGAACGACCTCAGTTGTGACACATTTTCCGGTGCTGGAGCCTTGACTACTGCCTCAATCTTCTCTGGGGACTTATGTAACCCCTCTTTATCGACAACGTGGCCACAATACGAGATCTGTTTCCTAAAAAACTCGCATTTGTGGCGGTTAGCTCGGAGCCCATATTCCTGCAATCTAGTGAGCACCTGCTCCAGGTTGGCAAGGTGATCACTGTCATTTTTGCCCGTGACCAGGATGTCGTCTAAATAACACTGGGTCCCTGGGATCCCTTGCAGGACTTGTTCCATTGCCCTCTGCCAAATAGCCGGAGCTGATGCTACCCCGAATACCAGCCAGTTGTATTGATAGAGACCTTTATGGGTGTTGATTGTGAGGTATTTTTTTGATGCTTCTTCTACCTCCATTTGCAGATACGCCTGGGCCAGATCAATCTTAGTGAAGCGTTTCCCTCCAGATAGCGAGGCAAAAATATCTTCAATCCGCGGAAGTGGATATTGTGCGGTGTGAAGAACCGGGTTCACTGTTACCTTAAAGTCCCCACAGATGCGAACCTTCCTTGGTTCCCCAGGCGTGCTGCTCAACGACTTTTTCATCACAGGGATGATGGGTGTAGCCCACTCGCTCCAGTATACCATGGACAGTACACCTGAATGTTCCAGACTCTCCAGCTCTGCTTCGACGGCTGGGCGGATCGCATAAGGTCTGGCCTTAAAAAATTTTGGGCTTGCGTTTTCTTCAATTTTAATCATCGCTGTCATGCCTTTTAGTGTTCCGAGCCCTTGCTGAAACACTTCTTTCACGTCAGTTAGGATCTTTGACAGTCGCCCAGGTGTGATGTCGTCATCCTTTTTGTCAGCCACAGTCAGTGCCTGTATGGAATGCCAATCCAGTTGTATTTTCCAGGATCCATTCACGTCCCAGTAATGGTGGTCCTCCATCTTGCAGTACATACAGGTCTAGTTTTGGTGTTTCCTTACCGTTATATATAACGGTCACTCTTATTTTTCCTTTGGGGTAGACTTTTTGCCCCGTGTACGTCTTCAAAATAATTTTTGTGTCTCTCAAGGGTATGTGTGAGAATAGCCACTCGTAGTCCCGTCGGTTTATGACTGTTAGGGCTGATCCTGTGTCCAATTCCATCCTTACCTGGACTCCTGCTATCTTGAGAGTGACCCAAATGGTTCGGTGATCCTCCGTTGTGATCACATTATGTAGTTTCAGGCAACTCAGTTCCCTGCTTTCGGAGTCGTTATCACTCTTTTGTTCATCTGAACTATTCTCTGTCATCTTATGTACCTTCTTGTACTTTTCTTTGGTAGGTTTCTTATTGTTGGTTTTCTTTCCCGACCTGCAGACTCGTGCTATGTCTCCTACTTTTCCACACTGTCTGCACACTTTGTCTTTGAACCAGCAATCATTCTGGTCATGTGTTGTTCTGCCGCAGCGATAGCATTTCTCTGTTCCATATGACATTTCGTTTGTGCCATATTCTTGCGGTCTCTGTTGTATCTCTGCAGCGCCCCGTGCTGCTACTTCATATGATACCGCAATGCTGAAAGCCTTTTCCAGCATAATGTCCTTTTCAGATAAAAGCCGTTTCTGGGTTCCTTCTCTTTGAAGCCCACACGCAAACTTGTCCCTTAAGGTATCTGCCAGTCCCGCTCCAAACTGGCAGTGTTTTGATAGATTGTTGAATGTTAAATAATCAGCATTGCTTTCATCCTTATGCTGGTTCCGTTTGTGAAACTTGAATCTTTCTGCTATCAGCAAGGTGTGGGGTTTAAATGTTCCTGTAGTATCCATTGGCTTCATTGGGGTTACTAGATTTTGTAATAAACCATACGTCTTTGCACCCATTAAATTTAACAATACCGATGCTTTCTTGTCATCTGACACCTCATTTGCCTTGCAGTATACCTCTATTCGTTCGACATATGTAGTCCAATCTTCGACTTCATTGTCAAATGTGGTGATACTGCCACTCTTCGGCATTTTGGGTGTGGTTTAAAATGGTATCTCCCAATGGCTTAAAATGGCGTCTCCCGCACTTTCCTTCCTCCCCCGCTGCTGCCAACGCCGCTCCCGGCGGCTCTCGTGGCAATGGCGGTGCCCTATAGGTTTCACGCGCTTCTCCTGCGCTGCTGGCAATGCCACTCTCGGCGGTCCTCATGGCAATGGTGGCACCTCGCGGGTTTCTGTGCGTCTCTCTCTCCCTTTCTTCGACGCTGCTTGGCCCCTGAACACCGGCTGCGCCCTGTGCGCCCTGCCCTCTCTCTCTCTCCCCCGTCGACGCTGCTCGGCCTTTTGCTGTGCCGCTCGGTCGGGCTCTAGCCCGCCGCTGTTTGGGAAGGGTCTGCATACTACCTGTTGCCAGCCCGTTTCGCTGGACCACCTCGACTGGAAAGCCAAGCCTGGCTCTCGACAGCCTCCCCCGCAATTCTCGAGTCTCTGCTGGATGACTGGGCGGTTGCCTGTGGTCGACGCCCGAGTCTCTGGCCTTCCCCTCCAATCCACTGATCTCCAGGAGCGAATCCCCGGGAGGTGATGCAGAGTTGCAGGTAGGTTCGAACTTGCCTCGTCGCCAATGTTGTGTCTGTGTATAATTAGACACAGACTGCAGGAGAAACGGAACCACAGGGCCTAGAAATTCAGTTGGGCGTGCCAGCCGTTAGCGCCTTAGGTGGAGTAGATCTCGAGCGCTAGGCGCTTAGCACCCGGGCGCAGCGCGATCTGCGCCTCGCCCCAACTTCAGTACACATTTAGCGCTGGCGCAAAGTCTTAGCGCGCGCCCTGCTGCGCGCGCAGATCATGACGTCATTTCGTCGTGCAACGCCCTTTGTGCGCCCCGAACCGGAACTTCACTCGTGCCGGCCCATTGTGCGCCGGGCGGCCCTAACGACTGTGAAGTGGAACGGTACACAGCCGAGGCAGGCCGCGGGGAGCCCTAATTAAAGGGCACTTACCCTGCACTATAAAGGCCAGCCATTTTGCAGCATTCACTCTTGTGCAACGGTTTTTTGGAGAGAGACCAAGGAGGAGAGCTTACTGGTTTGGACCAACACTAGGACAGGTATTTTTGGCTCAGGCCAGAGCTTAGCAATGATCTTTGCCTTCATTCAGAGCTCAGTGTTTGCCAGCATATAATGGGGGCTGCATTGGGTGCCAACGCTGACTTTCAGCCTTATGCCAGAAGGGCTTACAGACGCCGTGAGAGAGTGGCAGCCCTGGCTAGACGCAGAGGGGGCAACAGGCGTTGCCAACTGAGGCCTTACCCACCCAGGGTATACCGCCAGCAGTCCTCCTATCTGACCATGTCTGCCGCGATGTGTGTTAGGAGGCTGCGATTCAGAAGGGAGGTGGTTGCAGACATCTGCCAGCTGCTTCACAGAGATCTGCAGCCACAGCTGATGCGCAGGACGTCTCTGTCGGTGGCAGTGAAGGTGACGGTGGCTCTCAACTTCTATGCCACCGGCTCCTTCCAATCCGCTGCTGTGGACATCGCTAACATCTCCCAGTTCGCTGTGCATTGCTGCATCCGCCAGGTGACCGAAGCCCTTTTCAGAAGGAGACATCAATTCATCTCCTTCCCCATGACCCTGGACAAGGAGCAGCAGCGTGCAGTGGGATTTGCAAGAATAGCGGGCTTCCCCATGGTGCAGGGCGCCATTGACTGCACGCATGTGGCTTTGCGGGCACCTCTGGAGCATGCCGAGGATTACCGCAACCGGAAGGGCTACCATTCCCTCAACGTACAGCTGGTGTGTGACCACAGGCAGCACATCCTAGCTGTCAATGCCCGCTTTCCAGGCAGCAGCCACGATGCCTTTATCCTGCGACAGACAACTGTGGCTGACATGTTCCAGGCACAGCCTCACCCAAGAGGATGGCTTATCGGAGACAAAGGCTATCCTTTGTGTACCTGGCTCATGACCCCACTCCGCGCGCCCACGACCCCTGCTGAAGAGGCATACAACGAGAGCCATCAAGCGACTAGGAACATCATAGAACAAACAATCGGCGTCCTCAAGCAACGGTTCCGCTGTCTCGATCGCTCCGGGGGAGCCCTCCAGTATTCACAGGAGCGAGTCTCCCAATTCGTCGTCGTTTGCTGCATGCTGCACAACCTGGCTATCCGCAGGACTCAGGCACTGCCACCTCACGTTGGACCACCACCTCAGGAGGAGGAGCAGGAGGAGCATGAGGAGGAGGAGGAGGAGGCGTACCAGCCCAGGAGGGAGGCACAAGGTCCAAGGGCCGCCCGTCGGCGGCTTATTGAACGTCACTTCTAGGCCCCCTGTCAGGGAATGGCTTGTGCCAATGAAAGAACATGATTGCAGCCGCTCCGCAAGCCCTCAGCCGGTTAAGGCAACAAACACTTCAAAGATCAAACATGGACAATGTTAATAAATAAAATGCTTTATTGTACAAACTCAGGGCCCTTCCCACATGAAAACCAAAAACAGACGAAACCCCCAAAAAACACTCAAACACATTACTCGCTCCCACAACCTGGAGAGGATTAACAAAACATTGCAACTAAAATGGCCGTCATCCTCGGCCTTCGTAAAAAACAAACATCACATCCTCGGCCTTCAAAAAACAAACATCCAATTCTCGGCCTTCAAAAAACAAACATCCAATTCTCGGCCTCAAAAAACAAACATCCAATTCTCGGCCTCAAAAAACAAACACAACTGGCCACACATTCGACTTTTTGGCCCGCTAGGGCGATGCCTTGGCCATCTTTGTGTGGCCCCTGCCCGCCCTGCTGCTCCTCCTCAAAGTAAGGCCATTGGCTGCTGCAAGGCTGGGGGCAGGCTCCAGAGGGGCACATGTCGTGACGGCAGATGCCCTTGGGGGTCGGCCTAGTCGAGGTCTGGCCGTCGAGCGGGCGGCTGTTGAATGCTGCAGCTGTGGCTGGCCAGCATCAGTCACTGCAGCAGCTCCTGGCAGCTCCACTGGGGGAGTGGCAGTGGCGGCTGGAGGAATGGGGGCAAGCTGGCGGATGGCAGTCGCTCGCTGGTCGCCTGAGACACTGGCACTCGCCCGGGCCAGCACTGCAGCATGCGCACCAATCTGCCGAGGGACAGACCGCTGTGCTGCTGCAGCGCGCCGGGTGCCCTGGCGATGCCTGGCTGACACAGCGAGTGTGGCAGCAGTGAGTGCCCGTGTTGACCTGTTCAGTGACCTCATCAGAGCACCCAGTGACTGCACGGCACCACTGATCAGCTGCCCACTCGCTGCCTGAGCTGCCCCGATTGCCGCCCGACTCGCTGCCTGCTCTGCCCCGAATTCCGCCAAACTGATGGCCTGTGAGGCCCCGACGTCGGTCACACTCTGAGAGAGGAACTCGATGGCCTCAGGCAACCGTGCCACTACCCCCATGAGCTCCGTGTGCCGGCGCTCCGAGTCCACGGACAAGTCCTCGAGGCGTTCCATCTCCTTGTCGAAGACCATCTCCGGACTGGAGGCCGGACTCTCCCTCTGGGGAGAAGGCCGCCGAGCTGGCCGACCCTTCCTGCGTTGCTGGACGCCGCTGGGCCCAGCAATTGGACTCCCCTCCGACCCTTCCCCCCTCTGGGGAGAAGGCCGCTGAGCTTCCACCCCCCTCCCGCGTTTCTGCAGGCCGCAGGTCCCATGAGCTCCCCTCCCCTCTGACACTTCCGCCACGCTCCCCTCCAGGGAAGACGTGTCCCCTACATTCGCATGGGTTGCCGCGGATGAGGGTTCCCCTGATGGGCCGCCTTCCTCTTGCTCCTCCTCCTCCTCCTCTTCTGAGGGGCTGTCACTGGCAAGTTCAGGGACCTCCTCCTCACCATCTGAAAGCAGGAAGGCACAAGAGTAGCTTTAGAGTGAGGAGAGGGCGTCAGCGAGGGATGCATGAGTGGTGGCATTCAGCGCATTGGTCGGACAGTGGCAAAGGATGTAGATCTGATGCGCAAGTGGGACGAGAGAGGTCCAAATGTTGATGTCCTTACCATTGGTGCCCAGAACAGGGTCGGCATCTCCACATGCAACGGGGCCAATCACCCGGCCACCCATGATGCGCTCCACGCGATGTTGCAGCTCGGTGAGTGGCTGGATCTGGGGTCGGCCTCCCCCAGTCGCAGTCCGGCTCTTCCTATTATTGGCCAGCTTGGCCTGCAAGAGAAAGGACGGCCTCTAAGTACAGTGTGTAGCCCTGATCTTGTGTGCACTGCCTCCCATGGTGGAATAGCCTGGCCAGTGTGTCGCCCTGATCTTGTGTGCACTGCTTCCCATGGTGGAATAGCCTGGCCAGTGTGTCGCCCTGATCTTGTGTGCACTGCCTCCCATGGTGGAATAGCTTGGCCAGTGTGTTAAGTGCAGAATGTGCAATTGATGCTCATGCCTGTCCCATAGCTGCTGGATGAGGGCTGGCCATTAGAGCTTTCAGGTCCCTTTGCCCATAATGTGAGGTGCACATGCAAGGATGAGGAGGACACTGGAAAGGGTACTCACCCTGACAATCCGAGTGAGGTCATTAAACTTTTTGCGGCATTGGACACCGGTCCTGGGGACCTCGCTGTTGGCTGACACCTTGCTGGCGACATGCCTCCAGGCTCTCCGGTAGACGTGGGCCAGCGGCTTCCTGCCATTGTCCGGGTACAAAATATGGCACCTCTTCTCCACACCACCAACCAGCACACTCAGATCACGCTCTGAGAAGCGCTGCGCTCGTTCACGGGCCTTCTGCATGGCTTCAGGTGATATTTGGGTCCAGCAGCAGTGTTCAGGCCTAGCTGGAGGGCTCCACTGTCCAGGGCGTGGCAGCAGACCAAGTCGACCCTTCCCCCTTAAGAGCTGGCCGGCGCCAGGGTGTCTGCTGTCAATCACGAGATGGCCGCACCTGCGCTGCGCCTGGCCTCGGCGCTCTCGCTCAGCACCTCCGGCTTAGCGCCTAAAGAGAGGCGTGCAGCGCCAGTTTTAGTGCTCGAGCAAACTCTTAGGGCGAAGCTAATGAATATCGGAGAAGTGGCCTCGATTTTGCGCCAGGCGCAAACTTTAGCGGCCGCCCGACTTTACCGCCCCAAAAGTGGCTACAATGAATTTCTAGGCCCAGGTGTTTACTCAACATGGCTCACAGTGGAACTGCCTGTACAGATTACTACTCAGTGCTATATACAGGTGTGGTCACTGCCGGTACTACAGTATACATGAGCTGTAAAAAGTAGTTCCTCCCTTAAAGGTATATACATTTCACTCCCAAACCCGCCACCTCCACCACCGAGAGGGACGAGGGCAGCAGGCACAGGGGAACACCACCACCTTCAAGCTCCCCTCCAAGTCACACAACATCCCGACATGGAAATATACCGCCGATCCTTCATCGTCACTGGGTCAAAATCCTGGAACTCCCTCCCTAACAGCACTGTGGGAGCATCTTCACCGCACGGACTGCAGCGCTTCAAGAAGGTGGCTCACCACCACCTTCTCAAGGGCACGAATCTCCTCCTGTCTGATATAAACCAACCCCAGTCACTGACACCAATCTCCTCCTGTCTGATAGAAACCAATCCCACAGTCACTAACACGAATCTCCTCCTGTCTGATATAAACCAACCCCACAGTCACTGACACTAATCTCCTCCTGTCTGATATAAACCAACCCCACAGTCACTGACACCAATCTCCTCCTGTCTGATATAAACCAACCCCACAGACACTGACACCAATCTCCTCCTGTCTGATATAAACCAACCCCAGTCACTGACACCAATCTCCTCCTGTCTGATATAAACCAACCCCACAGTCACTGACACCAATCTCTTCCTGTCTGATTTAAACCAACCCCACAGTCACTGACACCAATCTCCTCCTGTCTGATATAAACCAGCCCCACAGTCACTGACACCAATCTCCTCCTGTCTGATGTAAACCAACACCACAGGCCCAGAAAGATTAAACTCAGCCCGTTACTTGGATAAGACTTGTCTCCATTCCCGTGCCGAGGGGATTGCTGTACCAGGCGGAGGGGCAACATTTGGGTCTCTCGATTTTCCACCAATCCCCATTCCCCTTCTTTCTGTGTGTAATGTGCAAGTCAGTAAGAATTGTTAGCGAGGATTAATCAGCACTTTCTAATTGGAGATGATAATCAGCAGAACCTTTCAGACACTGAATTGTACCAAAGATTAATTTAGGATTGAAGTAAAATGTATAATTTTATTGTTAACTAGTTTCTGATGAGAGTTCCTGAATTAAGCGGAAAGATCACAGACAGCGGTCATTAAAGGGACACTGCAGCCCCGAGAACACAATCAGCTATATATCCAGAATATTAAACTCCAGCCCAGTTATAGGGGTTATTAACATCAGCAGAAACAAACTCCAATTGTTTGAATAAACATGGTTCAGTCCCGGATGTGATTAACAGCAGGAAAAGCAGCAGAATCCAACCTCTGCAGTCACTTGTGAACTCACTGGTGTCTCAGGAGGTGGGACGACCGAGTGAACCCCTTCCCACACATGGAGCAGGTGAATGGCCTCTCCCCAGTGTGAGTGCGCCGATGATTTTCCAGCTGGGTCGGGTAAGTGGATCCCTTCCCACAATCCCCACATTTCCACGGTTTCTCCATGGTGCGGGTGTCCTTGTGTCTCTCCAGGTTGGACGATCAGTTGAAGCCTCGTCCACACACAGAACACGTGTACGGTTTCTCCCCGCTGTGAATGGTGCGATGTTTTTTCAGGCTGTGTAACTGGTTAAAGCTTTCCACAGTCAGTGCACTGGAACACTCTCACTCGGCTGTGTGTGTCTCGGTGCTTTTCCACTCACACTGATGTTTGAAATCTTTTCCCACAGATCTGGATTCCACATTCAGAGGCCGATAATATTCAGGTCCTGATGAATGGAGTGACTCTGTCAGATCTCGATGTGATGTTTGGTTTGAGTTTGCGGTGTGTAAATGCTGCCCTTCTCACAGCCTGTAAAAGGAGTTTACAAAAGCCATCACTGTGAGTCCAGGATAGAAATTGACAAGATTCTCTCCTCCTGGTTCCTGGCCAAGGGGGCCACGTATGTGCCCTGCTGCCCCCTGAGCCTCTCAACATGGCGGCCGTTAACCCGGGCCTGTCACCGGGAGAAAGCCCCGGAGCTGCCGCCCCGCTCGGGGCAAACGCCCGGCCCGGAGGCTCTTGTTCGGGGCCTGAGGCCCACCCCGGGTGCTTGTAAAGCGGATAATGTTGAGTGTTTTAATAATGGGGCCTGGGGCCGCACTCGGGGTGTGAGCAGCCTGCGTCCCCCTGGGGTTTATTAACCCGTTCCCTCCACCCATCTTTCACCTGCTGCCTCACCCGCAGTCGCCACCATCGCCTGCGCATGCTCAGCTCACACTGCCTTGGTGATTGACGGGAGCTCTGGACAAATAGGAAGAGCTGGGCGGGGCGGGGCTGGAGGACTGAGCGGGCGGTTGGTCCTCCAACCAATCGGAGTGTGTGAGGGGCAGGGCTTGTGGCACCCTGGGTCATGGGGACCACCATTAAACCATCACAAACACTCTCAGCGCAGGCAGCTGGTGAGAGAACCAACACGCGGGAATAACCTACTTGACCTCGTCCTCAGCAAGCTACCTGTCGCAGATGCGTCTGTTTATGACAGTATTGGTCGGAGTGACCACTGCACAGTCCTTGTGGAGACCAAATACTGACTGAGGATCCCCACCATCGTATCGTGTGGCACTACCACCGTGCGAAGTGAGATAGATTAAGAACAGATCTAGCAGCTCAAAACTGGATGTCCATGAGGCGCTGTGGGCCCTCAGCAGTAGCTGAATTGTATTCCACCAAAATCTGTAAACTCGTGGCCCTCACTCCTCCATCACCATCAAGGCAGACAACCAGCCCTGGTCAATGAGGAGTGTAGAAGATTCAACCCGGCCAATTACCGTCCTGTCAGCCTGCTCTCAATCATCAGAGTGATGGAAAGAGTCATCAAGCAGCACCTGGTAACCAATAAGGGGTGGAAGTGATGTTACAGCTGTACAGAGCTCTGGTTAGACCCGATCTGAAGCACTGGATTCAGATCTGGGCTCGGCCCCTCAGGAAGGATATATTGGCCTTGGAGAGGGAGCAGCGCAGATTCACCAGAATGATCCCGGGGCTGAAAGGGATAAATTATGAGCACAGTTTGCACAGACTCAGCTTGTATTCCACTGAAGATCGAAGATTAAGCGGTGATCCAAACTAGGTTCACTGTCAGACAGTTCGGCGAGTCAGACATTAATCACCTCTAGACCTATGCTGGCAGGTAAAACCCCAGATGGTTTATCCAGAATAATAAGAGCCCCTGTAACTGGGCTGGAGTTTAAGATCAGCAGAAATGAAACCCAACTGTTAGAGTGAACATGGTTCAGTCCTGGATGTGATTAACAGCAGCAATAACAGCAGAATCCAAGCCCTGCAATCACTTGTGAACTCGCTGGTGTTTTAGCTGGTCGGATGACCAAGAGAATCTCTTCCCACACACGGAGCAGGTGAATGACCTTTCCCCAGTGTGAGTGCGTTGGTGTGTCAGCGGATCCCTTGTGCTTTTAAAGGTCTTCTCACAGACAGAACATTTAAAAGGTCTCTCATCAGTGTGAACCAGTTGGTGTGTCAGCAGATCCTTTGTGGTTTTAAAGGTCTTCTCGCAGACAGAACAATTAAAAGGTCTCTCGTCACTGTGAACAAGTCAGTGTCTCAGCAGGTTGGATGACCAAGAGAATCTCTTCCCACACACGGAGCAGGTGAACGGCCTCTCCCCAGAGTGAGTGCGTTGATGTGTCAGCAGATCATTTTTGCTTTTATACTTGTTCTCAAAGTCAGAACACTGAAAAGGTCTCTTATCAGTGTGAACAAGTTGGTGTGTCTGGAGCTTAGACAACTCTGTGAAACCCTTCCCACACACAGAGCAGGTGAACGGCCTCTCCCCGGTGTCAATTCGCTGGTGTGTCACAAGGCCGGATGATTTAGTGAATCCCTTCCCACACACAGAGCAAGTGAACGGTCTCTCCGGTGTGACTGTAATAATGAGTTTCCAGCTGGGACGGATATTTGAATCCCTTCCCACAGTCCCCACATTTCCACAGTTTCTCCGTTGTGTGGGTGTTCTTTTGTCTCTCCAGGATGGACGATCAGTTGAAGCCTCGTCCACACACACAACACGTGTACGGTTTCTCCCCGCTGTGAATGGTGCGATGTTTTTTCAGGCTGTGTAACTGGTTAAAGCTCTTTCCAGTCAGTGCACGGGAACACTCTCACTCGGGTGTGTGTGTCCTGGTGCTTTTCCAGTCACTCTGATGTTTGAAATCTTTTCCCACAGACAGAACAGGCAAACATTTGTCCTTCCACATTAAAAGGCCGATGATATTCAGGTTCTGATGAATGGAGTGACTGTCAGATCTTGATGTGATGTTTGGTTTGAGTTTGCGGTGTGTAAATGCTGCCCTTCTCACAGCCTGTAAAAGGAGTTTACAAAAGCCATCACTGAGAGTCCAGGATAGAAATTGACAAGATTCTCTCCTCCTGGTTCCTGGCCAAGGGGGCCGCGCATGCGCCCTGCTGCCCCCTGAGCCTCTCAAGATGGCGGCCGTTACCCCGGGCCTGTCACCGGGAGAAAGCCCCGCAGCTGCCGCCCCGCTCGGGGCAAACGCCCAGCCCGGAGGCTCTTGTTCGGGGCCTGAGGCCCACCCCGGGTGTTTGTGAAGCGGATAATGTTGAGTGTTTTAATAATGGGGCCTGGGGCTGCACTCGGGGTGTGAGCAGCCCGCGTCCCCCCGTGGTTCATGAACCCGCTCCCTGAGCTCGGGGTGTGAGCGTCCCGCGTCCCCCCGGGGTTCATGAACCCGCTCCCTGAGCTCGGGGTGTGAGCGGCCCGCGTCCCCCCGGGGTTCATGAACCCACTCCCTGAGCTCGGGGTGTGAGCGGCCCGCGTCCCCCCGGGGTTCATGAACCCGCTCCCTGAGCTCGGGGTGTGAGCGGCCCGCGTCCCCCCGGGGTTCATGAACCCGCTCCCTGAGCTCGGGGTGTGAGCGGCCCGCGTCCCCCCGGGGTTCATGAACCCGCTCCCTGAGCTCGGGGTGTGAGCGGCCCGCGTCCCCCCCGGGGTTCATGAACCCGCTCCCTGAGCTCGGGGTGTGAGCGGCCCACGTCCCCCCGGGGTTCATGAACCTGCTCCCTGAGCTCGGGGTGTGAGCGGCCCGCGTCCCCCCGGGGTTCATGAACCCGCTCCCTGAGCTCGGGGTGTGAGCGGCCTGCGTCCCCCCGGGGTTCATGAACCCGCTCCCTGAGCTCAGGGTGTGAGCGGCCCGCGTCCCCCCGGGGTTCATGAACCAGCTCCCTGAGCTCGGGGTGTGAGCGGCCCGCGTCCCCCCGGGGTTCATGAACCCGCTCCCTGAGCTCGGGGTGTGAGCGGCCCGCGTCCCCCCGGGGTTCATGAACCCGCTCCCTGAGCCCAGGGTGTGAGCGTCCCGCGTCCCGCTGGGGTTTATTTATTTTTGTTTATTTAAAAAACATTTTTTTTTTCCTTTTTTGTTTTTTTTTAAATGACATTCACAGAGCTCAAATCTCGGCTCTTTGTACAAAGTCACAAGCCCTCATTGCCTATGAGGCAGGGGTCCCAGTCTCTTCAAGTTAATGATGTGATCTCCAAGCTTCTTGATCATCTTCACTTGTTCATCCAGATAGTGGGTCTCCAGGAATTCACACAGTTGAGGGTCGGCGCTCCCAGTGGAGAGTTTGTGCAGATCCAGCAGACTCTGGTTGACATTCTTCTCCATCTGCAGGGCTCTCTGCATCGCCGAGCGGAGCCTCTCGCTCTCCCGGCCGAACAAATGGACTGTAAAGAAGCTTAAAAACACTAGATTAATTTTAAAAAGTTAACAAATTAAATTAAAATCACATTGGCCGGGGTGATGATGCACTCCAGTCCCCTTGGTGCCCACCAGTCTCGGAAGGCCTCGAGCGTGCCGGCAGACACCGCGTGCTCCATCTCCAGGGCCACCCGGGCGCGAACATAGCCGCGGAAGAGAAGCAGGCAATTGGGCCGAACGATCCCCTCTACCGCCCGCTGCCTGGACCTGTTTATGGCCACTTTGGCCAGGCCCAGGAGCAGTCCCACAAGGAGGTCCTCCGACCTGCCCGCTCCCCTCCGCACCGGGTGGCCGTAGATCAGGAGCGTGGGACTGAAGTGCAGCCAAAAATCGAGGAGCAGCCCCTTCAAATAATGGAACAGGGGCTGCAACCTCTCACATTCCACATAAACATGGAACACGGACTCCTCTAGGCCGCAAAAATAGCAAGCGGCCTGGGAGTCCGTGAACTTACTTAAAATCTTATTGCACGGGACTGCTCCATGCAACACCCTCCAGGCCAAGTCCCCAATAGATAAAGGGAGGACTCCCGCGTAGAGAGCCCCCCATTGGGGACCTCTGCCTCCGCCGGATGGCAAGATGGCACGCCAAGGCGTGTCCGGACGGCAGGCGAAGATGACAAAGTGGAGAGTGTGCAGGAGCAGCCCGTACAGGAAACCCCTCCGTGCAGAACTAAAAGGCACGGAGGGCATTTCCTCGAGCCGGCTCAAGCTGTGAGGCACCGGTTCCCGAGAGGGGTTTCGGGGCCGCGCACCGATGAGGAATTCCGTCCGAACGGGAGTCAGTTCGGACGGGATCGCCCCACGTGCCTGAGCCTCCTCGCTACACCTAGTGGAGTCGGGGCCCAGTGCCGCTTTCAGCGTCTCGATGGCTTTGGCCACGAGCCGGACGTTGGCCCAGGACAGGCACTGCACCAGCTCCTCCGGCACCATCCAGCCCACTCCTCCGCCATCGAGCAGGTCCCCAACCCTGGTCACCTTACCAGGCACAGCCCTGCCCTCCGCCAGCCGCCCGATCCAGCGGTCATGGAGGTGCGGATTCCTGAGCAGCGGCTCCTGAAGGAGAGCCGCCACTCCTGACAGGGGAGAACTCCGCCTGGAGGCGATGCTGTTCCAGACCCATAGCAGTTCCTGGTAGAAGACAGGCAACTCCCACAGGTAGGCACGCGTACGGCCCATTTCCACAAACAGGAGCTGCGTGTCATAGTTGAGGCCGTGCAGCTGGCGGAAGAAATACATCGCCAGCGCATACCATCGAGGAGGATTCTCGACGTACAGGTATCTCTGCAGGGTCCAAAGACGGAAAGTCGCCGCCTGGGTGCAAAGGCATACCAGTGCCTGACCGCCCTCCCTAAGCGGGAGACTCAGAACCGTGGCAGAGACCCAGTGCTTCCTTTGTCCCAGAAGAAGTCGATGAGCTTCTTCTGCAGCTTGGTAACAAATGCAGGGGATAGGATCAAAGTGACCAACTGGTACCATAACATGGCGGCCACCAGCTGGTTTATGACCAGCGCGCGACCCCTGTAGGACAACACTCGGAGCAGTCCTGTCCAGCGTCCTAGGCGAGCGGTGACTTTGGCCTCCAGCTCTTGCCAGTTCGCCGGCCAGGCGTCCTCGGCGGGGTGAGGTAGACTCCCAAGTAGAGGAGGTGCGTGGTGCTCCAGGCGAAGGGCCTGAACTCCTCCGGCATGAAGTCCACCCGCCACTGGCCCACCAGGAGTCCAGAACATTTCTCCCAGTTGATCCTGGCGGAGGATGTGTCCGAGTAAATCTGCTGGCATTCTCGCATCCTCCGCAAGTCAGCGGGATCCGTGACCATGAGGAGCACGTCATTGGCGTAAGCCGAGAGGACGACCTCCACGCCCAGCCCTTGCAGAGCCAGTCCCTTCAACCTCTTCCACAAGAGGCGCAGGAAAGGCTCCATGCAGACGGCATATAACTGACCGGACATGGGGCATCCCTGACGCACCCCCCTCTCGAAGCGAAGGGGTGCCGCCAAATACCCTTTAATTTTAATCAGACACTCCGCGACGGCGTACAGAAGTCGGATCCGGGCAACGAAATGTATCCCGAACCCGAATGTACGCAGAGTTCCAAAGAGATACTCGTGATCCACCCTGTCGAATGCCTTCTCCTGATCCAGGGAAAGAAAGGCGACCGACAGACCAGCCCTCTGGGAATGGTGGACCAGCTCCCGGACAGATGGATGTTATCGTGGATAGTCCGGCCCGGGACCGTGTAGGACTGGTCGGGGTGGATCATGTGGGCCAGCACAGTGCCAAGGCGGGCAGACATGGCCCTGGCAAAAAATTTATAATCCATGCGGTTGTAAATGATTTGTGGACCAAGTGATATACAAGGTCGATGCTCACACCATCCCAGGAAAAGATGACAGACTCGGAGTTACGGTTCAAAACGGTCTTTACTCGCAGGCCTGGGGAGAACCTTTCAGATCGCTGTCCGAATCCGACTCCGCCGAGGCAGTATAAAACACACATATTAGTACATAGTCGTGGCTGCCATCCCTCTCCGGGAATCCAATCAGATTCCAATACATTTCATCCAATCAGATTCCAATACATTTCATCCAATCAGATTCCAATACATTTCATCCAATCAGATTCCAATACATTTCATCCAATCAGATTCCAATACATTTCTTCCTTATCCGGAAGTGTGGGCTAATGACGTCTCTTATAATTCTACATTGCTCAATATTTTCCCTTTAACCTTAGCAACATTACTAACTCATATTCATTATGCAAGCTCGCCTTCTCTCGGGTTCTGATTAGCACATACATATATCTATCAAGAGTTGCCGGTGTTAGCACTTTATAGCCCTATAGTGTGCATTACTGCACAGGCTTTCTTGTTCCGTTGCTGCTGCGGTTTCACAGACTCATGAATTCCCCTTTTACCGAACATTCTATTCTACTTCTGCAATACAAGCAAATTGCGGTTAGCTAGTTCTGTACACGTTGTCAACTGACATTCAACTGGTTCCAACTAGATCTCTATAATTCTGGAGGCTTCTCCGGGTCATATTCTCTCTAATTTTCGTACTTCAATTGACATCAGCAGAAACAAATCCCAACTGTCAGAATGAACATGGTTCAGTCCTGGATGTGATTAACAGCAGCAACAACAGCAGAATCCAACCCCTGCAGTGACTTGTGAACTCGCTGGTGTGCCAGCAGGGTGGATGACTAAGTGAATCCCTTCCCACACACTGAGCAGGTGAACGGTCTCTCCCCAGTGTGAACTCGCTGGTGTGCCAGCAGGTTGGATGACTGAGTGAATCCCTTCCCACACACGGAGCAGGTGAATGATCTCTCCCCAGTGTGAACTCGCTGGTGTCTCAGTAGGTGAGATGAATTAGTGAAACCTTTCCCACACTCAGAGCAGGTGAACGGCCTCTCCTCGGTGTGACTGCGCTTGTGTCTCGATAGGCCAGAGGATCGGTTGAAGCCTCGTCCACACACAGAACACGTGTACGGTTTCTCCCCACTGTGAATGGTGCTTTTTGCTTCCATATTCAAAGGCTGATGATATTCAGGTCCTGATAAATCGAGTGACTCGGTCAGATCTTGATGTGATGTTTGGTTTGATCTTCCTGTCTGCAAATCCTCCCCTTCCAATACCCTGTAAAATGAATTTAAAACAGGAAAAAGGAAGTGAGAGAGAACCCACAAAAAGAGGCAGATTGTGAAATTGATCTTAATAATCTGGTAATTTGTGGGGCCGGCACCAGAAAAAAGTGACCATGAAAGCTGCCGGATTGTCATAAAATCCCACTGGTTCACTCGTTCACTGGAACCTGCCACCCGGTCTGGGCCGACACAAGACTCTGGCCTCTATATGAGGGGAGAGAGGCGTCAGGGGGAGGGGCAAAAGAGAGGGACTTAATACATCTGCAACTCGACTCGCACTTTGACAGAACCTCCCAAACCCCAAACCTCCACCACCTAGAAGGGCAAAGGCAGAAGGTGCATGGGAACACCATCACCTCCAAGTTCCCCAAGTCACAAACCATCCTGCCTTGGACATGATGGCCTTGCTAGCGACACCCACACCCCAAGAATGAATAAAAAATCTGCAGATGTAAAATAGATTAAAAGCCTCTACAGAAATACTTGTTCCTAAAACAATACTCTTTCACATTGTAGGGACAGTGTCTGTTTAACAACCTAATGACCCAGAAATTCGGGTCTCCACGGGTGAGTACGCACGGGGTACTCACGCGTGGGCCCGATGGAAGTGCCGGTTTCCTGCATGCACTGCGCATGCGCGGGAAACCAGCACTTCCGTTCCTCTGAAAGCAGGGGTTCAGAGGTCGAATGCGTGCGCGGGGGAGTCTGCGCGTGCGCTTTGAACTTACGTTTTTTTTACAGGTTTCTCCGGGAGGGCAAGTCTTTAGAATTTAGAAATGTAAAAAGCAGGCGTAAGGCCTGCTTTTTACAAGGTAAGTGGTCAATTAATTAAAATTAAATCATTTTTGCCACAGGTTTATTATTTTTAAATACTTTAAAGCAAGGTAAGTTTATTTTTAGCCCCGTTAGAATATAAAATTATTTTTTTCAAAAATTAAAATTGTTTAAAATAGTTATTTAATGTAATTTATAGTTTATTTAAAAAGTGTGATTTAAAAAAAAAATTATTTGAAAGTTTACTGTTATTTTGGGGCCGTAGTATTTATAAGTCTTGACAGGTCTTCCTGTCAAGACTTATGAATGGGCTTTTCCCTCCTCCGATTGGCTGCCCATGGCTCACGTGATCTCAGGGGACGCATTGAACTAACTGCGCCCCTGGGACATGCAAGCACTGCACGCCGGCAGCTGGACCAGGCCCCGGATCAGAATTCCACGCAGGCCCACAGCTCAACGGCCGGCGTGCTAGGTAAGTGCAGGTTGGGGGCTTGCACCCGCGGGAAGCCCCCAACCTGAATTTCTGGGCCAATCTCCCCCAGAATCCACCTCCCTTGACAGTCCCACATTGGAAATTGTTGGGTCCTCCTGGGCTCAGAAGTACTGGGGGTTAAACCCAGCAGCTTCTCCTCCATCTCCAGTCCAGCTCAAACTGAAGCAACAAAAAGACCTCCACAGGTGGCCAGGGACCGACTTCCGCATCCAGCGCCCGCCCTGATACAAGCCGGCTCTGGATTGGCGGCTCTGCTGTGTCGATCCAGTTGTGGTTTCTCCTGTCCTGTCAGTCCCGCGCATGCTCAGCTCACACTGTCCTGTGGTTGACGGGAGCTTCAGACCAATAGGAAGAGGGGGCGGGGCTGGAGGACCGAGCAGGCGGTGGGTCCTCCAACCAATCGGAGTGTGTGAGGGGCGGGGCTTAACCGTGAAACCTGAACAACAGAAGGTGAGCTGATCATGCGCGGACCTTGGCAGCAGCCACTGACACATCAGGTGAGAGAGCTCAGGGAGCGGGTTCATGAACCCCGGGGGGGCGTGGGCTGCTCCCACCCTGAGTGCGGCCCCAGACCCCATTATTAAAACACTCAATATTATCCGCTTCACAAACACCCGGGGTGGGCCTCAGACCCCGAACAAGAGTCTCCGGGCTGGCCGTTTGCCCCGAGCGGGGCAGCAGCTGCGGGGCTTTCTCCCGGTGACAGGCCCGGGGTAACGGCCGCCATCTTGAGAGGCTCAGTGGGCAGCAGGGCGCATGCGCGGCCCCCTTGGCCAGGAACCAGGAGGAGAGAATCTTGTCAATTTCTATCCTGGGCTCTCAGAGAATTTTATACATTTCAATGAGATCCCCTCTCATTCTTCTAAACTCTAGTGAATACAGACCTAGTCGACCCAATCTCTCCTCATACGACAGTCCTGCCATCCCAGGAATCAGTCTGGTGAGCCTTCGCTGCACTCCCTCTATGGCAAGTACATCCTTTCTTAGGTAAGGAGACCAAACCTGCACACAGTACTCCAGGTGTGGTCTCACCAAGGCCCTGTATAACTGTAGTAAGACATCCTTGCTCCTGTACTCAAATCCTCTTGCAATGAAGGTCAACATACCATTTGCCTCCCTAACTGCCTGCTGCACCTGCATGTTTGCTTTCAGTGACTGGTGTACAAGGACACCCATGTCTCTTTGTACATCAACATTTCCCAATCTATCACCATTTAAATAATACTCTGCCTTTCTGTTTTTTCTACCGGAGTGGATAACTTCACATTTATCCACGTTATACTGCATCTGTCATGTATTTGCCCACTCACTCAACTTGTCTAAATCGCCTTGAAGCCTCTTTGCATCCTCCTCACAACTCACAATCCCACCTAGTTTCGTGTCGTCAGCAAACTTGGAAATATTACATTTGGTTCCCTCATCCAAATCATTGATCTATATTGTGAATAGCTGGGACCCAAGCACTGATCCCTGCGGTATCCCACTAGTCACCGCCTGCCAACTAGAAAAAGACCCATTTATTCCTATTCTCTGTTTCCTGTCTGTTAACCAATTTTTAATCCATGCCAGTATATTACCCCCAATCCCATGAGCTGTAATTTTGCACACTAACCTCTTATGTGGGACTTTAATCAAAGGCCTTCTGAAAATCCAAATACACCACAGCCACTGGTTCTCCCTTATCTATTCTACCAGTTACATCCTCAAAAAACTCCAGTAGGTTTGTCAAACATGATTTCCCTTTCATAAATAATAAGGGGAAAAAAACACTAGTGGGCGTAGTCTATAGGCCTCCGAACAGTTGCAACTCTGTTGGACGGAGTATCAATCAGGAAATAGTTGAGGTTTGTAATAAGGGAACATCTATAATTATGGGGGATTTTAACTATCATATTAATTGGACAAATCAAATTGGGCAGGGCTGCCTTGAGGATGAGTTCATTGAGTGTATTAGGGATGGGTTTCTTGAGCAGTATGTAACTGAACCGACCAGGGGACAAGCAACCTTAGACCTGGTCCTGTGTAACGAGACAGGATTAATAAAAAATGTCCTAGTAAAGGATCCCCTTGGAATGAGTGACCATAACATGGTTGAATTCCATATTCAATTAGAGGGTGAGAAGGTTGGATCTCAAACAAGCGTGCTAAGCTTGAATAAAGGAGACTATGAAGGTATGAGAGCGGAATTGAGTAGAGTAGATTGGGAAAATAGATTACATGGTAAGACGATACATGATCAGTGGTGTACATTTAAGGAGTTATATTACAAATTACAAAAAAAGTATATTCCACTGAGAAAAAAGGGTGTAAAAGAAAAGACAGCCATCCGTGGCTAAGTAAAGAAATTAAGGATAGTATTCGACTAAAAACAAGGGCATATAAGGTAGCCAAATCTAGTGGGAGGATAGAGGATTGGGAAAACTTTAAAAGACAGCAAAAAATAACAAAAAGATTGATTAAGAAAGGGAAGATAGATTATGAAAGTAAATTAGCAAAAAATATAAAGACAGATAGTAAGAGTTTTTATAGTTATATAAAAAGAAAAAGGGTGGCTAAAGTAAATGTTGGTCCCTTAGAGGATGAGACCGGGAAATTAATGGTGGGAAATATGGAGATGGCAAAAACACTGAATGAATATTTTGTATCAGTCTTTACAGTAGAAGACACTAAGAATATCCCAACACTGGACAAACAGGGGGCTATAGGGGGGGAGGAGCTAAACATGATCAAAATCACTAAGGAAGTGGTACTCGGTAAAATAATGGGACTCAAGGCGGATAAATCACCTGGACCTGATGGCTTACATCCTAGGGTCTTGAGGGAAGTGGCGGTAGGGATTGTGGATGCATTGGTAATAATTTTCCAAAACTCCCTGGACTCAGCAAAGGTCCCGGCAGACTGGAAAACTGCTAATGTAACATCCTTATTTAAAAAGGGCAGTAGACAGAAGGCTGGAAACTATAGACCGGTTAGCCTAACATCTGTGGTAGGTAAAATTTTGGAGTCCATTATTAAGGAGACAGTAACAGGACATTTGGATAATCATAATAGGACAAAATCAGCATGGTTTTATGAAGGGGAAGTCATGTTTGACAAATTTGCTGGTGTTCTTTGAGGAAGTAACATATAGGGTGGATAAAGGGGAACCAGTGGACGTAGTGTATTTAGACTTCCAAAAGGCATTTGACAAGGTGCCACACAAAAGATTATTGCTTAAGATAAAAAATCACGGGATGGGGGGTAATATCCTGGCATGGATAGAGGATTGGCTATCTAACAGAAGGCAGAGAGTTGGGATAAATGGTTCATTCTCAGACTGGCAATCAGTAACTAGTGGTGTTCCGCAGGGGTCAGTGCTGGGTCCCCAACTCTTTACAATCTATATTAACGATTTGGAGGAGGGGACCGAGTGTAACATCTCAAAGTTTGCAGATGATACTAAGATGGGAGGGAAAGTAGTGAGTGAGGAGGACATAAAAAACCTGCAAGTAAGTGGGCAGAGATTTGGCAGATGGAATACAATACTGGAAAGTGTGAGGTTATGCACTTTGGCAGGAAAAATCGTAGAGCAAGTTATTATCTTAATGGCAAGAAACTGGAAAGTACTGAAGTACAAAGGGATCTGGGGGCCCTGGTGCACGAAACTCAAATGGTTAGTATGCAGGTGCAGCAAGTGATTAAGGCGGCCAATGGAATGTTGGCTTTCATTGCTAGGGGGATAGAATATAAAAATAGGGAGGTATTGCTTCAGTTGTACAAGGTATTGGTGAGACCACACCTGGAATACTGCATACAGTTTTGGTGTCCATACTTAAGAAAAGACATACTTGCTCTCGAGTCAGTACAAAGAAGGTTCACTCGGTTAATCCCGGGGATGAGGGGCTGGGCATATGAGGAGAGGTTGAGTAGATTGGGACTCTACTCATTGGAGTTCAGAAGAATGAGAGGCGATCTTATTGAAACATATAAGATTGTGAAGGGGTTGGATCGGTTGGATGCGGGGAGGATGTTTCCGATGATGGGTGAAACTAGAACTAGGGGGCATAGTCTTAGAATAAGGGGCTGCTCTTTCAAAACTGAGATGAGGAGGAACTACTTCACTCAGAGGGTGGTAGGTCCATGGAATATGCTGCCCCAAAAAGTTGTAGAAGCTACATCATTACATAAATTTAAAACAGAAATAGACAGTTTCCTAGAAGTAAAGGGAATTAAGGGTTACGGGAAGCGGGCAGGAATTTGGACATGAGTCTAGGTTCGGATCGGTCATGGCCCTGTGGGTAACGGAGCGGGCCCAGGGGCCGTGTAGCCTGATCCTGCTCCTATTTTGTGTGTCTAATTCTGTTAGATTCAGGAGATGGTTCTGTGATAGTAGATTGGCGGTTAGGATCAGATCAGCCATGATCTTATTGAATGGCGGAGCAGGCTCGAGGGGCCGATTGGCCTACTCCTGCTCCTATTTCTTATGTTCTTATGTTCTTATAAATCCATGCTGACTCTGTCTAATCCCGTTGATATTTTCTAAGTGTCCTGTTATCGCATCCTTTATAATAGACTCTAGCATTTTCCCTACTACTGATGTTAGGCTAATAGTGGGGTTACATTTGCCACCCTCCAATCTGCAGGAACTGTTCCATAATCTATACATTATGGAATTGCTGTTTGTGGGAGCTTGCCGAGCGCAAATTGGCTGCCGCTTTTCCTACATTACAACAGTGACTCCACTTCATTGGCTGTAAAGCGCTTTGGGACGTCCGATGGTTGTGAAAGGCGCTATATAAATGCAAGTCTTTCTTTCCTTTCTTTAAGTTCTTTGTTTCTCTTTTTCACTCCATTTTGACCCAGACTGTCGAGCAATGGAGGGGTTATCATAGAATCACAGAAATTTAGGGCACAGAAGGAGGCCATTCGGCCCATCGTGCCTGAGCCGGCCGAAAAACAGCTTTCCAGCCTAATCTCACTTTCCAGCTCTTGGTCCGTAGCCCTGCAAGTGACAGCACTTCATGTACTTTTTAACTGAGATGAGGGTTTCTGCCTCTACCACCCTTTCAGGCAGAAAGTTCCAGACCGCGACCACCCTCTGAGTGAAAAAAGTTCTCCTCACCTCCCCTGTAATCCTTTTACCAATTACTTTAAATCTATGGCCCCTGGTTATTGACCTCGCTGCGAAGGAAAATAGGTCCTTCCTACCCACTCTATCCAGGCCCCTCATAATTTTATACACCTCAATCAAGTCTCCGTCAGTCTCCTCTGTTCCAAAGAGCAATTAGTAACAGAGATTGGAGAAGTTTGGGGCTTTTTTTTGCACTGAAGCAGTGAAGGATGAGGGCCAGCCTGATGGAGGTCCTCAAGACCATGAGGGTTATTGATCAAAGGCAAATGACAGATTCCTCTCCGGGCACCCCAACGTCCGCATGCACCGCTCTTGTTAGGGTTTAGAACGCGCATGCTCAGGGGGCAGCGGAGTCCCAGGACCAGCTGCTAGTGCGCATGCTCAGGGGCAGGAGTGTCCCAGGACCAGCTGCTAGTGGGCATGCTCAGGGCAGCAGAGTCCCAGGACACGCTGCTAGTGGGCATGCTCAGGGGCAGCAGAGTCCCAGGACCAGCTGCTAGTGCGCATGCTCAGGGGCAGCAGAGTCCCAGGACCAGCTGCTAGTGGGCATGCTCAGGGGCAGAGTCCCAGAACCAGCTGCTAGTGGGCATGCCCAGGGTAGCAGAGTCCCAGGACTAGCTGCTAGTGAGCATGCTCAGGGACAGCAGATTCCCAGGACCAGCTGCTAGTGCGCATGCTCAGGGGCCCAGAGTCCCAGGACCAGCTGCTAGTGGGCATGCTCAGGGGCCCAGAGTCCCAGGACCAGCTGCTAGTGGGCATGCCCAGGGTAGCAGAGTCCCAGGACTAGCTGCTAGTGGGCATGCTCAGGGGCAGCAGAGTCCCAGGACCAGCTGCTAGTGCGCATGCTCAGGGGCAGCAGAGTCCCAGGACCAGCTGCTAGTGGGCATGCTCAGGGGCAGAGTCCCAGAACCAGCTGCAAGTGGGCATGCTCAGGGGCAGAGTTCCAGGACCAGCTGCTAGTGGGCATGCTCAGGGGCAGAGTCCCAGGACCAGCTGCTAGTGGGCATGCGCAGGGGCCCAGAGTCCCAGGACCAGCTGCTAGTGGGCATGCTCAGGGGTAGCAGAGTCCCAGGACCAGCTGCTAGTGGGCATGCTCAGGGCAGCAGAGTCCCAGGACCAGCTGCTAGTGGGCATGCTCAGGGGCAGAGTCCCAGGATCAGCTGCTAGTGCGCATGCTCAGGGGCAGCAGAGTCCCAGGACCAGCTGCTAGTGGGCATGCTCAGGGGCAGAGTCCCAGGACCAGCTGCTAGTGGGCATGCTCAGGGGCAGAGTCTCAGGACCAGCTGCTAGTGGGCATGCTCAGGGGCAGCAGAGTCCCAGGACCAGCTGCTAGTGGGCATGCTCAGGGGCAGAGTCCCAGGATCAGCTGCTAGTGCGCATGCTCAGGGGCAGCAGAGTTCCAGGACCAGCTGCTAGTGGGCATGCTCAGGGGCAGAGTCCCAGGATCAGCTGCTAGTGCGCATGCTCTGGGGCCCAGAGTCCCAGGACCAGCTGCTAGTGGGCATGCTCAGAGGGCAGCAGAGTCCCAGGACCAGCTGCTAGTGGGCATGCTCAGGGGCCCAGAGTCCCAGAACCAGCTGCTAGTGGGCATGCTCAGGGGCCCAGAGTCCCAGGACCAGCTGCTAGTGCGCATGCTCTGGGGCAGCAGAGTCCCAGGACCAGCTGCTAGTGGGCATGCTCAGGGGTAGCAGAGTCCCAGGACCAGCTGCTAGTGGGCATGCTCAGGGGTAGCAGAGTCCCAGGACCAGCTGCTAGTGGGCATGCTCAGGGCCCAGAGTCCCAGGACCAGCTGCTAGTGGGCATGCTCAGGGGCAGCAGAGTCCCAGAACCAGCTGCAAGTGGGCATGCTCAGGGCAGCAGAGTCCCAGGACCAGCTGCTAGTGGGCATGCTCAGGGGTAGCAGAGTCCCAGGACCAGCTGCTAGTGGGCATGCTCAGGCGCAGCAGAGTCCCAGGACCAGCTGCTAGTGGGCATGCTCAGGGGCAGCAGATTCCCAGGACCAGCTGCTAGTGGGCATGCTCAGGGGCCCAGAGTCCCAGGACCAGCTGCTAGTGGGCATGCTCAGGGGCAGCAGATTCCCAGGACCAGCTGCTAGTGGGCATGCTCAGGGGCAGAGTCCCAGGATCAGCTGCTAGTGGGCATGCTCACGGGCCCAGAGTCCCAGGACCAGCTGCTAGTGGGCATGCCCAGGGTAGCAGAGTCCCAGGACTAGCTGCTAGTGCACATGCTCAGGGGCCCAGAGTCCCAGGACCAGCTGCTAGTGGGCATGCTCAGGGCAGCAGAGTCCCAGGACCAGCTGCTAGTGGGCATGCTCAGGGGCAGCAGAGTCCCAGGACCAGCTGCTAGTGGGCATGCTCAGGGGCAGCAGAGTCCCAGGACCAGCTGCTAGTGGGCATGCTCAGGGGCAGCAGAGTCCCAGGACCAGCTGCTAGTGGGCATGCTCAGAGGCAGCAGAGTCCCAGGACCAGCTGTTAGTGAGCATGCTCAGGGCAGCAGAGTCCCAGGACCAGCTGCTAGTGGGCATGCTCAGGCGCAGCAGAGTCCCAGGACCAGCTGCTAGTGGGCATGCTCAGGGGCCCAGAGTCCCAGGACCAGCTGCTAGTGGGCATGCTCAGGGGCAGCAGATTCCCAGGACCAGCTGCTAGTGCGCATGCTCAGGGGCAGAGTCCCAGGACCAGCTGCTAGTGGGCATGCTCAGGGCAGCAGAGTCCCAGGACCAGCTACTAGTGCACATGCTCAGGGGGAAGCAGAGTCCCAGGACCAGCTGCTACTGGGCATGCTCAGGGGCCAAGAGTCCCAGGACCAGCTGCTAGTGCACATGCTCAGGGGCAGCAGAGTCCCAGGACCAGCTGCTAGTGGGCATGCTCAGGGCAGCAGAGTCCCAGGACCAGCTGCTAGTGGGCATGCTCAGGGCAGCAGAGTCCCAGGACCAGCTGCTAGTGGGCATGCTCAGGGGCAGAGTCCCAGGACCAGCTGCTAGTGGGCATGCTCAGGGCAGCAGAGTCCCAGGACCAGCTACTAGTGCACATGCTCAGGGGGAAGCAGAGTCCCAGGACCAGCTGCTAGTGGGCATGCTCAGGGGCCAAGAGTCCCAGGACCAGCTGCTAGTGGGCATGCTCAGGGCAGCAGAGTCCCAGGACCAGCTGCTAGTGGGCATGCTCAGGGCAGCAGAGTCCCAGGACCAGCTGCTAGTGCGCATGCTCAGGGGCCCAGAGTCCCAGGACCAGCTGCTAGTGGGCATGCTCAGGGGCAGCATCCCAGAACCAGCTGCTAGTGGGCATGCTCAGGGGCAGCAGAGTCCCAGAACCAGCTGCTAGTGGGCATGCTCTGGGGCAGCAGAGTCCCAGGACCAGCTGCTAGTGCGCATGCTCAGGGCAGCAGAGTCCCAGAACCAGCTGCTAGTGGGCATGCTCTGGGGCAGCAGAGTCCCAGGACCAGCTGCTAGTGGGCATGCTCAGGGCAGCAGAGTCCCAGGACCAGCTGCTAGTGGGCATGCTCAGGGGCAGAGTCCCAGGACCAGCTGCTAGTGGGCATGCTCAGGGCAGCAGAGTCCCAGGACCAGCTACTAGTGCACATGCTCAGGGGGAAGCAGAGTCCCAGGACCAGCTGCTAGTGGGCATGCTCAGGGGCCAAGAGTCCCAGGACCAGCTGCTAGTGCACATGCTCAGGGGCAGCAGAGTCCCAGGACCAGCTGCTAGTGGGCATGCTCAGGGCAGCAGAGTCCCAGGACCAGCTGCTAGTGGGCATGCTCAGGGCAGCAGAGTCCCAGGACCAGCTGCTAGTGGGCATGCTCAGGGGCAGAGTCCCAGGACCAGCTGCTAGTGGGCATGCTCAGGGCAGCAGAGTCCCAGGACCAGCTGCTAGTGCGCATGCTCAGGGGCCCAGAGTCCCAGGACCAGCTGCTAGTGGGCATGCTCAGGGGCAGCATCCCAGAACCAGCTGCTAGTGGGCATGCTCAGGGGCAGCAGAGTCCCAGAACCAGCTGCTAGTGGGCATGCTCAGGGGCCCAGAGTCCCAGAACCAGCTGCTAGTGCGCATGCTCAGGGTAGCAGAGTCCCAGGACCAGCTGCTAGTGGGCATGCTCAGGCGCAGCAGATTCCCAGGACCAGCAGCTAGTGGGCATGCTCAGGGGCCCAGAGTCCCAGGACCAGCTGCTAGTGCACATGCTCAGGGGCAGCAGAGTCCCAGGACCAGCTGCTAGTGGGCATGCTCAGGGCAGCAGAGTCCCAGGACCAGCTGCTAGTGGGCATGCTCAGGGGCAGCAGAGTCCCAGGACCAGCTGCTAGTGGGCATGCTCAGGGGCCCAGAGTCCCAGAACCAGCTGCTGGTGGGCATGGCCAGGGTAGCTGAGTCCCAGGAGTAGCTGCTAGTGCGCATTCTCAGGGGCAGCAGGGTCCCAGGAACAGCTGCTAGTGGGCATGCTCAGGGGCAGCGGAGTTCCAGAACCAGCTGCTAGTGGGCATGCTCAGGGGCAGCGAAGTCCCAGAACCAGCTGTGAGTGCGCATGCTCAGGGGCAGCGAAGTCCCAGAACCAGCTGTGAGTGCGCATGCTCAGGGGCTACACTCTGGGTAACGGTCGTTAATGGTTGAAGAGTCGGAATTACCGGCGGCAAGCGAGTTTTTTCAGCTAGTCGGACGAGCAGAAAGGGACGGGGAAATAAATGACGGTAAACACAAAACTGGGAGTCCGAGGGTCCCGGGAAGCGAACAGAGCGGATTCAGCCCCGCGGAGCGGGTCAGACTTCCTCAGACACGTGACCGAGGCCCGCGGCCCCAGTGACGTCATCGCCCCATGGACACGTGACCCGGGTCCACAGCCTGATTGACGGGAGCTTCCGACCAATAGGGAGCGAGCAGGGCTGGAGGAGCGAGCCGGCGGCGGGTCCTCCAACCAATCGGGGAGCCCAAGGGGCAGGACTAGCGCCGGCTGATTGTCTGATCCGCAGGGCAGCGAGTTTCTCCAGTCCTTTGTTCAGGGCCTGGGGCCAGGGGAGGCTGTGGGCCTTTATTCCCCTTATTGGACACAAGGCTCTTTGTCTCACAACACACTGGCTCAGGTTTTAATAGAGACTTTTTAAATTCATGAATAAAAGCAGATAAACCCCGTGGAACAAAATATTTAATACTAGCTGGAGTGCCCGGTGGTGCCGAGGGTTTTTTGAGGGCATGTTGTTGTTGGAAGAGAGAGAGAGAGACTGGGGGGGGGGGGGGGGGAAGAGAGAGAAAAAGAGAGAGACTGGGGGCAGGGGTAAGAGGGAGTAAGAGAGAGAGACTGGGGGGGTAAGAGAGAGAGACTGGGGGGGAAGAGAGAGAAAGAGAGAGAGACTGGCGGGGGGGAAGAGAGAGAAAGAGAGAGACGGGGGGAAGAGAGAGAGAGACTGGGGGGGAAGAGAGAGAGAGAGAGAGACTGGGGGGAAGAGAGAGTGAGACTGGGGGGGAAGAGAGAAAGAGAGAGAGACTGGGGGGAAGAGAGAGAGAGACTGGGGGGGAGAGAGAGAGAGACTGGGGGGGAAGAGAGAGAGAGACGGGGGGGGAAGAGAGAGAGAGACTGGGGGGGAAGAGAGAAAGAGAGAGAGACTGGGGGGGAAGAGAGAGAGAGACTGGGGGGGAAGAGAGAGAGAGACTGGGGGGAGAAGAGAGAGCGACTGGGGGGGAAGAGAGAGAGCGACTGGGGGGGAAGAGAGAGAGAGACTGGGGGGGAGAGAGAGAGCGACTGGGGGGGAAGTGAGAGAGAGAGACTGGGGGGGAGAGAGAGAGAGAGACTGGGGGGAGGAGAGAGAGAGAGAGACTGGGGGGAGAGAGAGAGAGAGACTGGGGGGGAGAGAGAGAGAGAGACTGGGGGGGAGAGAGAGAGAGAGACTGGGGGGGGAGAGAGAGACTGGGGGGAGAGAGAGAGAGACTGGGGGGAGGAGAGAGAGAGACTGGGGGGAGGAGAGAGAGAGAGGCTGGGGGGAGGAGAGAGAGAGACTGGGGGGGGAGAGAGAGAGACTGAGGGGGAGAGAGAGAGAGACTGGGGGGAGAGAGAGAGAGACTGGGGGGAGGAGAGAGAGAGAGGCTGGGGGGAGGAGAGAGAGAGAGAGACTGGGGGGGAGAGAGAGAGAGACTGGGGGGGAGAGAGAGACTGGGGGGGAGAGAGAGAGAGAGACTGGGGGGGAGAGAGAGAGAGACTGGGGGGGAGAGTGAGAGAGACTGGGGGGGAGAGAGAGAGAGAGAGACTGGGGGGGAGAGAGAGAGAGAGACTGGGGGGAGGAGAGAGAGAGAGACTGGGGGGAGAAGAGAGAGAGCGACTGGGGGGGAGAGAGAGACTGGGGGGGAGAGAGAGAGACTGGGGGGAGGAGAGAGAGAGAGGCTGGGGGGGGAGAGAGAGAGGCTGGGGGGGAGAGAGAGAGGCTGGGGGGAGGAGAGAGAGAGACTGGGGGGGGAGAGAGAGAGAGAGACTGGGGGGGAGAGAGAGAGACTGGGGGGAGGAGAGAGAGAGACGGGGGGGAGAGAGAGAGAGGCTGGGGGGGGAGAGAGAGAGACTGGGGGGAGGAGAGAGAGAGAGGCTGGGGGAGAAGAGAGAGAGAGACTGGGGGGGGGAGAGAGAGAGACTGGGGGGAGGAGAGAGAGAGAGAGACTGCGGGGGGAGAGAGAGAGACTGGGGGGAGGAGAGAGAGAGAGGCTGGGGGGAGAAGAGAGAGAGAGACTGGGGGGGGAGAGAGAGAGACTGGGGGGGAGAGAGAGAGAGAGACTGCGGGGGGAGAGAGAGAGACTGGGGGGAGGAGAGAGAGAGAGGCTGGGGGGAGAAGAGAGAGAGAGACTGGGGGGGAGAGAGAGAGATGGGGGGAGAAGAGAGAGAGAGAGACTGCGGGGGGAAAGAGAGAGAGAGACTGGAGGGGAAGAGAGAGAGAGAGACTGGAGGGGAAGAGAGAGAGAGAGAGACTGGAGGGGAAGAGAGAGAGGGAAGATGGGAGGGAAAGCAATGAGTGAGGATGACATAAAAAACCTGCAAAAGGACATAGACAGGTGTGGTAAACCACTGTTATTGTTTTCACTGTTGTTCACTACCGTTATCGTTATTGCACATTGTTACCTCCTGCTACTCACTGTGTACCGATGCATGCCTCAGCTGACTCCGCCTGCATGACCTGGTATAAAGGTGGCTGCCCGGCAACCCACTTCCTTCTTGGAACCGGTCGTCCACGAGAGGCATGCTCTGTTCTTTAGTTAATAAAAACCTTTTCATTACTTTCCTAATTCATCGCCTTTTATGGAGTAATTGATAAGCGTATCAATTTTATTAACTAAAAGTAAAATGTCCGGAACTGAGCAGCAACAACAGCAGGCGTTGCTGCGAGCCCTCAGACCAGCATGCCTGGACCTCCACCCTCAAGCGGCGGGTTCAGCTACCAATTTCGAACACTGGCTGAGCTGCTTTGAATCCTTCCTAGAAGCCTCCGCCGTGACATCGGAGGAGAACAAATTAAAAGTTCTGACCGCCCAGGTGAGCCCTCAAGTATATACACTCATCCGGGACGCTACTACGTACACGGCGGCTCTCGACCTGCTAAAAGGACAATACAAGTGCCCAGTGAATACGATTTACGCCAGACACCTCCTGGGATCCCGCAGGCAGCAACCGGGGGAATCGGTAGACATTTTTACGGGCGTTACAGACACTCTGCAGGGACTGCGACTGTAAGGCCGTAACGGCTGCGGCGCACGCGGAGGGACTTATCTGTGATGCCTTCGTTAAGGGCCTCCAGTCCGACTACTCCCGGCAGAGATTGCTCGAAAGCAAGGAGCTCGACCTGAAGACGGCCGTAGCCCTCGCGCTCTCACTAGATGCGGCCCACCGAAACCTCGAAGCATACTCACATAACGGTGCCGCGCCATGGCCATCGCGACCTTGGGACATGGGACCGCCGCCCCCGGTACCAACTACTGCAGCAATGTCCCGAAATCAACTGGGACCGCCGCCCCCGGTACCAACTACTGCAGCAATGTCCCGTAACCAGGCCCAAAAATGCTACTTCTGTGGCCAGTTCAAACACCCTAGAGCGCGCTGCCCGGCGAAGACCGCTACCTGCTCTGGCTGCGGGAAGAAAGGCCATTACGCCAACGCCTGCAGAGGGAAACCCGCGAACGCCAGCAGCGCCGCGTGTGAACCGTGGGGGCAGCCATCTTCTTCGCCATTTTGTGCACCTCCGGCCGCGTGGGGATCGGAATCATGGCCGCCGCCATGTTGCCCCGCCGCACTCAACCGCCATTTTGTCTCCGGACTCGACCACAGTCTCGTCTGACGACCATATCGGCTCACTCAGCCATACACTGGCCTCCGTTACGCTGGATCAAGCTCTCCCTCATCATCCGTCCAGGTCCATGATGGACATTACGGTAAACGGCCGCGCCACTACTTGCCTGTTTGACAGCGGGAGCACGGAGAGTTTTATTCACCCCGACACGGTGCGTAGCCACTCCCTCACGGTCCTGCCAACGCGCCATCGGATTTCTATGGCGTCCAAGTCCCATTCAACGGACGTCGGCGGCTACTGTATGGTGACCCTTTCGGTTAGGGGCACCGAATATAAAAATTTTAAACTTCTTGTCCTGCCCCGTCTTTGCGCTGCCGTTCTGCTAGGGTTGGATTTTCGGTGCCACCTCAAAAGTGTCACATTGGCATACGGTGGACCCCTCCCCCCACTCACAGTCTGCAACCAACAGTTTTTAAATCACCCGCTGCGCACCACTTGCAGTCTTTCCACACTCAAAGTCCCCCCCCTCCCCTGTTCGCTAACCTCACCCGCGACTGTAAACCCATCGCTACCAAGAGCAGGCGGTACAGCGCCGGGGACAGAGCTTTTATTAGCGCTGAGGTGGAGCGGCTCCTGAAGGAGGGCATTATCGAAGGGAGCACCAGCCCCTGGCGAGCCCAGGTTGTAGTCGTTAAGACCGCCGATAAACGCCGCCTGGTCATTGACTACAGCCAAACCATAAACCGGTACACTCAGCTGGACGCATACCCCCTTCCCCGCATATCTGATATGGTCAATCAGATTGCGCAATACAGGGTATTCTCCACCATTGACCTAAAGTCAGCATACCACCAACTCCCTATCCGCCATGAGGACCGCCAGTATACTGCCTTCGAGGCAAACGGCTGCCTCTACCACTTCCTTAGGGTTCCTTTCGGCGTCACCAACGGGGTTTCGGTCTTCCAAAGGGAGATGGACTGGATGGTCGACCACATCGCGCTGCAGGCCACCTTTCCCTATCTGGATAACGTCACCATCTGCGGCCACGACCAGCAGGACCATGACGTTAATCTAGCGAAATTCCTCCGTACGGCCCAGCGGCTGAATCTAACATACAATAAGGAGAAATGTATGTTTCGCACCAAGCGCCTTGCCATCCTCGGCTGTGTAGTGGAGAACGGAGTCATTGGGCCCGACCCCGACAGAATGCGCCCCCTTATGGAGCTCCCCCTCCCCAAAGCACTGAAGAAATGCCTGGGTTTTTCTCTTACTACGCTCAGTGGGTGCCCAACTATGCAGACAAAGCCAGACCCCTCATCAAGTCCACCTCCTTCCCCCTGACATCAGAGGCGGGTGCAGCCTTCACTCTTATCAAGAGTGATATTGCGAAGGCCACAATGCACGCAGTGGATGAGTCCATCCCTTTCCAAGTGGAGAGCGATGCGTCCGACTTCGCCCTAGCTGCAACCCTTAACCAGGCGGGGAGACCTCCAGGGCCCCGAGATTCGACACTCCTCTGTCGAAAAGGAGGCCCAGGCTATTGTGGAAGCGGTGCGACACTGGAGGCATTACCTGGCCGGAAAACGATTTACCCTTCTCACTGACCAGCGTTCAGTTGCTTTTATGTTCAATAATAAGCAGAGGGGCAAAATCAAGAACGACAAGATCTTGAGGTGGAGAATTGAACTCTCCACCTACAATTACGATATCTTGTACCGGCCCGGGAAACTCAATGAGCCCCCAGATGCTCTATCACGAGGTACGTGCGCCAACGCGCAAGTTGATAGACTGCGGACCCTCCACAATGACCTCTGCCACCCCGGGGTCACCAGATTCTGCCACTTCATTAAGTCCCGCAACCTGCCCTACTCCGTCGAGGAGGTCAGGACTATGACCAGGAACTGCCAAATCTGTGCCGAATGCAAACCGCATTTTTATAGGCCAGACAGAGCAAGCCTGATCAAGGCCACTCGCCCCTTCGAGCGCTTGAGCATCGACTTTAAGGGGCCCCTCCCTTCCTCTGACCGCAACGTGTACTTCCTCAACATTGTTGATGAGTACTCCCGTTTCCCGTTCGCCATCCCTTGCCCAGACATGACCAGTACCACGGTCATCAAATGTCTGAATGACCTCTTCGCCTTGTTCGGGTTCCCTAGCTATATACATAGCGACCGGGGTTCATCCTTCATGAGCGACGAACTTCGTCAGTACCTGCTCGCGAGAGGTATTGCTACAAGCAGGACCACCAGCTACAACCCCCGGGGGAACGGCCAGGTAGAAAGAGAGAACGCGACGGTTTGGAAGGCCGTCCTCTTAGCCTTAAAATCTAAGGGCCTTCCGACCTCTCGCTGGCAGGAGGCCCTCCCTGCGGCGCTCCACTGCATCTGGTCACTGCTTTGTACTGCCACTAATGCCACCCCTCATGAGCAAATGTTCATTTTCTCCAGGAAGTCCACATCGGGAACCTCGCTACCGACATGGCTGACTTCTCCTGGGCCCGTCCTACTGCGGAGGCACGTGAGGACCCATAAAACGGACCCCCTGGTCGAGAGGGTGAACCTCCTACATGCCAACCCCCAGTATGCCTACGTGGCATACCCAGACGGGCGGGAGGACACAGTCTCCATACGAGACCTCGCACCCTCGGGCGCCCCTGAACCACCACCGTTATTATCCACCACTTCTCCCAACCCAACCCCTGTAGACGGCATGCCGGAGCCACAGGACCCTTCATCGACCACTCAGACACCAGATTCGACGTTGGATACTGCAGCACCGCCGCCGCTGCTACGACGATCAGGACGGCATACAAGGCCTCCTGATAGACTTACCTACACGAACTCTGAGTACACTTCACCTCGCCGGACTCAATTTTAAACAAGGGGTGAATGTGGTAAACCACTGTTATTGTTTTCACTGTCGTTCACTACTGTTATCGTTATTGCACATTGTTACCTCTTGCTACTCACTGTGTACCTATGCATGCCTCAGCTGACTCCGCCTACATGACCTGGTATAAAGGTGGCTGCCCGGCAACCCACTTCCTTCTTGGAACCGGTCATCCACGAGAGGCATGCTCTGTTCTTTAGTTAATAAAAACCTTTTCATTACTTTTCTAATTCATCGCCTTTTATGGAGTAATTGATAAGCGTATCAACAGGCTAAGTGAGTGGGCAGAGATTTGGCAGATGCAATATAATGTTGGAAAGTGTGAGGTTATGCACTTTGGCAGAAAAATTCAAAGAGCAAGTTATTATCTAAATGGAGAGAAACTGCAAAGTGCTACATTACAAAGGGATCTGGGGGTCCTGGTGCATGAAACACAAAAAGTTAGTATGCAGGTGCAGCAGGTGATCAGGAAGGCCAATGGAATCTTGGCGTTTATTGCAAGGGGGATGGAGTATAAAAACAGGGAAGTCTTGCTGCAGTTATACAGGGTATTGGTGAGGCCACACCTGGAATACTGCGTGCAGTTTTGGTTTCCATATTTAAGAAAAGATATACTTGCTCTCGAGGCGGTTCAGAGAAGGTTCACTCGGTTGATTCCGGAGATGAGGGGGTTGACGTATGAGGAATGGTTGAGTAGGTTGGACTCTACTCATTGGAGTTCAGAAGAATGAGAGGCGATCTTATCGAAACATATGAGATTGTGAGGGGGCTTGATCGGGTGGATGCGGGGAGGATGTTTCCACTGATGGGTGAGACTAGAACTAGGGGGCATAATCTAAGAATAAGGGGCTGCCCTTTCAAAACTGAGATGAGGAGAAACTTCTTCACTCAGAGGGTAGTAAATCTATGGAATTTGCTACCCCAGAGAGCTGTGGAAGCTGCAACATTAAATAAATTTAAAATGGAGATAGACAGTTTCCTAGCAGATAAGGGAATTAGAGGTTACGGGGAGAGGGCAGGGAAGTGGACGTGAGTCGAGATTCGGCTCAGCCATGATCCTATTGAATGGCGGAGCAGGCCCGAGGGGCCGTATGGCCTACACCTGCTCCTACTTCTTACGTTCTTATGAGAGACTGGGGGGGAGGAAGAGAGAGAGAGAGACTGGGGGGAGGAAGAGAGAGAGAGAGAGAGAGACTGGGGGAGGAGAGAGAGACTGGGGGGAGGAGAGAGAGAGAGAGAGACTGGGGGGAGGAGAGAGACTGGGGGAGGAGAGAGAGAGAGAGAGGCTGGGGGGAGGAGAGAGAGAGAGAGAGAGAGACTGGGGGGAGGAAGAGAGAGAGAGAGACTGGGGAGGAAGAGAGAGAGAGACTGGGGGGAGGAAGAGAGAGAGAGAGACTGGGGGGAGGAAGAGCGAGAGAGAGAGAGACTGGGGGGGGAGAAGAGAGAGAGAGAGAGACGGGGGAGGAAGAGAGAGAGAGAGAGAGAGACGGGGGGAGGAAGAGAGAGAGACTGGGGAGGAAGAGAGAGAGACTGGGGGGAGGAAGAGAGAGAGAGACTGGGGGAGGAAGAGAGAGAGAGAGACTGGGGGGAGGAAGAGAGAGAGAGAGACTGGGGGGAGGAAGAGAGAGAGAGAGAGACTGGGGGAGGAAGAGAGAGAGACTGGGGGGAGGAAGAGAGAGAGAGAGACTGGGGGGAGGAAGAGAGAGAGAGAGACTGGGGGGAGGAAGAGAGAGAGAGAGAGACTGGGGGAGGAAGAGAGAGAGAGAGGCTGGGGGGAGGAAGAGAGAGAGAGAGAGAGACTGGGGGGAGGAAGAGAGAGAGAGAGACTGGGGGGAGGAAGAGAGAGAGAGAGACTGGGGGGAGGAAGAGAGAGAGAGACTGGGGGGAGGAAGAGAGAGAGAGAGACTGGGGGGAGGAGAGAGAGAGAGACTGGGGGGAGGAGAGAGAGAGAGAGACTGGGGGGAGGAAGAGAGAGAGAGACAGGGGGGAGGAGAGAGAGAGAGACTGGGGGGAGGAAGAGAGAGAGAGAGACTGGGGGGAGGAAGAGAGAGAGAGAGACTGGGGGGAGGAAGAGAGAGAGAGAGACTGGGGGAGGAAGAGAGAGAGAGAGACTGGGGGGAGGAAGAGAGAGAGAGAGACTGGGGGGAGGAGAGAGAGACTGGGGGGAGGAGAGAGAGAGAGAGAGACTGGGGGGAGGAGAGAGAGGGACTGGGGGGAGGAGAGAGAGAGAGAGACTGGGGGGAGGAAGAGAGAGAGACGGGGGAGGAGAGAGAGAGAGAGACTGGGGGGAGGAAGAGAGAGACTGGGGGGAGGAGAGAGAGACTGGGGGGAGGAGAGAGAGACTGGGGGGAGGAGAGAGAGAGAGAGACTGGGGGGAGGAGAGAGACTGGGGGGAGGAGAGAGAGAGAGAGAGACTGGGGGGAGGAGAGAGAGAGAGAGACTGGGGGGAAGAGAGAGAGAGAGAGAGACTGGGGGGAGGAGAGAGAGAGAGACTGGGGGGAGGAGAGAGAGAGAGAGACTGGGGGGAGGAAGTCAACTAGTCCTGGGATAGATACCCTCAGTCAACTAGTCCTGGGACTCAGTGAAGTAACTACTAACACTACTAACAATAACCAGCCCCAGGACAGTGACAGCGTAACACAAAGAATTCGACCCAACACAATCGTCGCTAAGCAAAAGGAAAAATATCTGTCATATTGGACAGAAACAACAAAAACCCAAAGCAAACTCAATTGCTACTTGGCCCTAAACAGACAATACAACATGGCTGATTACCTGACCAGGGTAAAGGATAGCAAACTGAGAAAAACCTTGACAATGTACAGACTTAGTGAACATAGCCTGGCGATCGAAAAAGGTAGACACAGGCAGACCCAGCTACCAAGAGAGGACAGGATATGCTCTCACTGCAGTCAGGGAGTGGTGGAGACAGAGATGCACTCCCTCACAGCTTGTAGAAAATATCAGGGCATAAGGGAGAATTTCTACCCAAAATTCACAAAAATATGCCCGGAATTCAGAAATTTGAATGACGACCAAAAACTCCCATACCTACTAGGGGAAGAGAGAAATTGTGTAACCTTAGCGGCACACTATGTTACAGCTTGCCATAAACAGAGGGACAACCACTAAATATAAGAAAAGAGTATATACAAATTATATGAATGTATATTTATACACTCAGGGATATATCTGTCTATACACAATATGGATAGATCTGTATTTTTGTGTACAACCATGAATGTTTTTCGATGCTTTGGCAACATAAGATGTACCTTGTCATGCCAATAAAGCGATTTAAATTGAATTGAAATTGAGAGAGAGAGAGACTGGGGGGAGGAGAGAGAGAGAGACTGGGGGGAGGAGAGAGAGAGAGACTGGGGGGAGGAGAGAAAGAGAGACTGGGGGGAGGAGAGAGAGAGACTGGGGGGAGGAGAGAGAGAGAGACTGGGGGGAGAAGAGAGAGAGAGAGGGAGACTGGTGGGAGGAGAGAGAGAGACTGGGGGGAGGAGAGAGAGAGAGACTGGGGGGGAGGAGAGAGAGAGAGAGAGAGAGAGACGGGGGGGAAGAGAGAGAGAGAGAGACGGGGGTGTTAAGTATGTGTATTGTATTGAACAATTAACACAAAGACTTAAACGTATAACTCAAACAGGTCTTTACTGGTTGGAGGTAGGGACTATACGTAGGTCTTTACTTCATGCCCACAGGCGGGAACTGAGGGGAGATCAGTACCCACAGTACTATTTATACCCCTATGGCCAGGAGTGGTACTGCGTATCACTACGCCCTACAAGTAGTGCAGTCCTGTCCATAGGTTCAAGTAGCACACATATTACATACACAACATTCCTCCCTTCTTAGCTTTACAGTCATCTCCCCATTTAACATAACGTAATAACATATATACATATATAACTTCAGGTTTACATAACAGAATAACATAGGTACATAGATAACTTCATGTCAAAACAGATCACAGATTCAGTCTCTGCGGGAAACAGTTCACAGATTCAATCTCTGTGGTGTAGTCGGTTCACGTTGCTGGAGTGGCTCATTCAATAGTCCTTCCATGGATTTAACAGTTTGAACTTCCGAACTGAATTGGCTCCGTTCGGAGGGACCACGTGTGTGATCTGGTAGAGGTAATAATGGTTCAGATGGGTCATCTTCTGTTTCGACTTTTCCTTTTCTGCTTCTTGGAGACTCTCTGGGCTCCATTGTCAGCTGCCACAGCTGCCAGCTGCATGCGCAGTTCCTCCTTCTCTTCCTCCTGTTTCCGTCGTAGAGCCAGCTTCTCCCGATGTTCCGTAGACTTTTGGTGCTCCTCCATGATTTCTGCACTTTGGGAGTCGAAGTTACAAGTTGGGCAGGACAGGACATAGTAATATTCGGTGTCGTCCTGATCTAGGCCAGCGAGAGGGTCTTCTATTTCCTCCATACCCAGCTGGGCGTTAGCCAGCTTTTGTTCCAAGTCCAGACATCTTTCCTGAAGAGACTTCTTCATGCGTACCTCTTCATCCAGCTTTTTCTGGGCTTTCAGCAAGTCGTTTACTAATGACCTCATTTGAGATTTTACTACTTCAACTTCTTTTGGAGATTGATTGATCGGACTATTCAATCCCTCTACCGGAGCAGCTGTTTCAGCGGTCTGTTGTTCTACGTTGACGTGAGTCAGCGTACTTTTGGCATCCAAGGGCTGCTCTGTTGCAGTCATCTCAGTCTGTGTTGCCACCTCAGCTCTTCCAATAACCTTTGAGAGCTCCGAACCCCTTTCGTTTGAATATTGAAGTTCGTGTTCAAGTTTTTCCCATTTCAGAGTCCTGTCCTTCAGCATATGCAGGAGTTGGCTGACCGTTAACTCCTCTGACATCAGACGTTTTGTGTGCTCCTGCTCCATTTTCTCCATCAGCTGCTTCTGTTGTCTTTCCAGATTCTCCAACTCTATATCAAAGAACTCTTTTGTTGCATTCAACTCTTGCTCAAAACGGCGAAGCATTTGTTCTAATTGCTGTTGTAGTTTGAAATGGAGTTGAGTTCGAGCCCGGTGTCCCTCAGAAATGGGCACATCAGTAGACTTGCCAGACTCAGAATCCACAGTTAAACTATGTTGTTGTTGCTCAGTGGAATTCTGTGCTGAAACTTTGTCTTTTGCACCTGAGTTGGGCTTACCATCATCCGTTCCAGAGTCTGGGCCGACTATCTTCACGATGGGGAATACTTTTTGCCCCGTGTATGTCTTCAGTATCAGATCCGCATCCCGTCGTGGAATATGCTTGAAAAACTTTTGATAGTCATGCTTATTCATGACCGTCAACGCCGATCCGGTGTCCACTTCCATTTTTACTGGGACCTTTTCAATCGGTAGCGTTATCCAAATAGTTTGACGGTCGGCTTCATTGCTCACGTTGTGAATTCTTAGACCGTCCAGTCCTCTGCCTTTGGCGTGTGTGTCCGACTTCTGTTCCTTCAGACTCTTTCTATTTGCGTCATGTACCTTTCTGTCCCATTTTTGTGAGGACTCATTATTGTTGCACGTCGTTCCTGACCGGCACACTTTAGCTATGTGCCCGATCTTGCCACATTTCCAGCATTCCTGGTTTTTACCCCAGCATTGCTTTTGGTCGTGTGTTGACTTCCCACAACGATAGCATTTGGTGATATTACCTCGTTTAGGCATCTTCTTCTCTTCTCGAGAACAACACAAGTATTTCTTTACTTATTATTAATTTTCTTCTCTTCTTGAGAACACCACAAGTATTGCTTTACTTATACTTATTTTTCCTCTCTTCTTGAGAACACCACAAGTATTGCTTCACTTATTTCTTGTTTCTGAAAATTCTTATTAATTTTCTAAGATGGCGGTTTCCCGCTTCTGCCTTCTTCCCCAGCGGTTTTCCCGTGAAAAATGGCGGCTTTCCCGCGCTTCTCGCTCTCCCCGCCCACTTCAATGGCGGTTTTCACCCGTTCCCCGACGCTGACTTTCAGCCCGACTGCGGCCCTTATCTCCTGTGCGATCGATAGCCCGCGCTGTGCACCACGGCTCTCGCACCTTGAGCTTCTGCAGCCGCCGCGCCTTTCAGTCCGAGTGCGGCCCTTATCTTTGGTCCCGATCGCTGGCCCGCGCTGCGCCTAGCACTTGAAGCGGCTCCCGGCCTCTGGCTCACCCGCTCGCGCGGCTCTTGCTCGCTCCCTCCCGGGCTCTGGCTTACCCGCTCGCGCGTTTCACCGCGGCTCTTATCAGGGATTGCGATCGCCCTTATCTTCTCCAACTTCCCCAGCCCTGTCTTTGCAGCCAACGCTGCACGGCTTACCCCACCACCTAGGTTGAACAAGGAAACTGCAGAAAGACTTCTGTCAGTCGCTGGAAGCTGTCAGGATGGCTGCTGCACTCCAGTGCTCAGTCGCTGATGGAGGCTTCAGAGTCCTAAAGCCTGTCGCTTCTAGTGGGGTGGTGATGTTTGAAACCTCTCTTCAACTGCCGCAGGGTAAGAACCTGACTCGTCGCCAGTGTTAAGTATGTGTATTGTATTGAACAATTAACACAAAGACTTAAACGTATAACTCAAACAGGTCTTTACTGGTTGGAGGTAGGGACTATACGTAGGTCTTTACTTCATGCCCACAGGCGGGAACTGAGGGGAGATCAGTACCCACAGTACTATTTATACCCCTATGGCCAGGAGTGGTACTGCGTATCACTACGCCCTACAAGTAGTGCAGTCCTGTCCATAGGTTCAAGTAGCACACATATTACATACACAACAGGGGGGGAAGAGAGAGAGAGAGACGGGGGGAAGAGAGAGAGACAGGGGGGAAGGGAGAGAGAGAGACGGGGGAAGAGAGAGAGAGACGGGGGGGAAGAGAGAGAGAGAGAGAGATGGGGGGAAGAGAGAGAGAGAGAGATGGGGAAGAGAGAGAGAGAGATGGGGAAGAGAGAGAGAGAGAGAGAGAGACGGGGGGAAGAGAGAGAGAGAGAGTCGGGGGTAAGAGAGAGAGAGAGACGGGGGGAAGAGAGAGAGAGAGAGACGGGGGGGAAGAGAGAGAGAGAGAGAGACGGGGAAGAGAGAGCGAGAGAGACGGGGAAGACAGAGAGAGAGACGGGGGAAGAGAGAGAAAGACGGGGGAAGAGAGAGAGAGAGAGACGGGGGGAAGAGAGAGAGAGAGAGACGGGGGGGAGAGAGAGAGAGAGACGGGGGGAAGAGAGAGAGAGAGAGAGGCGGGGGAAGAGAGAGAGAGAGAGACGGGGGAAGAGAGAGAGAGAGACGGGGGGAAGAGAGAGAGAGAGAGAGAGAGAGAGACGGGGGGAAGAGAGAGAGAGAGAGACACTGGGGGGAGGAGAGAGAGAGAGAGACTGGGGGGAGGAGAGAGAGAGAGAGACTGGGGGAAGAGAGAGAGACGGGGGAAGAGAGAGAGAGAGAGACGGGGGGAAGAGAGAGAGAGAGAGATGGGGGAAGAGAGAGAGAGAGAGACGGGGGGGAGAGAGAGAGAGATATGGGGGGAAGAGAGAGAGAGAGACGGGGGAAGAGAGAGAGAGAGAGACTGGGGGGAAGAGAGAGAGAGAGAGAGAGACTGGGGGGAAGAGAGAGAGAGAGAGCCGGGGGGCAGAGAGAGAGTGAGAGACGGGGGAAGAGAGAGAGAGAGAGAGAGAGACGGGGGGGGAAGAAAGAGAGAGAGAGAGAGAGAGACAGAGAGACGGGGGGGGAAGAGAGAGAGAGAGAGAGAGAGACAGAGAGACGGGGGGGAAGAGAGAGAGAGACGGGGGGAAGAGAGAGAGAGACCGGGGGAAGAGAGAGACGGGGGGAAGAGAGAGACGGGGGGGAAGAGAGAGCGATAGGGGAAGAGAGAGAGAGAGAGGACGGGGGGAAGAGAGAGAGAGAGACGGGGAAGAGAGAGAGAGAGACGGGGGGGAAGAGAGAGAGAGAGAGAGAGACGGGGGGGAAGAGAGAGAGAGAGAGAGAGAGAGACAGAGAGGCGGGGGGAAGAGAGAGAGAGAGACAGAGAGACGGGGAAGAGAGAGAGAGACGGGGGGAAGAGAGAGAGAGGGACGGGGGAAGAGAGAGACAGGGGGGAAGAGAGAGACGGGGGGAAGAGAGAGAGAGAGAGAGAGATAGGGGAAGAGAGCGAGAGATGGGGGGAAGAGAGAGAGAGAGAGACGGGGGAAGGAGAGAGAGAGAGACGGGGGGAAGAGAGAGAGAGACGGGGGAAGAGAGAGAGAGAGAGAGAGACGGGGGAAGAGAGAGAGAGACGGGGGGAAGAGAGAGAGAGACGGGGCAAGAGAGAGAGAGAGACGGGGGGAAGAGAGAGAGACAGACGGGGGGAAGAGAGAGAGAGAGAGACGGGGGGAAGAGAGAGAGAGAGAGACGGGGGAAGAGAGAGAGACAGACGGGGGAAGAGAGAGAGAGAGAGACGGGGGGAAGAGAGAGAGACAGACGGGGGAAGAGAGAGAGAGAGACGGGGGGAAGAGAGAGAGAGAGACGGGGGGAAGAGAGAGAGAGAGACGGGGGGAAGAGAGAGAGAGAGACGGGGGCGAAGAGAGAGAGAGAGACGGGGGGGAAGAGAGAGAGAGAGACGGGGGGAAGAGAGAGAGAGAGACGGGGGGGAAGAGAGAGAGAGAGACGGGGGGGAAGAGAGAGAGAGAGACGGGGGGAAGAGAGAGAGAGAGACGGGGGGGAGGAGAGAGAGAGAGACTGGGGGGGGAGGAGAGAGAGAGAGAGACTGGGGGGAGGAAGTCAACTAGTCCTGGGATAGATACCCTCAGTCAACTAGTCCTGGGACTCAGTGAAGTAACTACTAACACTACTAACAATAACCAGCCCCAGGACAGTGACAGCGTAACACAAAGAATTCGACCCAACACAATCGTCGCTAAGCAAAAGGAAAAATATCTGTCATATTGGACAGAAACAACAAAAACCCAAAGCAAACTCAATTGCTACTTGGCCCTAAACAGACAATACAACATGGCTGATTACCTGACCAGGGTAAAGGATAGCAAACTGAGAAAAACCTTGACAATGTACAGACTTAGTGAACATAGCCTGGCGATCGAAAAAGGTAGACACAGGCAGACCCAGCTACCAAGAGAGGACAGGATATGCTCTCACTGCAGTCAGGGAGTGGTGGAGACAGAGATGCACTCCCTCACAGCTTGTAGAAAATATCAGGGCATAAGGGAGAATTTCTACCCAAAATTCACAAAAATATGCCCGGAATTCAGAAATTTGATGACGACCAAAAACATCCCATACCTACTAGGGGAAGAGAGAAATTGTGTACTTAGCGGCACACTATGTTACAGCTTGCCATAAACAGAGGGACAACCACTAAATATAAGAAAAGAGTATATACAAATTATATGAATGTATATTTATACACTCAGGATATATCTGTCTATACACAATATGGAATAGATCTGTATTTTTGTGTACAACCATGAATGTTTTTCGATGCTTTGGCAACATAAGATGTACCTTGTCATGCCAATAAAGCGATTTAAATTGAATTGAAATTGAGAGAGAGAGAGACTGGGGGGAGGAGAGAGAGAGAGACTGGGGGGAGGAGAGAGAGAGAGACTGGGGGGAGGAGAGAGAGAGAGACTGGGGGGAGGAGAGAAAGAGAGACTGGGGGGAGGAGAGAGAGAGACTGGGGGGAGGAGAGAGAGAGAGACGGGGGGGGGGAGAAGAGAGAGAGAGAGAGAGACTGGTGGGAGGAGAGAGAGAGACTGGGGGGAGGAGAGAGAGAGAGACTGGGGGGGAGGAGAGAGAGAGAGAGAGAGACGGGGAAGAGAGAGAGAGAGACGGGGGAAGAGAGAGAGAGATACCACTATAGGACACACTATGAGCTACACCTACCTTGGTCTAACTATTACAGCATCAGGGAGCTTCAGCATAGCAGTGAATGCACTAAAAGAAAAAGCCCGAAGAGCCCTATATGCAATAAAAAGAAAATTCTACAACATCCAAATCCCAATCAAAATCTGGCTCAAAATATTTGACAGCATAATCCTGCCCATTGCACTGTACGGTAGTGAAGTATGGGGCCCGCTAAATCACCAAAGCTACACTAAATGGGAAAAACACACAATAGAAGCCCTACATGCAGAATTCTGCCGAAGCATCCTTCGCACCCAAAGAAAAACGCCAACAAATGCATGCAGAGCCGAACTAGGCAGATACCCACTGATAATAAACATCCAAAAACGAGCACTAAACTTCCTAAATCACCTCAAAGCTAGCTCCCCAGACACCCTTCATTTCAAAGCCTTTCAGACCCAAGAGCTAAACCCAGAAAAGAGTCCCCTGAGTCAGCTGCTACTGAAATTAAGTACTCAGCCGGACCCTGACCAGCCCCAGACCAACACAGCCGTCCAAACACCAATCCGAGTGAACCAAATCATTAAAAAATGCAAAGAAACCTACCTGGAACATTGGAACAAAATAACCGAAAGCCAAAGCAGATTAGAATGTTACCGGGCCCTAAAAAGAGAATATAAACTGGCAGACTACCTCACGACCATCAGAGACACAAAACAGAGACAGACCCTCACCAGGTACAGACTAAGCGACCACCAACTGGAAATTGAAAAAGGCAGATACAAGAAATCCTGGCAGCCTAGAGAGAATAGAATATGCGATCAATGTCTGGCTGGCGAGGTTGAAACAGAAATGCATTTCCTCCTAAAATGCGAAAAATTCAACACATCAAGAAACATATTATTCAACAAGCTAAGCCAAACAACCCCAGATTTCAAGGAATTGGATGACCTGTCAAAATTGAGATTAGTCCTAGGAGAAGGAGACAGACCATACCTTGGGGCCAAATATGTAACAACATGTCACAAC